>NW_028274817.1:66938972-67240997 GCF_037043125.1 Eumetopias jubatus
AGGACCTCTTAACCAAGCTTGCTCTTGGTCTGACGCAGATCCACCACATCTTCAATTTACAGATGCTCTCAGAACAGTTCCAAGAATTGAAGAGAGCTGAGTTTCTGCCCTGAAGAGGAGAATGGAGCACTAGCTAGTCCTAACTAGTGCTAGAACTTAAGTGTTTGTTTTCTCCTGGATTATTAAGAAATTATCTAATTTCTGGAGTTTTATTTTTATTTAGGATTTTTTAAATGATAGCTTATTATAGGAATATGTCCTTTTATGAAATAAAATTAATATGAGATTTATTTTCTAATCATAAAATTCACTAAGCCCACCACTATGTTTAGAAGATTTAGTACCAAAACCAAACATTTTAGTAACTAGGGATAAATAGGAATCTTGTCAACCCAGTGTAGGCCAGGGATTTTTGTGAAGGTTTCTCAAGGACCCGAATAAGGGGGGATAATTTTTAGCTGTGCTGTTTAACTTGGGAAACACTGTCATCAACTTGAAGGTCCTCAGCCAGCATGGGATTATTTTGATGGCAGTACACAGGCTACCCTTTAAGGCACATTTTTTTACTCAGAGCATTAAACAGTAGCTACAGTCATGAAGCAGAGCTCCCATTGCAGCTACATGATACTTGAGATGTACTCTTCATTTCAGAATCATAACTAAGAGATGAAACATTGGAGAAGGACAATGTAAAGGAAAGAGGATTGGTACAAAAGTGTAAGGTGTCAATGAGGCTTTAAAAATCAGTATCTGGGTAAGTAGAAAAGAAACACTCGACATGAAATGGAAAAGATGTTTGTCCATCTATCAGGCTCAGTGGTTTCTGAGTCTTAGACATCCTCTTCAGAAAGAAGAAAGAAGATGTTTAAATCACTCTGCTTCTTTCAGAGATACCTGGTTTTACAGCACAAAAGAAAAGGCTTAGAACAAAAACTAGAAGAGGTCTTTTGTTTTTGACTCCTGGTGAGGAGGGTAGAAAGCTTAAAATGCTCTACTGGGATACCTGTAGCACTGACTAGAGTTTGCTGCCTACAGTTTTGAATGTACTAGTCCTTAATTTAATTTCCATAAAACTGAATGCACCTCTTTGGTAAAGTACTGATTTATGGTGCTAAAGAAACTATTATCTCCATTGTTCTCCTCTCCCAAGCCCTTTAAACATTTAAGAAAATTTAAAATAAACATGTTAGAGGCCCTTTTTATGAATGTAACTTAAGTTTCTGTTTGACATATGACACTGCAACTTTAAAATGTTAGGAAATTGTTTGCCTTTTTTCTTTCAGAGTTAAGCTTTATAAATAATCTGTAGAGTCAATTGAAGTATAAAGCTTAAGGATCACTCTTAAGACGCCTACAAAATCTTGTATATTTTTAAGTGTGCCAATTTGTAACATATTTTGTAAGTGTATATTTTTCTTAGAAAAGTGCTGTGAAGTGTCTGTATGTGAGAGTTTTCCTTTTTCTGCACCACTGGGTGCTAATAAAAGGATATTTACTTCAAAGTTTCTGGTTTTAGAAACCATAATACAAAGAAAAAAATACACTTTTGTTGGGAATTTTGTAACACAAAACATGTTGTGAAAGAGTGTAGTGATCTTGTGCAAATGAAAATGAACATTTGTGAGCTTCTTGCTGTTTTATAGATTTTCTTGTAAATTATTCTTGTAACACCTCTGGTTTTGTTGTTCTTGTTGCAAAGGTTTTAAATATTTGTGACTGAGTGTATGGTGAAACTGTCATAATGTACTTAGCTGAGTTTTGTTATTGTTTATGGAATAAATAAAAAGAAAAGTTTAAAAATACTGCTTTGGAATCATATGTAACAAATCAAACCATTTCTAAATAAATTCTATGTCCCAAATAAAAAGTACTTCATTGTCTAGAAATTGATGGAGCTAGACAGTATTATGTTATGTGAAATCAGTCAGTCAGAGAAAGACAAATACCATATGATTTCACTCATATGTGGAATTTAGGAAACAAAGCAAATGAGCAAAGGGGGAAGAAAAGAGAGAGAGAGAGGCAAACTAAGAAACAGACTCTTAACTATAGAGAACAAACTGATGTTTACCAGAGGTTATGTGGGTGGGGGGATGGGTTAAATAGGTGATGGGGATTAAGGAGTTCACTTGTGATGAGCACTGGGTGATGTATGAAAGTATTGAATCACTATATTGTACACCTGAAACTAATATTACACTGTATGTTAACTAACTGGAATTTAAATAAAAACTTTAAAAAACCTTGGTTGTCTAGAGCAGTGTTTCTCAAACTATCTCTGGTGAGGGACTGATCTTTTTCCTCTGTCCATCACAAACTGGTACTGTTATAAAACACAATAGGAATAAACTTCTTTACAATTGAAATGGAAAATAAAAAGAAATAAAAGCCCTAATGTATTTGATTCAACATGTAAAATTACATTTCAAAACAAACATAACAGGGAAAATGGAAAGAATTGCAAAGATCTGGTACCCTATTTGAGACAAGTCCATTGACCAATGTTAAATTGCCATAGAAAGTTCTAACTGTGCTTTGAGTAACACTTTGAGTAGGAGCAACAGCATTACTATCATCTGGAAACTTGTTAGGAATGCTGTATGCCAGGCCCTACACCAATTCTACTGAATCAGAATCTGAATTTTAACAAGATTCCTAGATAATTTGTGTGCATGTTAAAGTTTGAGAAACACTGGGCTAGAGTTTTTTGCAGGGGATTCTTCTGCCCCTCAAATTGGGGAATCATTTCCTAGTGTGTCCCATCTTCAAAGACCTCAGAAAAAATGGTGTCCTTGTTTTGTGGTCCAGATGGATTTTGCAGAGATGTAGTCCTCTCAAAGTGTTAAAGTTGTTTATTAAAAGTTATAAATGCTTTTTTCCCTTCCTGCTAGAATCATGGAACACTACATCAAAAACTAATGATGTAATGTATGGTGATTAACATAACATAATAAAAAATTTAAAAAAACACAATATAATATATAAATAAATATGCTTCTGTTGGAATACTCTTAAAAAAGTTATAAATGCTAATTTGCTTCGTACCCCAAAAATGTCAGATTTTCCGTAATTCCCTACATTTCCTACATCATTTTATTTACCACCCACCCAAAGACCCTGTCTCTTTTAATCAGGACATCCCCAAGCTCTATCCCCACTGTGCTCAGTATTTTAAAATTGGGTATGCATAGAAAAGCTGGGCTTTGCTCCCAAGTGCCCAGATCATGTGAACCATCCATCAGAGCCTGGAGCCCTGGTCACTGTGGCATA
Organism: Eumetopias jubatus; assembly: GCF_037043125.1. Lineage (NCBI taxonomy): Eukaryota > Metazoa > Chordata > Mammalia > Carnivora > Otariidae > Eumetopias > Eumetopias jubatus. The sequence goes on from NW_028274817.1 coordinate 66,942,243, forward strand.
CACAAGCCAACAGCCACTTCCTTGGTTTTAAATATCATTACTCAAAGAAATTGAAAAATGTGTATGAGATAGTAGCCCACTATTCTCATAGAATGATCTCATTCACTTCCACCACTTCAACTACCACTTAGATTTTTGCAAATCTCTCCTGAGTCCCCAGCCCCAGTTATAGGCTGGCTATCTCCACTTGGACAGTCTGCAAGTTTCTCAGACTCACCTATTCAAGATCATTCCATAATCCTTTTACCCTCTGAGTGTGCTTTAACTTAGTGAACGACGCTGCCATTCATCCAATTAGTGACGCAAGCCAGGGAACAAGGTTCACCAGCAACTCCTTTCTCTTCCATCTTTTCATTCAATTGGTACCTCTCAATTCTCCTGCTTTTCTATCCCCATTGGCACTGCGTTAATTTCATGGTTTTTCATGTTTGTGGTATTTCACCTGGGCTATTGCAACATTGTCTTAATTCAGTGATTTCCAGACTTGGTTTTCACACCCTGGAAATTCTCAGTAAGGAGAAAGAAATGGAGAGGAGAATCTCTATAGAATTGTCAACTTTTTATTTTGTTCAATAAAGTCATCTAAAAAAACTATGAAAAAATTATTTATTATTAATTCACAGAAGATCATTTTAACACCAAAATACAATGAGACAGTGCTTTATTAAATGTGCTCTATGTTGTCTTTTTTAAAAAGATTTATTTATTTATTTATTTATTTATTTATTTATTTATTTATTTATTTATTTGATACAGCGAGATAAAGAGAGCATGAGCAGGGGAAGAGGCAGAGGGAGAGGGAGAAGCAGACTCCCCACCAAGCTGGGAGCCTACACAGGGCTTGATTCCAGGACCTGGAGATCGTGAGGCTTAACCATCTGAGCCACCCAGGCACCCCTGCACTATGTTGTCTTTTTCTCTTCATCATGGTCCATAAGAGACTGAAACAAAGCTTCCAAACCCTTTAAACAGTAAAAAGAAGTTTTGAATTTCAGGGCTAGAGGAGTGGGGGAGGACAAAGGACAAGGGGCAGAGCAGTTGAAGCCCCCAGGATTGGACCCATCTAATGCTCTGAGGCTTTCTCTCAATTTCAATAAGTTCCCAATGTGATGGAGATTACAAATGTATATTCTTCACTCTGTGCATGATTCAGAAGTGTATTCTGGTGAACATGGCCCTAGGAAAAGATTTTTCTTGATCTAAAGTAATCGCAGGGTTGGAGTAGATGAGTGGTTCCATTCTATTCCCAGTGGTCTTACATCCCTTTTTTTCTTTCTTGGCCAAAGTTGAGAAACTACCAAGGTTTAGGGTGAATGTGGCAGATCCTTTGTCTAAAGACATTTGATCTGTCTTGGAGCTGACCTTTTGTTGGACTTAGTTTAGGGGAGGAGTGATTATGACACTGTTTTAATATGGTATTCTATTTAAAGTAATTAGAGTTGTGGTTATTAAACCTTTCAGGCTACATAGCACTTTTATAATCTAATGAAATCAATGGGCCTTTGCCCCAGGAAAATGAACATACTCAATTTTTTTAATAGAATTTCAGAGGATTTACAGATTAGGAACTTCTGTATGAAGGGCATCAATTTCCCAAAACATCTTCCCCACATCATAATGGAGTTTCTTAGTCTGTCTCCTCTTCTACACTGACCCAAGATAATACTATCATTTATTTATTGTCTACTATGTGCCAGGCACTTTACATGAATTATCATTTCTCACAACAACCCTGCAAGGAAGGTATCTTCCATATTTTACCTTTAAGTAAATCGGGACACAGGCCAAATAAACTTTCTTAAGAACACACAACTAATAGTTTTCAAAGACTTTCACCAGAGCTGACTTTCATGCTTGCCCCATCAAAACCCCATGTCTCTAACTCAAGACATTTATTTCTAACATAAACCATATTGTCTATACTACTTCAAAAATAGGATGATAAATATTAATACTGACATTAATCATTTTTCAATAAAGATTTGATTCTATATCAGCTTTGTACTAGATGCTAAGAAAATAAAAAACCTAACCTGCCCTTTAGGAGCCCAGAAATAAAACATAGAGGTACAATTTAACAACTAAAATAGAAAAACACTCACTGATCAGTTTAAGTTGAATAATCACATGTAAGGTAACTAATGATTTGCTGTTCTTAAGCACTTGAGAAGAAAAAAACTTCCATCCATTGTTATGGAGGAACTAATATCACAAAATACCACTCCCAATAACCAATATCTCACCTTCTACCCTTCCCCTATTTTGGAATCAGAGTTGAGTGTGAGCCTCAATCCACCACTTACTAGCTACATGATTTGGGACAAATTAATATATCTGTATCCCAGAGTCTCTGCCAAAAAACCCTAGTATAACAAGACTAGTGCTCCCATAGTCTTATTTTGATTACACTTGTGAATTCAGCACCAAGTGGGCAGTTGGGTAATACTTATTAGCATTTGCTATTGTTTAACAGACGTGAACAGCATTTTCCTAATAGCACTTATTTTGATTCCTTAGAAATCACTCCAGCTCCCTACCCTCAAGTATTTGGTTTTCTTTCATTAGGCTACAAATTAAGAAAATGAGTAAACTTGTAGTTCAAAGAGTCTTTAATCTTTATTTGGAGAAAGACGTCATTTTAAAGACAAAATTAAGGGCACCTGTGTGGCTCAGTCTGTTAAGCATCTGCCTTCAGCTCAGGTTATGATCCCAGGGTCTTGGGATCAAGCCCCACATCAGGATCCCTGTTTGGCCGGGAGCTTGCTTCTCTCTCTCTCTCTGCCTGCAGCTCCCCCTGCCTGTGCTCTCTCTTTCTGTCAAATAAATAAATAAAATCTTTAAAAAAATAAAGATAAAATTAAGTCATCATATTTAACATCATAATATGTTTAATATTGCATGTAATACATATAATGATATGCATAATAGTTTCATTAATAGACTTAATTTATTATCAGTGGCAGAGTGACATAGTTAAAAGTTACAAATTATTAATCAAGATACCTGGGTTCTCTTCCTGGCTTTGCCACTAAATTGGTTATAAAAACTTGGACAAGTCATTTCCCTTCTGGGCCTCAATTTCCCCACCTGGAAAATAGTTTAACATTTAAGAGCATGGAGTGTGAAGTAGACTGCCTTGGATTAAATCCAAGCTTCTCCTCCTGTTGACAATAAGACCTATCTCAATTTCTCCATCAATAAAATGAGAATAATTATGGTACCATTCTCATAGAACTTGAAGGAGAATTAAATGACATAATGCATATAAAACATTTAAAATAGTGGCTGATATATATATTATAAATGCTCAATAAATATTAACTACTATTATACTGGAAGGTTGTGCCTTTTAATGTAAAACCCATGATTCAATGTATCATCTGGGTTGCTATGGCAAGAGTAGAAATTACTGAATTAACTATGGACATTTATTCATGAATCAATTCATTAATTCAACGAACTATTGTTCAGCACCTACTATATGCCAAGAATTGTGCTAGGTACTGGCAATGTCACAGTGAGCAAAATGGGACTTTGACTCTCTCTTCATGAAACTTATAGAAACTTATAGTACTCAACAAAGTACTTTGATTATGAATATATTTTAAAACTGAAATAAGAAATCTGAATAGTTCAGTTCAGTATTCAGTATTCAACTCTAAATATTCAGTAAAGGAATATACTTTTTTGTGAGAACCACCAACAAGGAAACTTTACTCAATACTGGGGTTGGCACCCTAAGGATGAGTAGGATTTACCTAGTTAAAAAGGAAGATGGAAGTGAGAGCAGAAAATATCTCAGAAGAGCCACAAGTAAAAGTCCTTTGGCAGGAAGAAGCATGGAACTAGAAGACTGCCAGTGTGGCTAAAAAAGAGTAGAGATGAGGTCAGAAGGCAATGCTCCATGTGTTCCAATTTGGCCACATTTTATAGAAATTCCAACAAGGCAAACTTCACATTGTACAATACAAAAAACTTGGGAGTTTGACTATGTGCAATTCTTTAAATCAAATAAAAAATTCATTAGAGCATAAATTAATTTCATAATGGACAGTTTTTGAAGAATAGGCTGTTATGTTATTGCCACATTTCAATAGCATTTTAGGCATTAAATGGAAATGCCTTCCATCCTTATCAGTATTATATCAACTTCGAACTATGCTAAGCCCCTCACAAACACACTCACATAAAATGCAGACAGACCTCACTTGTCTTTGGCTTTGAGTTAATTTCATTGGGTCTAATTTACATCCTCTTGAAGTTGGCCCTCCAAGTGCCCACCTAGCTTAGGCATTGTTTCTAACTTCAAAATACATAAAGGTTTATGTACAATAACTATCAGCCTAACTTAGTATATCAAACTATCCTGAACCTTACAATATTTAAAATATGCATCTGTTTCTATATATTTTCTCAGAGACTTATAAAAAAACAAAACTATCAATTTGCATTTTACGAGTTAGTCAAATAACAACTTTATGTCCATTTGCATGATAAATGTTTCTCCATCCCCTCACTTTCAATCTGCAGGTGTCTTTAGATCTAAAATGAGTCTCTTGTAGGCAACATATAGATGGATCTTGTTTTTTTAATCCATTCTGACACCCTATGTCTTTTGATTGGAGCATTTAGTCCAGTTACATTCAGAGTAATTATTGATAGATATGTATTTAGGGCCATATTATGACTTGTTTTGTCATTGTTTCTGGAGATTTTCTCTGCTCCTTTCTAGTCTTTGTCACTTTTGGTCTTTCCTTCCCACTCAGTGAGTCCCCTTTAATATTTCTTGCAGAGCTTGTTTAGTGTTCACAGACTCCTTTAGTTTTGTTTGTCCAGGCAACTATCTCTCCTTCTATTCTGCCTTGCTGGATAGAGTATTCTTGGTTGTAGATTTTCCGCATTCAGCCCACTGAATACATCATGGCACTCTCTTCTGGCTTGTCAAGTTTCTGTTGAGAGATCACAGCTAGCCTTATGGGTCTTTCCTTGTAAGAAGACTTCTTTTGTTTTACTGCTGTTAAGATTTTTTCTTTGTCATTATATTTTGCAAATTAATAACAATATGTCTTTGTGTTGGCCTGCCTTTGTTGATTTTGATGGGAATTCTCTGTGCCTCCTGAATGTGGATACCTGTTTCCTTCCCCAGATTAGGGAAGTTTTCAGCTATTTTTTTCTCAAATAAACCTTCTGCCCCCTTTTCTCTCTCTTCTTCTGGGATTCTTATGATATGAATTTTATTATATTTTGATGGAGTCCCTGAGTTTCTTAAATCTGTTCTTGTGATCCATAATTCTTCTTTCTCTCTTTTGTTCAGTTTCATTATTTTCCATTATTCTATCTTCTATATCACTTATTCATTCCTCTGTTTCTTCTATCTTTGTGGTCATTATATCCAGTCTGTTTTGAACCTAAATTATTGCATTTGTCATCTCTGACTGATTGTGTTTTAACTCTTTTACCTCTGTGGTAAGGGGCTCCCTTATGTCTTTTATACTTTTCTCAAGTTCAGCAATTATCCTTATGATTGTTGCTGTAAATTGTCCACACTACTTATAGACACATTACTTATATCTGGCACATTTATGTCCACATGACTTATATCTGGCACATTACTTATATCTGATTCAATAAGATCTCTGGCTGTGACCTTTTCTTGTTCTCTCTTTTGGGGTGAATTCTTCTGTCTTAGCATTTTGTCTAAGTCTCTATCTTCTTCTTTGTGTTAGAAAATCCTGTCATGTTTCCTGTTCCTAAGAGTAATGGCTTTATGAAGAAGAGGTCATGTAGTGTCCAGGGCCTGGCACTTCAGGGAGTATCTCTGGTGTATGCTGGGTGCGCTCTGGTGTTGTGTTTTGGTTGTTCTGTCCTTCAGGCCAGTGGTCTGCAGAGGGCAGTGTTTGTACCTTAGCCAGAGTGTGATGAGTTTTAATTTTGTGTGCTCTGGTGTGCTTGTTAAATGAGACCTGATGTGGGCAGTGTTTGTACCTTAGCCAGAGTGTGATGAGTTTTAATTTTGTGTGCTCTGGTGTGCTTGTTAAATGAGACCTGATGCTACTTCCACTAGAACTGAAGACTTGCAGAACCCTCTGGTCTGTAAACATGGTGTGAGAGGGAGTTTCTGCTGGTCTCCTGGGGAAGGGGCCCACTCTGCTAGGACTGAGGCACACATGTCCTAGAAAAGCAGTACCAGCAGAGCACAGCGGGGGGCAGGGGAAGGGGGACTTGGTGTAAGCAGGTTAGGGAGACAGTGTAGGTGCTGTGCTATTTACTGCAGGTGGTTTTGTGCTTATGCTGACAGGTGGGGGAGGGAAATGGCCAGCCAGCTCCTTTGTCCCTGGAAAGGGGGTCTCTGTGCTTGCTGCTCTCAGGGAAGCACTCCCAGAAGGGCAAATAACTTCCCCTTTGCATCCCAGGCATTTCTCAGATTGCTGTTTTCATACTGTCTGTCTGGGTTGCTTGCCTGCCTGGGGCAGTGCAGTGCACTTTGGACTCTACCCCAACCAGTGCCCTCAAGGCTCTATCTCAGCCAAGCCTGCCAACCTTTAAAACGCCAGTCTTTGAGCCCTGCTGGTTATAAAACTCAAGAAAATCATCCCCTCTCATTTTTCCAGCCAATGGCTTTGGGGAAGTGTTCTCCTTGTGTATATCCCTGTGTGCTCCAATCTCTCATTTTTCTCCATGACCAGGGTTCCTTCCCTTCCACAGCACCTGCAATCTGTTTCTCCTCCAAACCACATCTCCAAACTTTCTACATTACTCGATGTGGTCTCTTCTCTCCCTTTAGTTTTGCAGTTTGTTCTGCCAGTCCTCAGGTCAATTTCTTGGGGTTACAGAATGATTCTATAGTTATCTAATTGTGGTCAAGGGATGAGACGACCCTAGAATCCTCCTGCTACACTGCCATCTTAGATCCCCTCTCAGAATACACATTCTTTTCTAGTGCACATGGAACATTCCCCAGAATAGTTCACATACTCGGTCACATAACAGGCCTCAATAAATACAAAAAGATTGAAACCTCACCATGCACCTATGCTGACCACAATGCAATGAAACTAGAAGTCAACTACAAGAAAAAAATTGGAAGCACCACAAATACATGGAGGTTAAACAACATGCTACTAAATAATGAATTGTCCAACTGGGAAATCAAAGAATTTTTTAAAAAACATGGAAACAAATGAAAATGAAAACACAGTGGTCAAAAACCTTTGGGATGCAGCAAAAGTGGTCATAAGAGGGAAGTATATAACAATGCAGGCCCACCTCAAGAAGCAAGAAAAATCTGAAATAAAAAACCTAATATTATACCTAAAAGAGCGAGAAAAAGAACAACAAACAAAACCTACAGCTAGCAGAAGGGATAATAATAAACATTAGAACAGAAGTAAATGATATAGAAACTAAAAAACAAACAAACAAACAGTAGAACAGATCAATGAGATCAGGAGCTGGTTCCTTAAAAACATTAATAAAATTGATAAACCCCTAGCCAGACTTATCAGAAAGAAAAGGACCCAAATAAACAAAATCACAAATGAGGTAGGAGAAATAACAACCAAAACCACAGAAATACAAACAATTGTAAGAGAATATTATGAAAAACTAGATGCCAACAAATTAGACAACCTAGAAGAAATGGATAAGCTCCTAGAAACATATAAACTACCAGCACTGAAACAGGAAGAAATAAAAAACTTTAAACAGACCAATAACTAGCAAAGAAATTGAATCAATAATCATGAATCTCCCAACAAACAAAAGTCCAGGACCACATGGATTCACAGGTGAATTCTACCAAACATTTAAAGAAGAGTTAATACCTATTCTTCTCAAACTATTCCACAACATAAAAATGGAAGGAAAACTTCCAAATTCATTCTATGAGGCCAGCATTATCTTGATTCCAAAACCAGACAATGACTCCACTAAAAGAGTACTACAGGACAATGTCCCTGATGAACATGAATGCAAGATTCTCAATAAAATACTAGCAAATTGAATCCAACAACATTAAAAGAATCATTCACCATGATCAACTGGGATTTATTCCTGGGCTGCAAGTGTGGTTCAATATTTGCAACTCAGTCAACATGAGACACCACATTAATAAAAGAAGGGATAAGAATCATCTGATCCTTTCAATAGATGCAGAAAAAGCAATTGAAAAAGTAAAACATACATTCATGATAAAAACCCTCATCAAAGTAGGGATAGAGTGAACATACATCAACATAATAAAGGCCACATATGAAAAACCCACAGCTAATCTTATTGTCAATGGGGAAAATCTAAGAGCTTTTCCTCTATGATCCTCTATGACAAGGATGTCCACTCTCACCACTGTTATTTAACATAGTACTGGAAGTCCTCGTCTCAGCAATCAGACAAGAAAAAGAAACAAAAGGCATCCAAATAATCAGCAAGGAAGAAGTCAAACTCTCACTATTTGCAGATGACATGATACTCTATACAGAATACCCAAAGATTCCACCAAAAACCTGCTAGAACTGATACACAAATTCAGAAAAGTCACAGGATACAAAATCAATGTACAGAAAGTTGTTGCATTTCTATACACTAATAATGAAACAACAGAAAGAGAAGTCAAGGAATCAGTCCCATTTACAATTGCATAAAAACCAGTAAGATATCTAGGGTAAACCTAACCAAAGAGATAAAAAAACTGTATTCTGCAAAATATAAAACACTGATGAAAGAAATTGAAGATGACATAAAGAAATGGAAAAACATTGCATGCTCATGGATTGGAAGAACAAATATTGTTAAAATGTCTATACTACCCAAAGCAATCTACACATTTAATGCAATCCTTATCAAAATACCACCAACAGTTTTCAAAGAGCTGGAACAAACAATACTAAAATTTGTATGGAACCACAAAAGCCCCCAAATAGCCAAAGCAATTCTGAAAAAGAAAACCAAAGCTGGAGGCATCACAATTCCAGACTTCAAGTTATATTGCAAAGCTGTAGTGATCAAAACAGCATGATACTGGCACAAAAACAGACACATAGATCAATGGAACAGAAGAGAGAACCCAGAAATGGACCCAGAGCTATATGGTCAACTAATATTTGAATAGGAAAAGAATATCCAATGGAGAAAAGTCTCTTCAACAAATGGTGTTGGGAAAATTGGATAGTAACATGCAAAAGAATGAAATTGAGTCATTTTCTGACACCATACACAAATATAACTCCAAAATGGATGAAAGACCTAAATGTGAGACAGGAATCCATCAAAATCCTAGAGGAGAACACAGGCAGCAACCTCTTTGACCTTGGCCATAGCAACTTCTTACTAAATATGTCTCTGGAGGCAAGGGAAACAAAAGCAAAAATGAACTATTTGGGATTCATCAAGACAAAAAGCTGCTGTGCAGTAAAGGAAACAATCAAGAAAACTAAAAGGCAGCCTTCAGAATGGGAGAAGGTAGTTGCAAATGACATATCTGATAAAAGTTTAGTATCTAAAATCTATAAAGAACTTATCAAACTCAACACCCAAAAACCAATTAATCCAATTATGAAATGGATAGAAGATATGAATAGACATATTTCCAAAGAAGACATCCAGAAGGCTAACAGACACATGAAAAAGTGCTCAACATCACTTAGCATCAGGGAAATACAAATCAAAACTATAATAAGATATTACCTCACACCTGTCAGAATGGCTAAAATTAAGAACACATAAACAGCAGGTGTTGGCAAGGATGCAGAGAAAGGGAAATACTCTTACCCTGTTGGTGAGAATGCAAACTGGTCCAGACACTCTGGGATATGGTATGGAGGTTCCTCAAAAAGTTAAAAATAGAACTACCCAATGAGCCAGCAATTGCACTACTAGGTATTTACACTAAGGATACAAAAATACTGACGTGAAGGGATACATGCACCCTGATGTTTATAGCAGCATTATCAACAATAGCCAAATTATAGAAAGAGCCCAAATGTCCATCGACTGATGAATGGATAAAAAAAAGTTGTGGTGTATATATACAATGGAATATTGCTCAGCCATAAAAAAGAAAAGAATGAAATCTTGCCATTTGCAATGACGTGGATGGAGCTAGAAGGCATCACATTAAGCAAAATAAGTCAGTCAGAGAAAGACAAATACCATATGATTTCATTCATAAGAGGGATTTAAGAAACAAAACAGATGAACATTTTGGAGGGGGGGAAGAGAGGCAAACCAAGAAACAGACTTACCTGTGTAGAACAAAGTGAAGGTTATGGGAGGGGAGGTGGAGGGTGGATAAGTTAAATATATGATGGATATCAAGGAGGGCACTTGTGATGAGCCCTGGGTGTTGTTTTTAAGTGATGAATCAGTAAATTCTACACCTGAAACTAATATCACATTGTATGTTAATAACTGGAATTTAAATAAGAGTTTTAAAAAGTAAAAATAAATAAAAAATTAAATCAACTTGCTGAACAATCCAAATTTATCTGTTTATTTAAAAAAGTTGTTTGAAATTTTTAAAAAATAAAGTATTAAAATTACCAAAAGGAAAAAAAATACAATGGATCAAAGTAATCATTAAGCAGTACCTGTTCTTCTGTAAATCTGTAACTTTGCATTTACTTACCAACTCTTTCCAGGTGTGTCCTATTGACCAGTTAAAGACCTGACCATCTTAGACTTTCCTATTGATGGTGTAAAAAAATAATAAATTTCAAATAGTTTCCTTTTCTTAAAATTAAATCTTTTCCATTGATTATTTGGAAAGAATTATATGAGAGGTGAGTGATCTTCCTTTGATTCTATAATGAGTAACATAAAAACTTTTGGGAATCAGTAGCTCTTAATCTCATTGCCATGGCTTACTTGTCCTGTTGACTAGGTGGTTGAAAAATGGAGATCTGAATGATACATTCTTTAAAATATATATTGAGATTAATTTACATACCATAAAATTTACCATGTAAGCCTAAAATTTAACAATTTTAGTAAATTTACTAAATTAGTCAACTCACTAAGATTCAGTTTTAGAACATTTTCATGATCCTAGTAAGGTATCTTATTTATGTTTATATTGATTCCCTATTTTTACCTCCACCCCAAGGCAACCATTAATGCTTTTTCTATCTCTATAGATCTGCATTTACTGGACATTTCATATAAATGAGATCATACAATATGTGGTCTTTTTGTCTGGCTTCTTTCAATTAGCATGTTGTTTTTGAAGTTTATCCATGTTATAGCAAGTATCAGTACCTTATTCCTTTTTTATGGCTGAATAATATTCCATTTTAGAGATATATCACTCTTTGGTTATCCATTCATTAAATGGTGGACATTTGGGTTATTTCTACCTTTTGGCTATTGTGAATAGGGCTGCTATGAATGTTTGCATTCAAGTTTTTGTTGAAACACTGATTTTCAATTACTTGGGGTATATTCTAGGAGAGGAATTGTAGGATTGTATTATAGTTCTATGTTTAATTTTTGAGGAACCTCTGTTATATAGAAATTCAATTGAATTTTGTATTTTGATGTTTCCTGCAACCTTGCTGAACTTGTTTATTGTTCTAAAAGATTTTCTGTGGATTCCTTGGGATTTTCAATAAGTGACATCAGGTCATCTGTAAATGAAGAAAATTTTACTTTCTCCTTTGTGACTAGATGCTATTTACTTCTTTTTCTTGCTTTATTCCCCTGGCTAGAACCTCCAGTAAAATGTTGAAATAGAAGTGATGAGAACATAAATATTCGCCTTGTTCCTGATCTTAAGGGAAAATCATTCAGTCTTGCATCACTAAGTATGATGTTAGCTGTAAACTTTACATAAATGTCCTGTCAGGTCGAGGAAGCACAATTCCATTCACAGTTTGCTCATTCTTTCTATCATAAATGGATATTGGATTTTTTAAAATGCTTTTCCTTTATCTATTTAGATGATCGTGATTTTTTTGTCCTTTGTTCAATTAACATGACATATTACATTAACTGATTTTTAGACGTTAAACCAACCTTGCATTCCTGGAATAAATCCCACTTTTTTATTTTGTTTGATTCTGTTTACATGTTGTTCCATTGGGTTTGCTAACATTTTGTTGAGGATTTCTGCACCTATAATCATGTAGTTTTTTCTCTTGTGATGTCTTGTCAGGCCTTAATATTAAGTTAATACTGCATTCATAGAATGAGATGGAAAGTGTTTCTTCTCATTTTTTTTTTTTTTTGGTGAGGGAAAAGGAGTTTGTGATTTATTGATATTATTTCTTTAAATGTTTGATTGAACTTTCCAGGGAAGCCATTTAAGTATGGGTTTTTCCTTTTGGGAAAATTTTAATTACAAATTCAATTTCCTTAACTTTATAAATCTATTCATATGTTCTGTTTTTTCTTGGGTCAGTTTGGTAATTTGGTCTTCTAGAAATTTGTCCATTTCATCTGAATTTTCTAATTTGTTGGAATAAATTCATTTATAACATTTCTTTATAATCCTCTTAATTTCTATGTTCATTACCAAAAGAATTTTGGTAATGTGTTTCTTCTCTCCTTTGTCTTGGTCAGTACAGCTAAAAGCTTGTCAGACCTTTTCAAAGAGCCAACTTTTGGGGGGAGAAAAGATGGCGGAGGAGTAGGGGACCCTATTCCAAATGGTCCCTGGAATTGAGCTGCATATCTACCAGACCACTCTGAGCACCCACAAAATCAGCCTGGGATGTAAGAAGATCTGGATCTCTACAAACAGAATATCACAGGCAGTTGGTTTCGAGGTAGGAAGCAAGGAGCCGTGATTCTGTGGGCAGATATCAGAGGATAAACAGCAGCAGGAGGGAGCCTGGCCACGGGGATCCTACACTTCCAGTGAGTGACAGCCTCCCGCACTGGGGACAGGGCACAGACTCACAGAACAGAGGGGAAAGGATTTTAGGGCAGCACCCAGGGGAAAAGCGGTGGGGTTGTGCATCCGAACAGGGAGAGGCTGGCGGTTTTAGAAGCACAAAGGGCAGAGACGTACCCCGACCTAGAGGCAGGACTAGGGGCACTGCAGAGGGGCGCACAACCCAGGACGCTGCAGTTTATAGCAGCACAGACAGAAATGGAGAGAGTGTGGCCTGGAGAGCTCACTGAAGAACAGACTGTGAACTCTCTGCTCTGAGGCAGAGGGATGGAAATGGTCTCTTCTGCTCTGACTCTCGGAAGAGACATGGAAAGGTGCCAGGGAAAGCCGACAGAGAACAAAAGCCCCAAAAACTGGTTCCCACTGAGCCCATCCCCTGCCACAGGGGGGCAGGGCAACTCCGCCCAAACAGGGTTGCCTGAGTAACAGCATAGCAGGCCCCTGCCCCAGAAGACAGGCTGGGAAAACAAGAGGCCAGCAACCCTAAGGGCCATAGAAAACAGGTGCATCTTGCTTGGGTTCTGGTCAATAATTTGGACTCTATACATTCCCTCAACCACACATCAACAGAATGACTAGGGGGAGGAACCCCCAAAATAGGAAAGACTCAGAGATTATGACATATGCTGCAGATTTACAAATGGATGCAGATATAACCATGATGTTGGAGATGGAATTCAGGCTAGCAATTGAGAAGACAATAGCTAGAATGGAGAAATCAATTAATGGCAAATTAGAGTCTCTAAGGGCAAAAATGAAAGCTGAATTGGCAGAATTTATAAATGTTATCAATGAGATCCAATCTAATCTAGATAATCTAACAGCTAGGGTAAGCGAAGCAGAAGAACGAATTAGTGACCTGGAAGACAATTTAATAGATAAAAAGGGGAAAGAGGAGGCCAGGCAAAAACAACCCAGAATCCATGAAAATAGAATCAGAGAAATAAGTGACAACATGAAGCGTTCCAATGTCAGAATAATTGGAATCCGGAGGAAGTGGAGAGAGAGGGAGGACTAGAAGATGTATTTGAGCAAATCGTGGCTGAGAACTTTCCTAATCTGGGGAATGAAACAAACATTTGAGTCCTACAGGCAGAGAGGAACCCTCCCAAGATCAAGGAAAACAGGCCTACACCCCGGCATGTAATAGTAAAACTCGCAAATCTTGGAACCAAGGAAAACATCTTAAGGGCAGTTAGGGGGAAGAGATTCCTTACGTACAGAGGGAGGAACATCAGAATAACGTCAGACCTATCCACAGAGACCTGGCAAGCCAGAAAGGCCTGGCAAGACATATTCAGGATACTAAATGAGAAGAACATGCAGCCAAGAATACTTTACCTGGCAAGGCTGTCATTTAGAGTGGATGGAGAGATGCAGAGCGTCCAAAACCAGTAGAAACTGAAAGAATATGTGACCACTAAGCTGGCCCTGAAAGAAATATTAAGGGGGGTTCTATAAAAGGAGAAAGACCCCAAGAGTCATATACAACAGAAATTTACAGGGACGATCTATAAAAACAACGTCTTCACATGCAACATGATGACAATTAATTCATATCTTTCAATAATCACTTTCAATGTGAATGGCCTAAATGCTCCCATAAAATGGCACAGGGTTGCAGATTGGATCAAAAGACAGGACCCATCCATATGCTGTCTACAAGAGTCTCATTTTGAACCTAAAGATACATCCAGACTGAACGTTAAGGGATGGAGATCCATCTTCCATGCCAGCAGACCTCAAAAGAAAGCTGGGGTAACAATTCTTATATCAGACAAGTTAGATTTTAAACTAAAGACTGTAGTTAGAGACACAGAAGGACACTATATCATTCTTAAAGAGTATATCCAAAAAGAAGATCTAACAATTGTAAATAGCTATGCCCCCAACATGGGAGCAGCCATCTACATTAGCCAACTGTTAACCAAAATAAAGAGTTATATTGATAACAATACGTTAATTGTAGGAGACCTCAATGCTCCACTATCAGCAATGGACTGATTATCTAAGCAGAAAATCAACAAGGAAACAAGAGCTTTGAATGATACACTGGACCAGATGGACCTCATAGATATTTACAGAACATTCCACCCTAAAACAACAGAATACTCATTCTTCTCAAGTGCACATGGAACTGTCTCCAGAATAGACCACATACTGGGTCACAAATCAGGTCTCAACTGATACCAAATGAATGAGATTATTCCCCGCATATTCTCAGACCACAATGCTTTAAAAGTGGAAATCAATCACAAGAAAAAATTTGGAAGAAATTCAAACACTTGGAAGCTAAAGACCACTCTGCCCAAGAATGTTTGGGTCAACCAGGAAATCAAAGAAGAACTTAAACAATTCATGGAAATCAATGAGAACGAAAACACATCGGTCCAAAACCTATGGGATACTGCAAAGGCGGTCCTAAGGGGGAAATACATAGCCATCCAAGCCTCACTCAAAAAAATAGAAAAATGCTGAATTCACCAACTAACTCTACACCTTAAAGAACTAGAGAAAAAGCAACAAACAATGCCTAAGCCACACATTAGAAGAGAAATAATTAAGATTAGAGCAGAGATCAATGAATTAGAAACCAGAAACACAGTAGATCAGATCAATGAAACTAGAAGCTGGTTCTCTGAAAGAATTAATAAGACTGATAAACCACTGGCCAGACTTACCCAAAAGAAAAGAGAAAGGACCCAAATTAATAAAATTATGAATGAAAGGGGAGGGATCACGACTAACACCAAGGAAATAGAAACAATTATTGGAAATTATTATCAACAACTATATGCCAATACTAAGCAATCTGGATGAAATGGAGGCCTTCCTGGAAACCTATAAAGCTGCCAAGACTGAAACAGGAAGAAATTGACAACCTGAATAGGCCAATAACCAGTAACGAGATTGAAGCAGTGATCAAAAACCTACCAAAAAACAGGAGAATGGGGCCTGATGGATTCCCTGGGGAATTCTACCAAACATTCAAAGAAGAAATAATACCTATTCTACTGAAGCTGTTTCAAAAAATAGAAACAGAAGGAAAACTTCCAAATTCATTCCATGAGGCCAGCATTACCTTAATCCCCAAACCAGGCAAAGACTCCATCAAAATGGAGAATTTCAGACCGATATCCCTGATGAATATGGATTCCAAAATCCTCAACAAAATCCTAGCTAATAGGATCCAACAATACATTCAAAGGATCATCCACCATAACCAAGTGGGATTTATCCCTGGGATGCAAGGGTGGTTCAACATTCGCAAATCAATCAATGAGATAGAACACATTAATAAGAGAAGGGAGAAGAAACATATGGTTTTCTCAATTGATGCAGAAAAAGCATTTGACAAAATACAACATCCTTTCCTGGTTAAAACTCTTCAGAGTATAGGGATAGAGGGAACTTTCCTCAAGTTCATAAAATCCATCTATGAAAAACCCACAGCAAATATCATCCTCAATGGGGAAAAGATGAGAGCCTTTCCCTTAAGATCAGGAACACGTCAAGGATGCCCACCCTTGCCACTATTGTTCAACATAGTACTAGAAGTCCTAGCAACAGCAATCAGACAACAAAAAGAAATAAAAGGTATTCAAATTGGCAAAGAAGTCTAACTCTCTCTCTTCGCAGACGACATGATACTTTATGTGGAAAACCCAAAAGACTCCACCCCCAAATTCCTAGAACTCATACAGCAATTCAGTAATGTGGCAGGATACACAATCAATGCACAGAAATCAGTTGCTTTCTTATACACTAACAACGCAACTGTAGAAAGAGAAATTAGAGAAACGATTCCATTTACAATAGCACCAAAAACCGTAAGATACCTTGGAATAAACCTAACCAAAGAGGTAAAGGATCTATACTCTAGGAACTACAGAACACTCACGAAAGAAATTGAAGAAGACACAAAAAGATGGAAAAATACTCCATGCTCATGGATCAGAAGAATAAACATTGTTAAAATGTTTATGCTTCCCAGAGCAATCTAGACCTTCAATGCCGTCCTGATCAAAATTCCAATGACATTTTTCAAAGTGCTGGAACAAACAATCCTAAAATTTGTATGGTATCAAAAAAGACCCTGAATCACCAAGGAAATGTTGAAAAAGAAAAACAAAGCTGGGGGCATCACGTTGCCCGATTTCAAGCTATATTACAAAGCTGTGATCACCAAGACAGCATGGTACTGGCACAAAAACAGACATATAGGCCAATGGAACAGAATAGAGAGCCCAGATATGGACCCCAACTCTATGGCCAAATAATCTTTCACAAAGCAGGAAAAAAACATGCAATGGAAAAAAGACAGTTTCTTCAATAAATGGTGCTGGGAAAATTGGACAGCCACATGCAGAAGAACGAAACTCGACCATTCTCTAACACCATACACAAAGATAAACTCAGAATGGATGAAAGACCTCAATGTGAGACAGGAATCCATCAAAATCCTAGCGGAGAACATAGGCCATAACCTCTCTGACATAGGCCACAGCAACTTCTTTCAAGATACATCTCCAAAAGCTAGTGAAACAAAAGCAAAAATGAACTTTTGGGACTTCATCCAGATAAAACGCTTCTGCGCAGCAAAGGAAAGTCAACAAAACAAAGAGGCAACCCACCGAATGGGAGAAGATATTTGCAAATGACACTACAGATAAAGGGCTGGTAACCAAGATCTATAAAGAACTTCTCAAACTCAACACCCAAAAAACAAATAATCACGTCAAAAAGTAGGCAGAAGATATGAAAAGACACTTCTCTGAAGAAGACATACAAATGGCTAACAGACACATGAAAAAATGTTCACCATCATTAGCCATCAGGGAAATTCAAATCAAAACCACATTGAGATACCACCTTACACCAGTTAGAATGGCAAAAATGGACAGGGAAAGAAACAAAAAATGTTGGAGAGGTTGTGGCGAAAGGGGAACCCTCTTACACTGTTGGTGGGAATGCAAGTTGGTACAGCCACTTTGGAAAACAGTGTGGATGTCCCTCAAAAATTTAAAAATAGAGCTACCCTATGACCCAGCAATTGCTGTCCTGGGTATTTACCCCAAAGACACAGATGTAGTGAAAAGAAGGGCCATATGCACCCCAATGTTCATAGCAGCAATGTCCTCAATAGCCAAACTGTGGAAAGAGCCGAGATGCCCTTCAACAGATGAATGGATAAAGAAGATGTGGTCCATATATACAATGGAATATGACTCAGCCATCAGAACGGATGAATACCCAACTTTTACATCAACATGAATGGGACTGGAGGAGATTATGCTAAGTGAAATAAGTTAAGCAGAGAAAGTCAATTATCATATGGTTTCACTTATTGGTGGAACATAAGGAATAGCATGGAGGACATTAGGAGAAGGAAGGGAAAAATTGGGAGGGGGAATTGGAGGGAGAGATGAACCAAGAGAGACTATGGACTCTGAGAAACAAACAGGGTTTTAGAGGGTAGGGGGTCGGGGGATGGGTTAGCCCAGTGATGGGTATTAAGCAGGGCATGTACTACATGGAGCACTGGGTGTTATATGAAAACAATGGATCGTGGATCACCACATCAAAAATTACTGATGTATTGTATGGTGACTAACATAACATAATAAAGTTTAAAAATTAAAAAAAAAAACAAAGAGCCAACTTTTGGTTTATGGTTTTTTCAATAATTTCTGCGTTTAACATTTTATCTATGTCTGGTCTAATCTTTATTATTTTTCCTTCTTTCTTTGAGTTCAGTCACTCTTCTTTTTCTAGGTTCTGAAGGTAAAATCTTAGATTACTGATTTGAGAACTTCTTTTGTAATATATGTTGTTGTAAGTACTATTTCAGCTACCTCGTATAAATTTGTATACATTGTGTTTTCATTTTTATTCCATTCAAAATACATTCTAATCTCTTGTGTGATTTCTTCTTTCATCTATGAACTATCTTGAGTTGCATTGTTTAATTTCCAAGTGTTTTTGTATTTTCCCATGTCCTTCTGTTGTTGATTTATAATTTAATTTCCTTGTGGTCAGAAACCATACTTTCCATAATGTCAATTCTTTGAAATTGTGGAGACTTGTTTTAATGCCTTGCATATAGTCTATCCTGGGGAATATTCATGTGCAGTTAAAAAGGATGCAAATTGTACTGTGGTTGAGTGGAATGTTTTATAGATATCAGTTCATCAAGGTGATTGATAGTGTTTTTCAGGTTTTTAAAAATCTTCTGATTATCTGTAGCTGTTCTATCAATTATTTAGAATGTGGTATTGCCATTTCTAGGTATTATAGTTGAATTCTCTATTTCCCAGTTCCGTCAGTTTTGTTTTATGTATTTTAGGACTCTATTGTTAGGTACAAATATGATTATTATAATAATTATATCTTCCTGATGAATTGACAATGTTATTATTATAAAATATTCCTCTTTGTCTCTAGTAACCATTTTTGTCTTAAAGACTATTTTGTGTGATATTAGTGTAGCCATTTCAGGTCTCTGGTGGTTACTGTCTGCATGGTGTATCTTTTCCCACCCTTTTACTTTCAATATCTTTATATCTTTGAATTTAAAGTATGTCACTTGCTTTAAATATATGCAATTTTATTTGTCAAGTATACCTCGAAAAGCTGGAAAAAATTAAGTGTATCTCTTGTACACGGCATAGAGTCAGATCTTGTGCTTATTTTATCCAGTCTGCTGTTTGATTGGGTTATTTATTGCAATTTTCATGTAGTCAGATTATGGGTGCTAGCTTGGTATTTTTTTCATACATGTCTCATGTCTTCTTTGGCTCTCTGTTCCTCCTTCACTGCTGGCTTTTGTCTTAATTAGATGTTTTTATGTACCATTTTCATTACTTTGTATTTTTCAGCATTTTATTTTTATTTATTTATTTTTAAATTTTATTATGTTATGTTAGTCACCATACAATACATCACTAGTTTTTGATGTGGTGATCCACGATCCATTGTTTTCGTATAACACCCAGTGTTCCATGCACTACATGCCCTGCTTAATACCCATCACTGGGCTATCCAATCTCCCCACCCTCCTCCGCTCTAAAACGCTGTTTGTTTCTCAGAGTCTATAGTCTCTCTTGGTTCATCTCTCCCTCCAATTCCCCCTCCCAATTTTTCCCTTCCTTCTCCTAATGTCCTCCATGCTATTCCTTATGTTCCACCAATAAGTGAAACCATATGATAATTGACTTTCTCTGCTTGACTTATTTCACTTAGCATAATCTCCTCCAGTCCCATCCATGTTGTTGTAAAAGTTGGGTATTCATCCTTTCTGATGGCTGAGTCATATTCCATTGTATATATGGACCACATCTTCTTTATCCATTCATCTGTTGAAGGGCATCTCGGCTCTTTCCACAGTTTGGCTATTGCGGACATTGCTGCTATGAACATTGGGGTGCATATGGCCCTTTTTTTCACTACATCTGTGTCTTTGGGGTAAATACCCAGGACAGCAATTGCTGGGTCATAGGGTAGCTCTATTTTTAAATTTTTGAGGGACATCCACACTGTTTTCCAAAGTGGCTGTACCAACT
This sequence comes from Eumetopias jubatus, assembly GCF_037043125.1. Classification (NCBI taxonomy): domain Eukaryota; kingdom Metazoa; phylum Chordata; class Mammalia; order Carnivora; family Otariidae; genus Eumetopias; species Eumetopias jubatus. The sequence continues at coordinate 66,962,691 of NW_028274817.1, forward strand.
TGCATTCCCACCAACAGTGTAAGAGGGTTCCCCTTTCGCCACAACCTCTCCAACATTTTTTGTTTCTTTCCCTGTCCATTTTTGCCATTCTAACTGGTGTAAGGTGGTATCTCAATGTGGTTTTGATTTGAATTTCCCTGATGGCTAATGATGGTGAACATTTTTTCATGTGTCTGTTAGCCATTTGTATGTCTTCTTCAGAGAAGTGTCTTTTCATATCTTCTGCCTACTTTTTGACGTGATTATTTGTTTTTTGGGTGTTGAGTTTGAGAAGTTCTTTATAGATCTTGGTTACCAGCCCTTTATCTGTAGTGTCATTTGCAAATATCTTCTCCCATTCGGTGGGTTGCCTCTTTGTTTTGTTGACTTTCCTTTGCTGCGCAGAAGCGTTTTATCTGGATGAAGTCCCAAAAGTTCATTTTTGCTTTTGTTTCACTAGCTTTTGGAGATGTATCTTGAAAGAAGTTGCTGTGGCCTATGTCAGAGAGGTTACGGCCTATGTTCTCCGCTAGGATTTTGATGGATTCCTGTCTCACATTGAGGTCTTTCATCCACTTTGAGTTTATCTTTGTGAATGGTGTTAAATTGATGTCTACTCTTGCCACTATTGTTCAACATAGTAGTAGAAGTCCTAGCAACAGCAATCAGACAACAAAAAGAAATAAAAAGTGTTCAAATTGGCAAAAAAAAAAGAAGTCAAACTCTCTCTTTTCTCAGACAACATGATACTTTATGTGGAAAACCCAAAAGACTCCACCCCCAAATTACTAGAACTCATACAGCAATTCAGTAATGTGGCAGAATACAAAATCAATGCACAGAAATCAATTGCTTTCTTATACACTAACAACGCAACTGTAGAAAGAGAAAATAGAGAAATGATTCCATTTACAATAGCACCAAAAACCGTAAGATACCTCGGAATAAACCTAACCAAAGAGGTAAAGGATCTATGCTCTAGGAACTACAGAACACTCATGAAAGAAATTGAAGAAGACAGAAAAAGATGGAAAAATACCCCATGCTCATGGATCAGAAGAATAAACATTGTTAAAATGTTTATGCTTCCCAGAGCAATCTAGACCTTCAATGCCATCCCGATCAAAATTCCAATGACATTTTTCAAAGTGCTGGAACAAACAATCCTAAAATTTGTATGGCATCAGAAAAGACCCCGAATCACCAAGGAAATGTTGAAAAAGAAAAACAAAGCTGGGGGCATCACGTTGCCCGATTTCAAGCTATATTACAAAGCTGTGATCACCAAGACAGCATGATACTGGCACAAAAACAGACATATAGACCAATGGAACAGAATAGAGAGCCCAGATATGGACCCTCAACTCTATGGTCAAATAATCTTTGACAAAGCGGGAAAAAACATGCAATGGAAAAAAGACAGTCTCTTCAATAAATGGTGCTGGGAAAATTGGACAGCCACATGCAGAAGAATGAAACTCGACCATTCTCTAACACCATTCTTTGTATTTTTAAAATAAATATATGTAATTATAAATAAATTTATACATATATAAATATATAAACACATATATATTTAAAGATTTTATTTATTTATTTGTGGGGGGAACAGAGAGAGCACACAAGCAGGGGGAGCAGCAGGCAGAGGGAGAAGCAGGCGCCCCACTGAGCAAGGAGCCCAATGAGGAACTCAATCCCAGGACCTTGGGATCATGACCTGTTCTGAAGGCAGACACTTAAGTGACTGAGCCACACAGATGTCCCAAATATATTTTAAAAGTAGTTTTCTCAGTGATTTTTCTGAGGATTACAAGTTGCATCCTAACTTAAAATACTGTACTTTGAATTGATACTAATTTAATTACAATAATACATAGAAATTTTGTTCCACTATAGTTCATTTCCATCTCTTCTCCCTGATAACATGATTTTCTTATAAATTGCATCTTTGTATATTATAAGCTCAAAAATACAGTTTTAAAATTTTTGTCTTAATCAGGGTTTTAAAAATCAGTTAAGGGAAAATAGGAATAAGATATATATTTATTCTCTCTAGTATATTTACCTCTGTAATTACCTTACCTGTACTCTTTATATATGTTTCATACAGATTTAATTTACTATCTGATATCATGACTTTCAGCCTGAGGACTTCCTTTAGAATTTCTTGTAAGGCAGATCTGCTAGCAATTAATTCTCTCAGTCTTTGGGTAGAAATGCCTTTTTTAAAATTTAATTTTTGAAAGATAGAATTCTTTGTTGACAGGTGTTTTGTTTTTTTTTTCTTTTTGGAACTTTAAATATGTCATCTCACTGACTTCTGGCTTCCACTGTTTCTGATGAGAGGTCAACTGCTATTCTTATTGAGATTCCTTTGTGAGTCATTTTCTCTTGTTGCTTTCCAGATTTTCTCTTTTTCGTTGTCTTTCAACTGTTTCTTTATGGTATGTCTTGGTCTGGGTCTCTTTGGGTTTATCCTAATTAAAGTTTGTTTGGCTTCTTGAAAGTGTAGGTTAATGGTTTTGTCATACTTGGGTAGTTTTCAGCCATTATTTCTCCTATGATGCATGTTAGTGTGTTTAATGGTGTGTCAGACTTCTCTGAGTCACTGTTCATTTTTCTTTATTCCTGTGTCCTTAAAATTGCATACCTCTATTGATCTCTCTTCCAGGTCACTGATTCTTTCTTCTTTCAGACTAAATTTGCTGCTGTGCCAGTCTAGTGAATTTCTTTATTCAGTTATTGTACTTTTCAACTCTAGAATTTCCATTTGGTTCTTTTTAAAAATAATTTCCATCCATCTCTTTATTGATATTCTCTATTTGGTGAGTGATTGTTGTCATACTGTCCCTTATTTTAAACATGGTTTCCTCTACTTCTCTGAATGTATTTGTTGTAGGAGATTTCTAAGAGTCTCTCCTGGGTCAACAGTGCTTATTGGTCAACCAATGTTTAGTCACAAGTGCTTAAGGACCTTGATCTTTGAACCTGGTAAATCTTCCACACTTTGCTTAGGCATTTTTTGGGTTAGGGCATGCATTCAAATTTCAGGCAGTTAATTGTTCTGCTTTGGCTTTTAATTTCTGTTTATGCAGAGCCTCACCATCAGCTGGAAATAAATAGATAATTGGGGCCCTCTCTGGTCTTAATTTTAGTATAATCTTAGTTCTATACATGTACATCAACTTCCAGATCCCCAAGAATATGTCAGTCTTTTCAAAACCTTCTACAGTTGTCTTATTCCCCTGATTTTTGTTTTAAAAAATTTGGCTGGTCTCTTGCTTGTTCAACCATTATCACAGGCTCAGGCAGCTATAATATTGGCCTTTGATTTTTTGACACTGCTTACTATTTTCTTCAACAATGTCATATGGGCATGTGGGTTCTAAATCAGGTCTGCCTCTTTCAACAAGCAGCTAGGCTGATGGTCTTTGGAGGACCACTGTAATCATAGAGTTAGGCAGATTGCAGAAGAGGGAATAAGAGCAGCCTGAAGTTAACAGATAACACCATTTTACTGACGTTCAGTAGTTTTTCTTGAATATGTGCTTTTCAGTTTGTTATGTGCTTCTGGTTGATGTCCAGAATTCTGAAATTGTTGTTTAAAAAACTTTACCCAGTTATCATTACTTTTAGGAGAATAAGTTTTGCCAACATTCTCACTGTGCCTGAATTATACATATTGTTTTATTTTTTTAATATTTTATGCCATGAGTAGTTCCTTAAACTTATTTAATATTTCTCACATTGCCTGGTACAGTGCTGAACAGATCAGACATGCTTGAAAGGCTTTTGATCTTTTGAAAGTCATCATCTATTACACTGTTTAGTGAGGAATTGATACATATCACTGCACAAATAACTGCACAGTAGTGAAAAAATAATGTCTGAGTACTTCTGCATATTCTCAATACTTTACATTATAAATTTGAAAAAGGTCTATAGGCCGTTCAATGCACAGCTTGGATTCATTGCACAGGTTTGTATGCTATGTTTGTGTCCTACTTTAGAGTTGCCAATGCACTTTCTTATCCACGGTCCCCCTGATCCTTAAGACAACTCAGTTAGTTATTCAGGCATATATCATTGTTTTATACTTGAGGAAATTTTAGACAGTTCAGTTACATAAAATTAGTGCTGGAACCAGGACTTGAAATCAGATTTTCACTAATTACAGAACTGCTAGGACAGATACACGAATTCAGTCAAGTCACAGGATACAAAATCAATGTATAGAAATCTGTTGCATTTCTATACACAAATAATGAAGCAGCAGAAATAAAAATTAAGGAATCAATGCTGTTTACAATTGCACCAAAACTCGTAAGATACCGAGGAAAAAACCTAAGTAAAGAGGTGAAAGACCTATACTCTGAAAACTATAAAGCGCTGGTGAAAGAAATTGAAGAGGACACAAAGAAATGGAAAGACACAACATTCTTATGGATTAGAAGATCAAATATTGTTAAAATGTCTATACTACCTATAGCAATCTACACATTTAATGCAATCTCTATAAAAATACCAACGTTTTTCACAAAGCTAGAACAAACAATCCTAAAATTTGTACGGAACCACAAAAGACTCCAAATAACCAAAGGAACCTTGAAAAAGAAAAACAAAGCTAGAGGCATCACAGTTCTAGAGTTCAAGTTATATTACAAAACTGTAGGGATCAAAACAGTATGGTACTGGCACAAAAATAGACGCATAGATCAATAGAACAGAATAGAAAACCCAGAAATGAATCCACAACTGTATGGTCAATTAATCTTCAACACAACAGGAAGGACTATCCAATGGGGAAGAAGACAATCGCTTCAGCCAACGGTCTTGGGAAAACTGGACAGTAACATGCAAAAGAATGAAATTGGGCCACTCTCTGACACCATACACAAAAATAAATCCAAAATGGATGAAAGACCTAAATGTGAGAGTTGAAATCATAAAAACCCTGGAGTAGAACACAGGCAGTAACCTCTCTGACATTGGCCATAGCGACTTCTTTCTAGATATGTCTCTAGAGGCAAGGGAAATAAAAGCAAAAATAAACCATTGGGACTTCATCAAAATGAAAATCTGTGCAGCAAAGGAAACAATCAACAAAACTAAAAAGCAACCTACAGAATGGGAGTAGATATTTGCAAATGACATATCTGATGAAGGGTTACTATCCAAAATCTATAAAGAACTTATAAAACTCAACATCCCAAAAATGAATAATTCAACTTAAAAATGGACAGAAGACATGAATAGACATATTTCCAAAGAAGACATCCAATTGGCTAACAGACACATGAAAAGATGTTCAACATCACTCATCATCAGGGAAATACAAATAAAAACTATAATGAGATATCACTTCACACATGTCAGAATGGCTAAAATCAACAACACAAGAAACAACAGGTGTTGGTGAGGCTATGGAAAAAGGGGAACATTCCTGCACCATTGGTGGGAATGCAAACTGGTGCAGCCACTCTGGAAAACAGTATGAAGTTTCCTCAAAAAGTTAAAAGTAGAACTACCCTATGATCCAGCAATTGCACTACTAGATATTTACCCAAAGATACAAAAATGCTAATTCAAATGGATACATGCACCCCAATATTTATAGCAGCATTATATACAATAGCCAAATTATGAAAACAGCCTTTGTCCATCAACTGATGGATGCATAAAAAAGATGTGGTATATATGTACAACGGAATATTATGCAGCCATAAAAGGAATGATATCTTGCCATTTGCAACAAAATGGATGGAGCTAGAATATTGTGCTAAGCAAAATAAGCCAGTCAGAGACAAACAAATAGCATATGATTTCATTCATATGTGGAATTTAAGAAACAAAACAAATAAGCAAAGGGACCAAAAAAAGAGAGAGAAGCAAACCAAGAAACAGAGTCTCAACTATGGAGAACAAACTGATGGTTACCAGAGGGGAGGTGGGTGGGGGGGGTGAATAGGTGATGGGGATTAAGGAGTGCACTTGTAATGAGTAATCAGTGTTGTATCAAACTGTTGAATCTCTATATTGTACACCTTGAAACTAATATTACACTGTATGTTAACTAACTGGAATTCAAATAAAAATTAAAAAAACAACACAAACAAAAAGAATCTAATAAAATAAATTTCTGTATGCTCATAATATAGAATACAACACAGTAATTAAAAATAACCAAAAAGTTCTAGTGTCAGTACCTGTGTGAAAAGATATTTATAGAAACAAGATTTACTTTTTTTAATTTTTTTAAAGATTTTATTTATTTGACAGAGAGAGACACAGTGAGAGAGGGAACACAAGCAGGGGGAGTGGGAGAGGGAGAAGCAGGCCTCCTGTGGATCAGGGAGCCCGATTGGGGGCTCAATCCCAGGATGCTGGGATCATGACGTGAGCAGAAGGCAGACACTTAAAGACTGAGCCACCCAGGCGCCCCAAGATTTACTTTTAAATAATTCAATACACTGTGAATAGTATGGTGCTAATATTACATTAGACCCCCATTATCCACAGGTGATACCTTCTAAGACCCCCACTGGATGCCTGAAACCATGGATAGTACCAAAATTTATATACACTGCTTTTCCCTATAATAAAGTTTAGTTTATAAATTAAGCACAATAAGGGATTAACAACAATAATGATAAAAGAAAACAATTATAACAATGTACTGCAATAAAAGTTGTATGAATGTCGTTTCTCTCTCAAAATATCTCATTGTGCTGTATCCTTCTTGTGATGACGTGAGAAGATAAAATGCCTATGTGAAGAGACGAAGTGAGGTGAATGACAGGCATTATAACATAGCATAGGCTACAACTGACCTTTTCACTATACGTCAGAAGGAGCATCATCCGCTTTCAGATTATGGTTGACCTCAGGGTAACTGGAACTGTGGAAAGCAAAACTGCAGATAAAGGGACTACTGTATATTTCCTAAGTCCTTGATAGTGATACCATTAAAATACTCCATTAAGAAAGAATTTTTTTAGAGAGGGTGGGGGAGAAGGGACAGCCTCCCAAGCAGGCTCCATGCTGGGATTCAATCTCATGCGGGGGCTCCATCTCACAACCCTCAGATCATGACCTGAACTGAAATCAAGAGTCAAACGCTCAACTGACTGAGCCACCCAAGAACCCCAAGAAATTTTTTAAAGGAAATTTTGTCTTTATTGAAGAATATTTGATATAAAATATTTTAGTGTTTTCAGATGTACATAGTGACTTGATATTTATATACATTATTATATGGTCACCACAATGAGTCTGGTTACTATCTGTCAGAATTCAAAGTTGTTACAATATTATTGACTATCTTCCCTCTACTGTACAGTAAATCCCCCCATCTTATTTATTTTATAACTGGAAGAATGTACTTGTTAATTCTTTTCACCTATTTCATCTTCCTCCTTCCACACCCTCCCCTCTGGCAGTCATGACTATGTTCTTGGTGTTTGTGAGTCTGTTTCTGTTTGGTTTTGTTTGTTAATTTGTTTTGATTTTTAGATTCCACATATAAGTGAAACCACATGGTATTTGTCTTTCTCTAACTTATGTCAATTTTTGTATTCTCTAGTTCCATTCATATTGCAAGTGACAAAATTTTAGTCTTTTTTATGACTGAATAAAACTCCATTGTATGTATATGTGTGTGTATATATACATATATATTTTTATGTATATGTATACCATATATTCCTTATTCATTCATTTATCAATGAACACTTGGGTTGCTTACATATATTGGATATTACAAATTACGCTGCAATAAATATAGGTGTGCATATATCTTTTTGAATTAGCATTTTTGTTTTCTTTGGGTAAATACCCAGTATTGGAATTATTGGATCACCTGGTATTTCTATTTTTAATTTTTTGAGGAACCTCCATGCTGTTTTCCACAGTGGATGTACCAACTCACATTCCCACTAACAGTGCATGGTTCCTTTTTCTCCACATCCTCAACCACTTACTATTTCTGGTCTTTTAAATTTTAGCCATTCTAACAAGTGTAAAGTGATATCCCATTGTGGTTTTGATTTTCATTTCAATGCGATTTTTAAAAAATTTCTTTTTCTGAAAGATCATTATTAGTGTATAGAAACACAACCGATTTCTTCATATTGATTTTGTATCCTGAAACATATTTCCCTTATGACTTTCATGTCCTTACTGAATTTGCTTATTAGTTCTAATAGCTTTTATGGAGGAGGCTTTAGGGTATTCTACATATAGTATCATGTCATATTCAGATTATGAATTTTACTTCTTCCTTTTTAGTTTAGATGCCTTTTGGTTATTTTTCTTGCCTAATCATTGTCACTAAAACTTTCCATACTAAGTTGAATAAAAGTGGCAAAAGTGGGCAAATTTGTCTTATTCCTGATCTCGGAAGAAAGATTTCAGCTCTTCATTATTGAGGTATGTTACCTGTGTGGGTTTGTCATATATAGCCTGTATTACATTGAGGTATGTTCCCTCTGTATATACTTACTGAGAGGGTTTTTTTTTTTAATTATCAATGGATGTTGAATTTTGTCAAGTGCTTTTTTTGCATTTATTGAGATGATCATATGATTTTTACCCTTTGCTTTGTTAATGTGGTGTATCACATTGATTGAGTTGTGAATATTGAACCATCTTTGCAAACCTGAAATAAATTTCATTTGATCATGTATGGTTCTTTTAATGTATTATTGAATTCAGCCTGCTAATATTTTGTTGAAGACTTTTACATCTACGTTCATTAGGGATATTGGGTGTGTAATTTTCTTTATTTTGTAGGGTTTTTGTTTAGGTATCAGAGTAATGCTAGCCTTATGGAATGTGTTTGGAAGCATTCCCTTCTCTTCAATTTTTTGAATAGTTTAAGTACTAACCCTTCTTTAAATGTTTGGTAGAATTTGGTGTGCCTGAATGGTGCAGTTGGTTGAGTGTTAGACTCTTGGTTTTGGCCCAGGTCATGATCTCAGGGTCCTGGAATCACATCTGGCTCCATGCTCAGGGCGGAGTCTGCTTAGGATTCTCTCTCTTTCATCTTCTGCCCCTCCCCCTCTCAAATAAATAAATAAATCTTTAAAAAAATAAATGTTTGGTAGAATTCACCAGTGAAGCTGTCTAATCCTGGGCTTTTGTTTGTTGGGATTTTTTTTGATTAATGATTTAATTTCATTACTAAGTAATTTGTCTATTCAGATTTTTTAATTACTTCCTGATTCAGTCTTGGAAGATTATATGTTTCTAGGAATTTACCCATGTCTTCTAGGTTGAAAAGTTTGTTGGTGTGTAATTGTTCTAGGGTTGTCTTATGATCCTTTGTAGAGCTGTGGTATTGGTTGTAACTTCTCCACTTTCATTTCTGATTTTATTTATTTGGGTACTCTCTCTTTTTTAAAGATTTTAATTATTTATTTATTTGAGAGAGAGAGTGAGAGAGCACAAGCAGGGGGAGCAGCAGAGGGAGCTACAAAGGGAGAGGGAGAAGCAGGCTCCCCACTGAGCAGGGAGCCCAATGCCAGGACCCTGGATCATGACCCAAGCCAAAGGCAGGCACTCAACTAACTAAGCCACCCAGGCATCCCTGTGTACTCTCTTTTTTTTTTTTTTTTGATGAGTTTAAAGGTTTATTGATTTTGTTTATCTTTTCAAAGGAGCAGCTCGTAGTTTTATTGATCTTTTCTATTTCTTTTTTAGTCTCTATTTCATGTATTTCCACTCTGATCTTTATTATTTCCTTTCTTTTTTTAATTTTGGGATTTTTGTTCTTTTTCTAGTTTCTTCAGGTATAGATTGTTTATTTTAGATTTTTATTGTTTCTTGAAATGGGCTTGTATCACTATAAACTTCCTTCTTAAAACTGCTTTATGCTCCATCCCATAGATTTTAGAATGTTATAATTCCCATTTGTCTTGAGGTACTTTTTTACTTCCTCTTTGATTTCTATGTTAACCCATTGTTTGTTTAGTAGCATGTTCTTGAGTCTTCATATGTTTGTGTTTTTTCTATTTTTCTTCTTGTAATTTTTTTTTTTTTAGTTTTGTACCATTGTGGTCAGAAAAGATGCTTTATATGATTTCCTTCTTCTTAAATTTATTCAGAATTGTTTTGTGGCCTAACATGTAATATATACTGGAGAATGTTCCATATGCACTTGAGAAGAATGTGTATTCTACTGTTTTGGGATTGAATATTCTGTTATAGCTATTAAGTGCATATAGTTTATTATGTTGTGTAAGGCCACTGTTTCCTTATTAATTTTCTGTCTGGATGATCTATCCATTAATGTGAGTGTTGTGTTAAAGTCTCCTACTATTAGAGATAAAGGAGGGGGGCAAGATGGCAGCAGAGTAGGGGACCTTGTTTCATCTGGTCCCTCGAATTTAGCTGGATATCTATCAAACCATTCTGAACACACACGAATTCAACCTGATATATAATAAAATTTATCTGGATCTCTATAAGCAGAAAAAAAAACTACTTTTGCAAGGTAGGAGGTGCCGAACCTTGAATCTTCACAGGAGATATCAGAAGATAAATGGAGGGGAGAGGGAGCCTCCACAAGTTGGCCACCAGAAAGTGATATAACACCCGAAGCAAAAAATTGGGACCCTTAGAAATCTGCTCCAGTGAGAGACATCCCTTTCTGAAAAGGGCACAGGGGATGAATAGGGCAGAATTCTAGGTGGATCACTGTGGTCTCAGGATTCCAGGAGACTCAGAAAGTATGGGGGAGCCTGAACCGATAGAGTGCCCAAGCGGTGGAGCGGGGAGACTGATTATGGTCAGCAAGCCCAGAAGGCACTCTCAGTTCCGGTCACCATAAACTGCGAGCCAGGCCGGTAGGGAGATTGCTCTCTGCCTGACCACCCTGAGAAGGACCAGAAGGTGCGGGCTGCTTAACATCCTAGGGAAGATATAAAACGGCTTATGCCCAAGACAGGGCAACAGCTCTCAGAGCAGTGTGGCCCACGAAAGAACACAGGGGTGGCACCCAGCCATGACTTGGGAGCCGCGGAAGAGGGTGCATGTGTGAGCCCATGGTCACTAGCAATTGCAAAGTCACAAAGCACAGAGATGCTGGAGGGTCCCTGTAACTCGCCCAGGAGAGGTGCAGCAGGTGCAAACCATGGGATTCAGTGGTTTGGTGCACAAAGAGGCTGTGCCCACAACTGGGGAACAGCTCTCAGGGTGGTGTGACCCCTGGAAGGACACTGGCACAGCAGCCAGCCATGACCTGGGAGCTGTGGAAGAGGTTGCATGAGCGAGCCCACCGCCGCTAGCAATTGCAAAGTCACAAAGCACAGAGATACTGGCTGGCCCCCAGAATTCCCCCAAGAGACTTGTAGCATGTGCAAATAGCATGAGTCTGTGGAGTTTGGTACACACAGATGTGGAGAAAGTTTAACCTGCAGGGTTTATTGAAGAAAGGGGACCGCGACCTTGTGACTCTGGGCCAGAGATTCCTGCACAGCCGTATTTGTTATGACCCTCTAAAGAGAAGCAGAAAGCTGCCTGGGAACAAAATCCACACAGACGACCAGCTCACGTTAAGCTCATCCCCCTGACAAGGGGTGGGGCAACTCTACCCAGGCATCCTTTCTGATGGCTGATTTATATTCCATTGTATATATGGACCACATCTTCTTTATCCATTCATCTGTTGAAGGGCATCTTGGCTCTTTCCACAGTTTGGTTATTGTGGACATTGCTGCTATGAACATTGATTTGTATGTGCCCCTTATTTTCACTACATCTGTATCTTTGAGGTAAATACCCAGTAGTGCAATTGCTGGGTCATAGTGTAACTCTATTTTTAACATATTGAAGAACCTCCATACTGTTTTCCAGAGTGGCTGTACCAGCTTGCATTCCCACCAACAGTGAAAAAGATTCCCCTTTCTCCACATCTTCTCCAACATTTGTTGTTCCCTGTCTTGTCGATTTTAGCCATTCTAAATGGTGGTAGGTGGTATCTCATGGTTTTGATTTGTATTTCCCTGATGGCAAGTGATGTGGAGCATTTTTTCATGTGTCTGTTAGCCATTTGAATGTCTTCTTTGGAGAAGTGTTTGTTCGTGTCTTTTGTCCATTTCTTGACTGGATTATATGGTTTTTGGGTGTTGAGTTTGAGAAGTTTTTTACAGATCTTGGATACTAGCCCTTTATCTGACATGTCATTTGCAAATATCTTCTCTCATTCCCTGGGTTGCCTCTTAGTTTTGTTGACTGTTTCCTTTGCTGTGCAGAAGCTTTTTGTCTTTTTTTCTTCATAGAACATACATGCTTTTATTTCTATGGGCTAGGTCCCCAAGAAAGGGACTGTTGGCTATTGTCAGATTATTTTCCAGAAAGTGTGATTCTAACATTTCTACCAGCAGTATCAGAGAGTACTCTGATCACATATCTCTAAAAGGAATATATCTTCTTTATTTTTTGCCAGGCTGCTGGTAAAAGGATCATTTCATTGTTATCTTAATTTGCATTTTACCTTGATGAAGTCCCAATAGTTCATTTTTACTTTTGTTTCCTTTGCCTTTAGAGGTGTGTCTTGCAAGAAGTTGCTGTGCCCAAGGTCGAAGAGGTTGCTGCCTGTGTTCTTCTCTGGGATTTTGGTGGATTCCTGTCTCACATTTAGGTCTTTCATCCATTTTGAGTTTATCTTTGTGTATGGCGGGAGAAATTGGTCCAATTTTCCCAGCACCATTTATTGAAGAGACTGTCTCTTTTCCATTGGATATTTTTTTCCTGTTTTGTCGAAGATTAGTTGACCATAGAGTTGAGGGTCCATTTCTGCACCCTCTATTCTGTTCCATTGATCTATGTGTTTGTTTTTGTGCCAATACTATACTGTCTTGATGATCACAGCTTTGTTATATAACTTGAAGTCAGACATTGTGATGCCCCCAGCTTTGGTTTTCTTTTTCAACATTCCCCTGGTTATTTGGGTTCTTTTCTGGTTCCATACAAATTTTAGGATTGTTTGTTCCAGCTCTGTGAAAAACATCAGTGGTGTTTTGATAGGGATTACATTGAATGTGTAGATTGCTCTGGGCAGCATAGACATTTTCACAATGTTTATTCTTCCAGTCTGTGAGCATGGAATGTTTTTCCATCTCTGTGTGTCTTCCTCAATTTCTTTCATAAGTGTTCTGTAGTTCCTAGTGTACAGATCTTTTACCTCTTTGGTTAGGTTTATTCCTAGGTATCTTATGGTTTTTGGTGCAATTGTAAATGGGATGGATTCCTTAATTTCTCTTTCTTCAGGCACATTGTTAGCATATAGAAATGCAACTGATTTTTGTGCATCAAATTTGTATCCTGCCACATTGCTGAGCTGCTGTCCCCTACCACAGGTTCTTGAATTTGTTCTGGTAATCCCTTAGGTAGATCCTAATCCTGGTTGTAGATTTCAAAGACCCAAAGTGTGATAGACTTTATTGGAAACCAGATCAAAAAGTGTGACAGATATAAACACATGGAGACTATGGCTGCTTGTAGGTTTGGGGTAGCAGAAAAAAACCAATGAAATAAATTACCACGAAACCAAAAGAAAAAATATATAACAAAAAAAACAGTGTACTAAGGGAGTGTGGCAATAATGCTTTGGCCTTGAGAATCCACTTGGCACAACAACAGCTTAAGGAACTTGGCAATAGGCAGAGCAATTACATGTTTTAAATAACAGGGAACCATAACCCAGGAGACTAGTTTAGCTTTAGAAATTTCAGAAGGCAAACCAGGAGATTATCAAGAAATAAGGGTAGAGAAGGTAACACCTTAGAGTTCAAATTCAGCTTACATTAAAAGGAAAAGAAGGATGTACTCCCAAAGATATCCCTAGGCCTGGAAACATTTTGATATGAGACTAGGAAAGGGGAGAGTATATTTTCTGTTATTAAGTCAAGGAAGATAACTCAGATCTAAGAGATTTAACAGAAAAGGAAAAATATGAGAAGAACTGGAATGACCTCCCTTACCCTACCCCCTCTTGCAAAGGAACCCACATCCAGAATACTATTTAGGTGCCCTCTGAAAACTGCAAAGTGTCATTAATAAGAGCAGATTATAATCCTTTTGATGACTGATTATAAAATATTCGGAAAAAAATCAAGAGAGGAAGATCATGATGAACAGTATAGGATACTTCAAGCATTATTTAGTGAGTTTCACAGTACTTGTCATTGGAGAAGCAGGGGTAGCCTGGACCAGGAGGGAAGATGTTCATGGTACTTAGGGAGTTAGGGCTCCAAGGAAAGGGGAGAAAAGATTAAATCACTAAAGTTGGATTTCAATATATATATGGGTCTGGTCTGCATTAGGTAATTGAATGATGCAAAGATACCTCCTAGAAGAAACCACCCTATCCTTCACAGGGATATACATGTGGGTAAGGAGGTTTTATTTGACCAGCAGATGATTTCTGCAGACCTGCAACTTTTTTTGTCTTTATAACTTTCGTTATAGGAGGGATTCCATAAGGATAAACCTGAAGAAGTATGTTTGGAAAACAAACGTCAAGATCACAAAACAAAAAGAAAGGAAAAAAGACAAAAGAGATTGACACAGCAATAGTGTGATCCTACACATGCTAGGGAAGACACAAGACCTTAAGAAATAAATAAGGGAAAAACAGAAGGAAGTGGAAGAATTGGAGACATATGCCACTGCTGCTAGGGAAAAAAGAAAGACAGCCAAATGAATGTTGTACTACACATTACACAAGCCCTAGAAAATTAAAAACCCTAGGGAAAACAAGGTTTCAGGAAAGAAGACAACTGAAAACATACTGGTTCTCACTGAGTGGCACAACTTTTGGAAGCATCAATAACATCAACTTCCATTCAGGGATTTTTTTGAGGGTGATTTACTTACTGAGTTATTTGTGAGGACAAGAGGTGAACCTTTCTTTTTAAAAAAAAAAAGATTTTATTTATTTATTTGAGAAAGAGAGAGAGACAGAGAGAGCACAAGCAGGGGGAGAGGCAGGCTCCCTGCTGAGCAAGGAGCCCGATATGGGGCTTGATCCCAGAACCTGGAGGTCATGACTTGAGCCGAAGGCAGACGCTTAACCCACCCCAAGAGGTGAACCTTTCTTAAAAGGCAGGTTTTGAAGTCCTAAGGAACATGGAGCAGACAGCAATGACAGCAGCCACTGTGGCACAGAGCTAAACCCTTGAGAGTGATCGTTAAGCAAAATGAGAGTGAAAAGGAAAGGATTACATCTCCCTCACCTCCACTCCCTCCCTCAAAGAGGACCTGGTAATATGATTGGCTCAGATCCCTTGAACCACATTTGCTAGCGTGTTTGGGTTGGTCACTATGGGTTAAAAGGTTATATACTGCAGATGACTTTCTCTTTAGTGCTTTTCTGTCATTTAGAGAAATTAAAACACTAAGCAGTCTCTTGCATGCCCAGCCATTTTGCTTTCTAGCTTCCTTCACTTGGTATTTCAGGTACTTAATCGTTCTTATCAATTCAATGGTCAATTACTAATAAGATTGAGGCTTGGCCAGAAAAAGTGAAACCATTTTTGGACCTTCAGCCTAAGTTATGTACTAAAATCCAGCTTTAACAGATAGCCCTGTACCAGAGTACTGGGCACTAACTCCAGTAATCACAAAGTAGTGTTTTAATTCCTATCTATCCTTGTCCCTTGTGTGTATGGATCCTTTATGGCTCTTATTATGGGAGACATAATGAGGTTAAGTCAAAACATGAGTATTCCTGAGTCCCTGTCTACAACACCAAATTACTATGATCAAAAACCTTATCCTAGCTTTTAGCAGTCAGGACTTTTAGCATCAGGGCTTACAGGGCTGGCCACATCCATTAGGATATGATCAAGTAACAAACTAGAAATGAGGCAAAATTTGGCCAGTCCCTAGAACTGCTGTCACTAATAAATTATTTTCTGATCTCTAGCTAAAACTTGCTGTAGAACCCTTATCATCCCTAGTGCTTTCCTTTTATGACCATCTAGTATCTCTCTCTAAAAACCCCACATCAATGAAATCCCTGTGGAAATGAAGTTAGCTTCTTACTGCTAAGCTGATCAATCAATAGGGGGTGGAGGAACAAAAAGTTGATTTCTTAGTAACTGGAAATAGCCTTTCGTTGCCATGTCTACTGTTTCATGTGGCTTCTTGCTGGGAAAATGATGGGTGATTTGTTTCTTTATATAGGCTTTCTGTACTTCCAAAATTTTTTATAATGTGTATTCACCACCTTGATAATCAGGAAACTAAAAAAAAAAAAAATCTGGTAAATCGAAGGGGTTGAATTAAGAGAGAGAGAGAGAGAGAGAGAGGAATCTTTACCCATAATTGCAGTCTGATCTTGGAAATCAAAGCCATAGTCCTCAGGGAAGAACTGTCAATATTGAAATTCTAGGGGCGCCTGGGTGGCTCAGTCGTTAAGTGTCTGCCTTCGGCTCAGGTCATGATCCCAGGGTCCTAGGATCAAGCCCCGCATCGGGCACCCTGCTCCATGGGAAGCCAGCTTCTCCCTCTCCCACTCCCCCTGCTTGTGCTCTCTCTCTCGCTGTGTCTCTCTCTGTCAAATAAATAAATAAAATCTTTTAAAAAATATTGAAATTCTATTATGAGGAACGATGCCTATCATAACAAATGATAAATAATATACTATTTGCATGTTTCACATTTTTAAGCCAACACATTTCTAAATTGTTTTTTTTCCCCAAAACAATTAGTTGTTATCTCAAAGTGTAAACACTCTCTGAAAGACAAAACTAATTTTTAGATTTTATCTTAGTATCCCTCAGTCTTAATTGCCCTTTCTACAGGGGAGAAGGTTATAAAAAGATTATTTTCAATTATCCTGTATGTTCTTAGGGCAAAACATGGTACTTAAAATGTTGGTGAGAGATCCCAGATACTGGTAGAGTACAAGGCCCTCATAATCTCAGGATGTGAAACAGGAATAATAACATCTTCCCATAACAGAGCAAGACTGAGTCATATTCCAAAAACAGTTTTGACATCCAGGAATAAAAAGTTGAGTTTGTTCTTATGAACATGCAACAGACTACATCTTTAGCTGATATCAGAAAGAACAATGCCCAATCTAAGTTTGGAGGTCCTTGTTAGTGTGGATAAAGAATCAGTTGGGCTACATTGCATTCCTAGAAGACAGAGTATCTGGAGTGGCCTCAGAATTCTTCAACTTATTGTCTTTCACCAAGTAAAGATGAGGCAGCCCTCATTCTCATCATTGAAGGTAAGATGGGCTCTCTGGTTTTCATGAGGGCCTATGATATGGTCTTCCTTGACTGTTTTTTAAATCAGCTTACCAATTTTTTATGTCTATGGTTCAATGAACATTAATACATATATACACCCATGTAACTGCCACCCCAATCAAGAAATAGAATATTTCTATCACTCCAATATATTGCTTCATTCTCCTTATCCAACTCCTAGCCTCAGGAAGCTACTGATCTGTTTTTGGCCATAACTGGTTAGTTTTATCTTTTCTAGTAGGTGAAGTCATGCAGTATGTACTGTTTTATGTCTGGCTTTTTAAATTCAGCATAATTTTTTGAGATTCATCCATATTATTTTTTCATCCATCTTGTTATATGTATTAGTATTCATGCTTTTTAAAAACAGGTTTATTGGAATATTATTTATGTACCACAAAATAAACCATGATACATTCATTTGATGGGATACTGTACAGCAACAAAAAAGGAATGAACTAGGAAGAGAGAGGATTTACCAAGTTCTTCACTCCACCATTCTGAAAGTCTAACTCCTTCCATTTCATCACTTTATATTGCTGTATATTTCATTTTTGTATGTTTATGGTGTGAGGTAGAGGTCATAGTTTGCTTTTTTCCCCATACAGAGAGCCAGTTATTCCAGTACTATTTATTAAAAAAATTATCAGTTCTCTGTTGAATTTCCTTTATTCCTATTTTAAAAAGATTTGTTTATTTATTTGAGAGAGTGAGAGAGCACAAGTGGGAGGGGCAAAGAGAGAGAGAATCTCAAGCACACTCCATATTGAGCGTGTTGCCCAATGTAGGGCTCAATCTCACAACCTGAGCTGAAACCAAGAGTCAGATGTTTAACCAACTATGCCATCCAGGTGCCCCTCCTTTGTACGTTTGTAGAAAATCAAGTGAAATAAAAAATTTGCAAATCACATATTCAACAAAGAATGTATAGATAACTTTCTAAACAGTGAGAAAACAAAGAACCCTATTTTTTAATAGACAAAAGACTTGAACAGATGTTTCATCAAAGAAAGTATACAGTTGGCAAACAAACACAAGAAAAGATGTTCAACATTAATAGCCATTGGTAAAATCTAAACTAAGAACACAGATGGGGGTGCCTGGGTAGCTCAATCAGTTAAGCATCTGACTTCAGCTCAGGTCATGATCTCAGAGTCCTGGGTTCAAGCACCATTTCTGGTTCCATGCTCAGCAGGGAGTCTGTTTCTCCCTCTCCCTTTGCCTCTCCCCCCGCTCATGCTGCCTCTCACTCTCTCTCTCTCTCAAATAAATAAAATCTTAAAAAAAAAAACAAAAACAAAAAAGTACACAGAAAATGTACAAATGACTAAAAAGCATATGCAAACATTCACCACTTATCAGAGAAGTCAAATAAAGACCATTACATATCTACCAGGTGGCTAAAATAAAAAATATTTACAATGGCAAATGCTGGTGAAAACACAGAGAATATTGATAAATGTTAAATGCTGGTGAGGATGCACCAGCTTAAGGACTCCCCCATATTGATGATGGGAATGTAAAATGATACAGCCACTCTAGAAAATATTACAAAAGTTTTAACTATTTCATTTTTTAAATTTTTTTATTGTTATGTTAATCACCATACATTACATCATTAGTTCTTGATATAGTGTTCCATGATTCATTGTTTGTGCATAACACCCAGTGCTCCACGCAGAATGTGCCCTCTTTAATACCCATCACCAGGCTAACCCATCCCCCCACGCTCCTCCCCTCTAGAACCCTCAGTGTGTTTTTCAGAATATTACATAAGTTTTGTAAAACATTATATAAAGGATTACTTCCAGAATGGAGGCATGAAATGCTCCATGAGCCCTCTTCCCAGCAAAACAACCATAACTGGTGAAGATTATTTTTAAAAAACAACCATTTAAAATCTCTGGAAATGTTCCTAAGGGTATAGAGCAAAGGAAAAGATATTTATTCAAGAAAATGTACTAAATCTTGGTAAAAGCAGTGAGAATCTAAGCTCAGTACCATAAGCTCTACTGTGGACAAGTAAATAAAAAATGATGGGGTTTGTTTCCAGGAGGGGTAGGCAACCAGCATTTCTCAATTTCCCAGATTCATGTTGCAGCTCTATTCCAACCAAGCATGATTGAAAGGATGGGGTTTCTTTCGTGTTTGTTTCCAGGAGGGGTAGGCAACCAGCATTTCTCAATTTCCCAGATTCATGTTGCAGCTCTATTCCAACCAAGCATGATTGAAAGGATGGGGTTTCTTTCTCCCAACCAGACTTAACTAATAGTATGGAAGCACTAACCTAGGCATGGCAGGCCAAAAACACTTGTCATCTATCACCCTCACCCCAGCTGACTTATAGGATATTTTCCACATCAAGAAAGGCAAGACAGTAGGTGACCTCTGATGCAGGTCACTGGTCCCAACTCCAGCTCTGGAGCAGTAACACAGAGATTTTGTTCAAGGACAGCCATAAGAATAGAGAACTCTGAAACTCTCTCAAAGAGAACTGACTTTATTTGGAGCATGGTGTGGGGAAGTTCAAGCCAAAGGATACTCTTGAAACACTGGAGATTTTTGTGTTAAGTAACTAAGAGGCTAGTAGCTTCATGAGAACACACTAAATTAACTATAGACCAATTTACTAGAGAGACTGAGGGAAAGAGACAACTAAGAAAAGCCCTCCTGGAGTCAGAGCAAAACTCAAAGGCTGGCCTCAAAAACTACCTCTGCAAAGGGGTCCAAGTTTAATTGGATCAGACTGAGGAGCAATGTATGCCATAGTGCATTGTTAAAACAGTAGAGCAATTAGCTGGCAATTAGTGGTGCCTAACAGTGCTCTGTGTTACCAACAAAGGCAGACAGCTTAACAGAGAGATCAGAGAAAGAGACAGAAAGGAGCTCTGCACTGGGTGTTATAGGCAAACAATGAATCATGAAACACTACATCAAAAACTAATGATGTAATGTATGGTGATTAACATAACATAATAAAATAAAGTATAAAAAAAAAAGAAATAAAGGAGCTCTGCAAAACCACTGTCATTTCAGAGTGACTGCATGCATGCCCAAAACTGTGCCTTCTAAGGAATGACATTAGGGTTTGTACATGATAGGGGAAATAGGCTTCACTAAAATAGTACAACCAAAATCACTAAACAAAAACAAAAACAAAAACAAGCAAACAATGATAACAATAAACCCTGAGAGAGGGAGGGTCCGTATAGAGTTGCTACAATATATTATCTAAAATATCTAGTTTAAAACAAATATATATTAGAAATGAAAAAAAAACAGGAAAGTATAACTTGTACACAGGAAAGGAGGCAGAAACTGAAACTGCCAATGAGATGGCCTTGATGTTAGATTTGGGAAACAAGGATTGCAGATTTGCTATTATAATAAATATACTCAAAGAACTAGAAGGAATTCATATCCAAAATCTATAAAGAATTTGTAAAACTCAACACCCCCAAAATGAATAATCCAATTTAAAAATGGACAGAAGACATAAATAGATATTTTTCCAAAGAAGACATACAGGTAGCCAACTGACATATGAAAAGATGCTCAACATCACTCATCATCAGGAATTGCGCTACTAAGTATTTACCCAAAGGATACAAAAATGCCGATTCAAAGGGATACACGCACCCTGATGTTTATAGCAGCAGTATCAACAATAGCCAAACTACGGGAAGAGCCCAAATATCCATTGACTGATGAATGGATAAAAAAAGATGTGGTGTATATATACAACAGAATATTACTCAACCATTAAAAAGAATGAAGTCTCGTAATTTGCAATGACATGGAAGGAACTAGAAAGTATTATGTCAAGTGAAGTAAGTCAGTCAGTGAAAGACAAATACAATACGATTTCACTCATGTATAGAATTTAAGAAACAAAACAGATGAACATAAGGGGGGGAAAGAGAGGCAAACCAGGAAACAGGCTCTTAACCATAGAGAAGAAACTGAGGGTTACTGGAGGGGAGGTGTGTGGGGGAATGGGTAAAATAGGTGATGGGGATTAAGGAGTGCTCTTGTGATGAGCACCAGCTATTGTATCGAAGTGTTGAATCACTATATTATATGCCTGAAACTAATATTACACTGTTAACTAACTGGAATTTAAATAAAAACTAAAAAAAAAAAAAGAACTAAAGGAAACCTTGCTTAATGAATTAAAGGAAGACGATGTCTCAATACAAAGATAAAAAATTTGTTTAAATAAAAATTCTGGAGTTTAAAAGTGCAAAAATAAAAGTGAAAAATTCACTAGAGAGGCTCTAGTAGATTTAAAGACTATATTTAACTGGCAGAAGGAAGAATTAGTGAACTTGAAGATAGATTAATAGAGATTAAGCAATTTTAAGAATAAAGAGAAAAAAGAATACAGAAATGTGAATACAGTTACTTCTCCCCCGGACTCCTTGGTAGTCTGTCAGCGGGAGAACCTTGTCGCCATCCCCTCGCCTCCTCCTGCCCCGAGGAACCCTATAAGTCTCAGTCATGCGTGAGTGCATCTCCATCCACGAGGGCCAGCCTGGTGTCCAGATCGGCAACGCCTGCTGGGAGCTCTATTGCCTGGAACGCGGCATCCAGCCCAATGGCCAGATGCCAAGTGACAAGACCATTGGGGGAGGAGATGACTCCTTCAACACCTTCTTCAGTGGGACGGGCGCAGGCAAGCATGTGCCCAGGGCCGTGTTTGTAGACCTAGAACCCACGGTCATTGATGAAGTTCGCACCGGCACCTACCGGCAGCTCTTCCACCCTGAGCAGCTCATCACCGGCAAGGAGGACACTGCCAACAACTACGCCCGAGGGCGCTACACCATCTGCAAGGAGATCATTGATCTTGTCTTGGACCGCATTCGGAAGCTGGCTGACCAGTGCACAGGTCTTCAGGGCTTCTTGGTTTTCCACCACTTTGGAGGGGGAACTGGTTCCGGGAACACCTCCCTGCTGATGGAACGTCTCTCTGTCGATTATGGCAAGAAGTCCAAGCTGGAGTTCTCCATTTACCCAGCTCCCCAGGTTTCCACAGCTGTAGTTGAGCCCTACAACTCCATCCTCACTACCCACACCATCCTGGAGCACACTGATTGTGCCTTCATGGTAGACAACGAGGCCATCTATGACATCTGTCATAGAAACCTCGATATTGAACGCCCAACCTACACTAACCTTAACTGCCTTATTAGCCAGATTGTATCCTCCATCACTGCTTCCCTCAGATTTGATGAAGCCCTGAATGTTGATCTGACAGAATTCCAGACCAACCTGGTGCCCTATCCTGGCATCCACTTCCCTCTGGCCACCTATGCCCCCGTCATCTCTGCTGAGAAAGCCTACCATGAACAGCTTTCTGTAGCAGAGATCACCAACGCATGCTTTGAGCCAGCCAACCAGATGGGGAAATGTGATCCTTGCCATGGCTTGCTACCTGTTGTACTGTGGTGATGTGGTTCCCAAGGATGTCAAGGCTGCCATTGCCACCATCAAGACCAAGCATACCATCCAGTTTGTGGAC
Source organism: Eumetopias jubatus (assembly GCF_037043125.1). Taxonomy (NCBI): domain Eukaryota; kingdom Metazoa; phylum Chordata; class Mammalia; order Carnivora; family Otariidae; genus Eumetopias; species Eumetopias jubatus. The sequence continues at coordinate 66,985,458 of NW_028274817.1, forward strand.
TGGTGCCCCACTGGCTTCAAAGTGGGCATTAATTACCAGCCTCCCACTGTGGTGCCCGGTGGAGACCTGGCCAAGGTACAGCGAGCTCTGAGCATGCTGAGCAACACCACAGCCATCGTTGAGGCCTGGGCTCGCCTGGACCACAAGTTTGACCTGATGTATGCCAAGCGTACCTTTGTTCACTGGTATGTGGGGGAGGGCATAGAGGAAGGAGAGTTTTCTGAGGCCCGTGAGGACATGGCTGCCCTTGAGAAGGATTATAAGGAGGTTGGAGCAGATAGTGCTGAGGAAGAGGATGAGGATGAAGAGTATTAACCTGTCTGCTATGATTTTACACTCCGTTGTCTTGGGACTGTCTTATTTCTGTTCTAGAAGCTGTCTGTTGTGGCCCTAACTTGTCAATAAAAGTGATGTTTCTGTTTGAAAAAAAAAGAAATGTGAATACAGCCTCAGAGATGTGTACAATAACATTAAGTGCACCAACATATAAGGGAGAAAGAAAAGGAGCACAAAAAATATTCAAATAAATAATGGAGAACAGAAGGAGGATATATCCAAAATGCTGAAAGAAAAAAAATCCTGTAGATCAATAATTGTATAGCCAACAAAGCTATCTTATAAGAATGAAGGCAAAATGAAGACATTACCAAATAAGCAAAAACTGAAAGAATTGATTGTTAGCAGATCTGCTATTCAAGAAATATTAAAGGAAGATCCTCAGGTTGGCAGGAAGTGACCCCAGGCAAAATCAACTGGTCTAAATATCTCCTATGAATATAGATACAGAAATCCTCAACAACAAAACTAGCAACCTGAATCCAGCAATATATAGAAAGTGTTATATACCACAACCAAATAGGACTTAGCCCAAGAATGCAAGTTTGTTTAAAATATAAAAATTAGTCAATGTAATATACCATATTAATAGAATGAAGGACAAAAACTACATGATCTATTCAAGAGATGTTGAAAAGCATTTGACAAAATCCAATTACTCTTTCATGATAAAAACACTCAACTAATTAGAAATGGAAGGGAGTTTCCTCAGTATGATAGAGAAGATTTACAAGAAACCCCACAGGTAACATCATATGTAATAATGAAGACAAAGATGCCCCTCTCATCACTTCTATACAGCACTGTACTAGAAGTTCTAGCCAGGGCAATTAGGCAAGAAAATGAAATAAAAGACATGTAGATTTAAAGAGAAGGAAAACTAAATCTGCAGATGACACAATCTTGTACATAGTAAATTCTAAAGAATTTCCAAAAAACTACAAGAGCTAATGAATGAGTTTATCAATGTACAAAAACCATTGTATTTCTCTACACATAAAACAAACATTTGAAAATGAAATTAAGAAAATTCCTGTTATAATAGCATAAAAATGAATAAAATACCTAGGAATAAATTTAACAAAGAAGTTCAAGATTTGTAAAATGAAAACTACAAAATGTTTTGGAAAGAAATTAAAGAAGACCTAAATATAGAAAGACATCCAATGTTCCTGGATGAAAAGACTTAAATATTAAGATGTCAATGCTTTCCAAGTTGAGCTACATATTCAGCACAATCTCCATCAAAATCCCTGCCTGCTTCTTTGCAGAAATTGACAGCTTCATCCTAAAATGCATGTAGATAGTCAAGAGATTCAGAATAGCCAAATTAATCTTGAAAAAAGAACAAAATTGAAAGACTCACACTTCCTAATTTCAAAACTTGCTACAAAGCTAAAGTAATCAAGATAGTGTGGCCTGAGCATACAGGTAAACATGTATCAATGGCATAGAATTGAATGTTCACATATAAACCTTCAAATTTATGGTCAGTTGATTTTTGATGAAAGGAACAGGACAATTCCATGGGGAAAAATATGTCTTTTCAACAAATAAACTGGGACCATTAGAAGTCCACATGCAAAAGAATAAAGTTGGACCCTTTGCTCAGATCATACATAAAATAAACTCAAAATGTATAAAGTACCTAGATGTAAGAGCTAAAATCCTAAAGCCTTTAGAAGAAAATATGGAAGTAAATCTTTGTGGCCTTGAGTTTGACAAAAGTTTCTTAGATATAAACCAAAAGCCCAAACAACAAAAGACAAAGTAGGTAGTTTGGACTTCAAAATTAAAAACTTTTGTGCTTCAAAGGACACCATTTAGAACATGAAAAAATCCAAACAATGGGATAAAATGTTTGCAAATCATATATCTGATAAAAAACTGTACCCAGAATATATAAAGGAACTCATAACTCAACAATAACAAGATAAATAACTCAGTTAAACAACAGGCAAATAATCTGAATAGGTATTTCTCCAAAGAAGATAAAGAGCCAAGAAGCATGTGAAAAGATGTTCAACACCTTAGTTTTCAGGGAACGGCTAATGAAAACTACAATGAGATACCACTTCCCTCTCAGTAGGATGGCTTTAATAAAAAAAAAAAAAAGGACAGTTACAAGTATTGGTGAGGAGGTATAGAAATGTGAATCTTCATAATATTGTTGGTGGGAATGTAAAATGATTAGACCACTTGGGAAAACAATTTGGCAGTTCCTCAAAAAGTAAAACGTAGAAGTAACATATGACCCAGCAATTCCAAGAGAAACTAAACATATGCCCACACAAAAATTTGTAGACAATGTACTTGGCAACATTATTCATAATTGTGAAAAAAGTAAAAACAAATAAATTGTCCATCAATTGATAAATGGATATACAATATGTGGTATACCTATATAATAGAATATTGTTCAGCCATAAAAATGCATAAAATGCTGATACATGCTACAAAATGGATGGACCTCCAAAACATTCTCCTAAGTGAAAGAATCCAGTCACAAAAGACCACATTTGATTCCATTTATATTAAATGAACAAGCAAATCTATGAAGACAGAAAGCAGATTAATGATTGCTTAGGGCTGGAAAAAGGGAATGGGGAACAAGTAGGAGGGAACATGCCAATTAGTATGAGGTTTCTTACTGGGGTGAGGAATATGTTCTAAAATTAGTGATGATGGCTACACAACATTGTGGATATACTAAAAACTACTGAACATTTTAAAAGGGTGAATTTTGTGGTATGTGAATTATATCTTAAGCTGTTAAAAACACCCATATACAGAGGGGTGCCTGAGTGGCTCAGTCTGTTAAGCATCTGCCTTCAGCTCAGGTCATGATCCCAGGGTCCTGGGACTGAGCCCCACATCAGGCTCCTTGCTCAGCGGGGAGACTGCTTCTCCCTCTCCCTCTGCCTGCCCCTCCCCCTGCTTGTGCTTGCTCTCTCTCTCTCTGTCAAATAAATAAAATCTTTAAAAAAAATACAATGAAGAGTCAATTAATCAATTATTGTAAGCTAAATAATGCTCCCTCTCCCCCAAGATGCCTACATCCTAAACCTTGAAACCTGAGAATATGTTACATTGTAACATTGTAAAAGGAGCTTTTCAGAAGTGATAAAGTTGAGGACCTTGAGCTCAGGAGATTATCCTGGATTATTTGTATGGGCCCAACATAATCACCAGGGTCCTTGAAGGAGAGATGCTGATGCATCAGAGTTGAAAGAAAGAGATGTGACAACGGAAGCCAAAGTTGAAGTGATGTGCTTTAAAGATGGAAGAAGAGGCCATACATGACCCAAGGAATGTATGTGGCCTCTAGAAGGTGGAAAAGACAAGGGAATGGAGTTCCCTTGCAGCCTCCAGAAGGAATAGTCTTGCTGACACCTTGATTTTAGTCCCATATGACTCATTTCAACCTTCTGACTTCCAAAACTGTAAGATAATAAAAATTGTGTTGTTTTAAAATTAATGGTAATTTATACAGCAGCAATATAGAAAACTAATATACCATTTCATATCCAATAGATAAGTAAATGGCTAAACAAAAATTGTTAACCATACTAAATGTTGGTGAGAATGTGGAACAACTAGAGATATCATATGTTTCTGATGGGGATATAAACTGATATAATCACTTTGGAAAAGAGCGGTAATTTCTTATAAAGGTAAAACACATCTATCATGTGATCCAGCCATTTCACTTCTAGGTATTTGCCTAAAAGAACCGAAAACTTAAGTCCTACAAAGATATATACATGAATATTCATAGCAGTGTTATTAATAACAGCCAAAAAGTAAAGACAACCCAAATGTCCATTAATAGTTATGCAGATAAACAAAATGTGCTATATCTATACAGTGGAATACTATTTAGGAATAAAAAGGAACAAACTATAAACACTACAACATGAATAAATCTCAAAATAATTCTGCTGAGTTTTTAAAAAAATACCAGGAAAAAAATAGCACTTTGCTGTTTGATTCCATAAAACTCTCAGAGAAAGAGAAATACCATATGATTTCACTCATATGTGGAATTTAAGAAATAAAACAAATGAGTACCCCTGAAACAAATAATACATTATATGTTAATAATAAGAAAAGTGGGTACAATGGTACAGTCACATTGACACATGAAATTAAACATCACACCCAGGGGTGCTGTGGAGTTGGGCCCACTCTGCCAGGCTCCTGGGTCACTTGCAGTGACTTTCCTCTCAGGCTGCTGGTCCCTCTCTGCAATCTTGGTCCATGCTACAGCCATGGTAGTGTGTAAAGTGGACAGAGCCCTTCTCTTAAGTGCATCAAACCAGCTTTAGTTTGCATGGCATTTTGTATTTTGGTCTTTAAAGTCCCTCTTGCAAAGAGTTTCTTCATTCTTCAAACACTAAAAGCTTTAAGTTCAGTTATCTAAACACTAAATAGAATGACAGTGTGGAACTGGAGAGTGGGAAGCAACAACAGGAAGGCAACCACACCATTCGCTACCTTGATGTTCAAAAGACTGAATTCAGAGCACGGGAGGAGATTTGCGGATGTTAGTGTGTCATAGGGAAGGATGGGTTGTACACAGTCAGGGAAACTGTGTCATGCTCTGTGGGTCCAGATGAAGGCAGAGAATATTTGTAGCTATAGTGATTTGGTTAGGCCTGCTTAGACTCTCAGCCTCAGATTCATTAAGACTATTTTCTTTCTTTTCCTTTCCTTTTCTTTCTTTCTTTCTTTCTTTTTTTTTTTGTTGCTATTTTATGGTTTCATCTACAAATATCCTCTAAATTTCACTTCTCTCCTTTCTTCCCATTCTGAAATATTACCTTTGCCTTTTATTTCATCTTTCCTCTTTAGAGATGCCAATGCTAGAACGTTTGGAAACCAGGCCTATGTCACTAAATAGTACTTGGTGACTAGCCATCCCAATGGATTTTGATACTATTTGTTCATTTGACGCAATAAACTAGGTTGGGCATCACAGTCCATTGTGAAATGTTAACTTTTTTAATTCTGGCTACTAACAACGTATATGAGGGGGTTGGGGGTGGGGGCACTTAAGTCTTGTCAAGAATCAAAAACTTTATCTAATCCAAATTGGCCTCATTATGGACTATAGAGGCCATGGCAATGTGAATGCCAGAAAGGTGAAGGAAGAATGCATAAACGCATATACACTTTGGGAAATGAACAGCACTGTTCACCTTTGTAGCTCCATTTTCGGTCCATGTAGGTGGTGTGATCCAGCTTTGAATGAAAAAGTAAATGCAGAGCGGGGAGCCTGCTTCTCCCTCTGCCTCTGTCTGCCGTTCCCCCTGCTTGTGCATGCATTCTCTCTCTTTCTCTATCTGTCAAATAAATAAATGAAATCTTAAAAAAAAAAAAAAAGAAAAGAAAAAGCAAATGCACCCAAAGCCAGAAAATATCTTTGAGCAAATAGCCTAGATGAGACCCTGTATTGATGTCTATATCTTGTAATACATAACACCACATGTTCTTGAATGCCATTATGTTTAAAATTTTTTGTTATAGGGGCGCGTGGGTAGCTCAGTCGGTTAAGCGTCTGCCTTTGGCTCAGGTCATGATCCCAGGGTCCTGGGATCGGGTCCTAGGTCGGGCTCTCTGCTCAGCAGGAGCCTGCTTCTCCCTCTCCCTGCCACTCCCCCTGCTTGTACTCTCTCTCTCTGTCAAATAGATAAATAAAATCTTAAAAAAAAAGAAATAAAACAAATGAACAAAGAAAAAAAGACAAAAAAACAAGACTCTTAAATACAGAGAACCAACTGGTGGTTTCCAGAGGGGAGTAGTGGGTGGAGGGGTAAAATAAAGGGGATCAAGAGTACACTTATCTTAATGAGTACTGGGTAATGTATAGAATTGTTAAATCATTATACTGTACAACTGAATCTAATATAACACTGTATGTTAATTAAACTTCAATATAAAAGAGTGCTTTAAAGAAAGTCTCAAAAATACAAAATAATATAAAATTGTGACAGTGGTTGCCTATAGACAGGGGATGGGAGTAAGGGTTGGGAAGTGGTGAGGGTTGGGAGGGAGGAAATAAAATGTGGAATGAGGAAACATTTTTCTTTTCCAAATTTTTATTTAAATTCTAGTTAGTTAAAATATAGTGTAATATTGATTTTAGGAGTAGAATTTAGTGATTCTTCACTTACATATAACACCCAATGCTCATCATAGCAAATGCCCTCCTTAATGCCCATTCCCCATTTAGCCCATCCCCCACCCACCTCCCTCCATCAACCCGCACTTTGTTCTCTGTCATTAAGAGTCTCTTATGGGGCGCCTGAGTGGCTCAGTTGGTTAAACGACTGCCTTTGGCTCAGGTTATGATCCCAGAGTCCTGGGATCGAGTCCCACATTGGGCTCCCCCTTCTCTGTGGGGAGCCTGCTTCTCCCTCTACCTCTGCCTGCCACTCCCCCTGCTTGTGATCACTCTCTCTCTCTCTCTGTGTCAAATAAATAAAATCTTTTTTTAAAAAAAGAGTCTCTTATGGTTTGCTTCCCTCTCTCTCCTTTTTTTCCCCTGGAATGTGGAAATTTTAAGGGAATGGATATATTGATGATCTTGATTTTGGCTTCATGGTGATACACATATGTCAAAACTTATAAAAATTTCTATATGTGTACTAATCATTATGTTAATCATTTCTTAACGAAGTATTTTTTCAAGAAACTACATAAATTAAAATAACAAATATAACATAGCTCTGTCTCTTAACCATTCTGGGGATTGTGAGAATAAACTGATTGCTTTTTATCTTGTGCCCAGTGAGCAGTTAGATATACTAAGGTAACTGCCTCTGTGCACATTACCTCTTCCTCCTCCTCCTAATGTTTAGTTCTCTTTTAGTTTCAGCCTTGTGTTTCTAATGTGGACTCCAAGTTCCCTAAGAAAAATTATTTGTTTTTCTGAATTTAGCGTGGAAATAAGTCTTGTAAAAAGCTTCTCAGTAATATTCTATTGGTTTAGTAAGTCATTCTTTTAATGCCCCCCCTTTTAATTTACTTCTTTATTTTAAACTTTTAATTGTGGTAAAATACATATAACATAGAATTTTCCATCTTAACCATTTTAAAATGTACAGGTCAGTGACATTAACTACATTTACATTGTTGTGCTACCATCACCTCCATCCATCTCCAGAACTTTTTCATCTTGCAAAACTGAAACACTATACCCATTGAACACCAACCCCCCATTTCCCTTCCCCACAGCCCATTCTACACTAGATATCTCATATAAGTAGACTCATACAGGATTTGTCTTTTTGTGACTGGCTTATTTCACTTAGCAGAATGTTCTCAAAGTTCTATGTTGTGACATATGTCAGAATGTCCTTTTTAAAGGCTGAATAACATTCCATTGTATGTATATACCATGTTTTGTAATGGCACTTTTTAAAATTTTTTTACAGCAGGGCAGATGACTTTATTTATTTATTTTTAAATTTTATTTTATTATGTTGTGTTAGTCACCATACTATACACCATTAGTTTTTGATGTAGTGATCCATGATTCATTGTAATGGATCTGGAGGGTGTTACGCTGAGCGAAATAAGTCAATCAGAGAAAGACATGTATCATATGACCTCACTGGTATGAGGAATTCTTAAGCTCAGGAAACAAACTGAGGGTTGCTGGAGTGGTGGGGGGTGGGAGGGATGGGGTGGCTGGGTGATAGACATTGGGGAGGGTATGTGCTATGGTGAGGGCTGTGAATTGTGCAGGACTGTTGAATCACAGATCTGTACCTCTGAAACAAATAATACATTATATGTTAAAAAAAAAAGAAAAAGAAAAAGATAGCAGGAGGGGAAGAATGAAGGGGGGGAAATTGGAGGGGGAGACGAACCATGAGAGATGATGGACTCTGAAAAACAAACTGAGGGTTCTAGAGGAGAGGCGGGTAGGAGGATGGGTTAGCCTGATGATGGGTATTAAAGAGGGCACGTTCTGCATGGAGCACTGGGTGTTATACGCAAACAATGAATCATGGAACACTACATCAAAAACTAATGATGTAATGTATGGTGATTAACATAACATTAAAAAAAGCTTTATTAAAAAATAAATTTAAAAAATCCAATCACTGCAAATAGTGGAGCTATGAATTTTTAGATCTCTTGACCCTGGACTCCAACGCAATGTCAAAAAACAAAGAAGCTCTGGGACGCCTGGGTGGCTCAGTCAGTTAAGCGTCTGCCTTCAGCTCGGGTCATGATCCCAGGGTCTTGGGATCAAGCCTGGCATTGGGCTCCCTGCTCAGCGGGGAGCCTGCTTCTCCCTCTGCCTGCTGCTCCCCCTGCTTGTGTGTGCTCTCTCTCTCACTCTCGCTCTTTCTCTGTGTCAAATAAATAAATAAAATCTTAAATAAAATAAAATAAAATAAAATAAAATAAAGTAGTTCTATATCACTTACAGATGGTTGAAATTGAGCCCCAGGTTAGAAAAGATGACCAAAACATTGTCCTATACTTCCAAGTAGAGAAGGAGAAGATAGGGTTTTCAAATTGTTCTAGGAATCTTCCATTTTTCCTAAAAATTGGTGGAGAATACTATTTGATGAGACCAACTTGCTACTTGAACAGAAAGTACACAGTTAATCAGGCTTCTTCTTTGTTAAGAATGATATCAACAGCTGACTGGAAAGTATGTCTTCCTTGACAGTGCACACAGTTCAAGAAGGGATGCACAAGGATGAAATACCTACTAAGTCAGCTAGATCATCCAACTCAATCCTGGTGACAAATGGAGTGACTGATCATAGAGCAATATCATCCTCACAGCTTTTTAGGTTCCAGTCATAGTTGCACCTGTAGCACGGATCATACCATTCATTCCAAAGCTCTTATCCATTGCCACTGGCATCTTTAACTCCAGGTCTATTTAGCAGTTTCAGCCAGGAAACCTTGGTAGGAGCCACAGTTTAGAGGATATAGAGGTCATGGGTACAGAGTTTAGAGGATATAGAGGACATGGGTGCTAGAATTGAATGCAAGAGAGCTGTGGTCCTTTTAGTTCACACAGAGCCCTGCCTCTTTTACTTCTGCTTGGAAAAACTACTTTTAGGAGAAGCCTAGAATTCTGAATGCCATTAGTACCTGGGTTGACAGGGCCTAGTCCTGTCATGACAGGATTCACCGAACAAATGTTTTCCCCTTTTCATTTCCCCATAATTGCCATTGTCCCCAGGACATGCCTTTCATGTGTATACAGCAGTCTAATGAATGCTTCTAAAATTGTTTTACATCATAAGAATAAAAATAAAACTAAGTCCCTAAGTAACATTATATAAAAAAGGTGGACAACAGATGGATTAGGGAACTAAAAGTGAAAGGTAACACTACAATTTTAATAGAAGAAAATATTTAAAAAATACATTTGTGTCCTGGAGATAGAGGATGGATTAGGGAAAAAAACTTTTTATTCATTCATTCATTCATTCATTTATTTTTAAGTAGGCTCCATGCCCAGCATGAAGCCCAATGCAGGCCCGGCATGGGGCCTGAACTCACAACCCTGAGACCAAGACCTGAGGTGAAATCAAGAGTCAGACATTTAACTGACTGAGGTACCCAGGCACCCCAGGGAAAGAATTTTTTTATAGAAGATTTTATTTATTTATTTGTCACAGAGAGAAAGGGAGAGAGCGAGGAGCAGGGGGAGCGGCAGGCAGAGGGAGAGGGAGAAGCAGGCTCCCCGCTCAGCAAGGAGCCCAATGTGGGGTTCCATCCCAGGACCCTGGGATTACGAGCTGAGCCGAAGGGAGACACTTCTTGGACTGAGCCACCCAGGTGCTCCTGGAAAGAACTTTTTTAAAAAAAGATTTTTTTATTTTAGAGGAAGAGAGCGGGGGAAAGGGGGAGAGGGAAAGAATCTCGAGTAGACTTCCCACTGAGCATGTATCCCAACACAGGGTCCAATCTCACAACCCCAAGATCATGACCTTAGCCAAAATCAAGAGTCAGGCACTTAACTGACTGAGTCACCCAGGTGCCCTGGAAAGAACTTTTAAAACAAAATTGTAGAAGTCAAATCATAAAACAAATCTTTGATAAATTCAAATGTTAGGATTACATATTTCTATTTGACATAAAACACCGTGGATAAAACTGATAGGAAGATGATAAAATTAGAGAAAATATTTTCAATCTCTGAAACCAACAATGAATATCTAAAGTATACAAGAACTCTGGCAAGTCAACAACAAAAAATCAGCAATTCCAGTAGAAAAATAGGCAAATGATATTCACAAGCAGTGTACATACAAGCAAACCCAAAAGTTTAATAAGCATACATAGAGATGCTCAAACTGATCCATAATCAGAAAAATGTAAATTAAAAAAATGAAATATCACTTTGTACCTATTAAACTGATACAAATTAGAAAGCAGAGTCGTGCCAAGTGCTGGTAGAATGTAGATTTGTACATGCAGGTAGGAATGTAGATTTGTGCTGTCATTCTGAAGAACTAACCGGAAGCAGTTAATTAAATTTAATGCATGTCTTATACTCCAACAATTTTTTTCCTGAATCAGTATGCCCCAAAAAATTTGAATCCCCAAATGGATTCGGACAGGGCTATTCATTGCAGCATGGTTTGTGGTGGTAGGGTGTTGGAGATGCTAGCTGAGTAATGCAGTAGGAAAAAAAGCAATGGGCTAGATCTGCATAGAGCAACATGGTTGGAGCTTTTAAATACAGTGCTGGGAGGAAATGAGTATATAACATAATTCCATTTACATACAGGTGAAAACATAAAATAATAGGCATTTTGCAAGAATACCTATAACTTTTGTTTTTTGAGTAGGCTCCCTGCCCAGCATGGAGCCCAACGCGGGCCTGGAACTCATGACCATGAGATCAAGACCTGAGCCAAGATCAAGAATCAGACACTTAACTGACTGAGCCACCCAAGTGCCCCAAGAATACCTATAAATTAAAAGATACTCACTAAACACGTTAGAATAGTTACTTGTAGAGAACGGAGAAGTGAAACGGGAGTCCTATTCAAGAATGAAAAAGAATAAAACAATAAATGGGCATTGCCCAAGCCAATGATATTGTGAAAACAAAACACCAGAATATAAAATTACTCAAGGGGCAATAAAAGTAGCCAGTGTGCAGATTTCAAGAACTACAGAGGCCATATTTCTGACTCTTCAAAAATCTGCAAGATAAGGAACAAAAAAACAAACAAACAAACAAACAAAGGGAAGTGAGTGGCTCAGCCTAGAGGCTGAGCTAGTAAAGAAAACTTCTAAAGTGGTAGACCAAAACCCAACTACATTAAATGTAAATTCCCTAAATATGTCAAATTAAAAATATATAGAGAGAGAACTGATGCTTAGAGGTCGTTTTTAGACCACCTTCTCTTTTTCAAGGGCCCACTCTCTATAGTTCACCACACATTTTAAGATGGACTATATTTTGGAAGCTTACTTATACTCAATTTAACACTAACAGGCACTGAAAACTACCATTTCTCTAGATTCTTTTATTCATTTATTTACCAGATATGTATTTAATGCCTAGTATACAAGGGTGAGAAGGAGAGTGTAGTCACTAGATTAGAGGTTGTGAGTATATTCTATTAGGTATGGATTTTGCTGGTGGTATAGAAGTTTCACAGTACAAGGGTGTAAGTGGAGCCGTAGGCTTCTGGACAAGGAAAATTATTTTTTAATAAGTGTATTGCTCAGAAACCCTGTAATTCTCTTGACTCTTGTGCCACTTCTGATATTTTCTTTATCACAGGGGTACCCCCTACATCTCCCACAAAATGCAAAGTATAGGATTTTTAGCAGATATCATTCCTAATATAAAATCTGATGTGGTTGATGGGCCCCAAACTGGATTAGGGTTTTTAATTATTTACTAATAACACTTCCCAGTTAATTTGAAAAAGGAGTAAAGCTGAGTCACATGAGACCTTACTAGTGCTTTCATCTATTACATCTTTGCTGAGAGTAGGGATCCTGCTGTCAGGATTTTGGTATGGGAAACTTACAGGGCTTGCTGATGAGCAGAGGAAATAGTAACCCAAAGTCTGCTACATAGTACTTTGGATTTTAATAGTGACATTTTATACCTTGACAGCCCAATAAATATGTAAGAAGACAGTGGCATTAGTGTGTTCCCCAGACGCAGCCTCTAATGGCTTAGCATAATGAAGCAGTATAAATTCACGATTGGTCAATCTGCCTAGATTTCTAAACTCCCACTTCTTTAGTTCCTACCTCATTGTGTAAAAACATCCTACAGGAGATTTTAGAATCAGTGATTCTCTATCAGAGGCTTTGATGAAGCAGGAGCCCTACCCAATTATCTGAGGTGTCTCTGAGAGAAAACCTGCGTCATGATTAGGCCCCAACCCATGTTCTCAGCTCCACTAAAGCTATAATTAAGTATAAACCATAATCTGCTTTTAAAACGTCCTCCACTTTCCATGCCTTCCTTGCACAGCCATAACTATTATTAAAAAATCAAATCATCAAGGGCTCAAATTGGGTCTTTATCCTGTCTTCCCATTTCTGATATCAAATGTATAAGTTCTTAAGCTCTGCTGTCTGATTCTGAAGAGCTTGTTAGAAGCTTTTTAAATAATTTAGTGGTTTCAGAGATTTTTAATACTCATTCCCTCTTGGGCACATGCTGATATCCTGAAGTACAAACTTTATACTCTTATCTCAGTTTTGATGTGGATTATGGAGTTTTGACTGAAGACCTGCAAACCTGTCATGCTTGCCAGCTTCCCAATAGAACGAGGGCCACTTCAGCTGATTTAACACTGGCTTGTAAGAAGGAACTGAGATTGGGTACGGATAATCCATTTACCGGTTGCAGTGGTATATGGCTTTTTAGTTAAAAATTTCCAGTAAAGTGCCCAGACAGGCTAATTAGTAGAACCACAGAAGATTTGGATGAGACTCAAGATTACCCCAAAAAGGATAGTATAAGAAAACAATTGCTTGGGCTGAGGTTGACAAACTTGACTGGTATGATCCACACATCTTTACTAGTCACGTTGTACTCTTACCCTTGACAAGTATTTTCCTTTCCCAATATATGACAAAAGGCCTAGAGACCTGTAGCACTTTTCAAAAAACTCCCTTTCCCTTTTTTTTCTCATTACTGATAAGAAGGAGGTTGGCATATTTAAATATGCATGCCCACATAGGTACATAGGCTTATATGTGTGCACATGCACAAATTCAGTTAGTCAACATTTACTGAATGCAGAATGCTATGTGGCAGGAAGTACCAGGGTAAATTTTTTTAAAAACCTAATCTCTGCCCACATGATAGTTACAGTCTAATGGACAATTTGCAATGCACAAGAAGATGAGTGAAAACTGATTACTCTAGAGGTAAAAATCTCCTTTTCTTCTATAATATTTATTTTTCTTCTGAGGACAAAAGTTATGCATGTTTCTTGCAAACACTTTGGGAAATAATTGCCTTTAATGACAGTACCCAGAAATATATATTAACATTTAAATATATATCCTTCCAGATTTATCTTTCCTATGCTTATAAAAAATGTCTTTAAAACAAAATTAGAATCATACTGTGCATATGTGATAAAGTGATTTTTCTCATTTGACAATATGTCACAAATATTTTCCATGTCATTAAACTAAAATAACCATTTAATGGTGCTATAATGCTCCATCATAAAGTGTGCCATAATTTATTAACAAACACCCTAGTTCACTACCCAACTATACACTTAAAAATGGTTAAGATGATATTTAAAAACTGTAAAAAACACCCTAATTATTGAAGAGAGGGCATTTTAATATTTTGCTATTATAAATGATTGATAATGAACAATATTTGAGTGTTATTTTTCTGCATGTGTGTATATCTCTGACTCTTTCTTTAGGAAAAATTCCTAGAATTAGAAATGCTAAGCTAAATGGTATGAACAAAAATAGAAACATCTTTATTGCTTTTCTTTATTTTAAAAATAATTCATGCTTATATATTTTTTTAGAAAATGTCCAAAGATACGAACAAGAAAATAAAAGTTACCTTTAAGCCCACCATCCACTAGATAAACACAATTAATATTTTGGTGACTATCCAGACTTTTTTTTCTTTGTATATATTAGTATCTATATTTAAAAAGGAGGACACTCTATTTGGTAACCTGCATTTTCATATTATAACATATAAATACATTTCCATACCAATAAATATAGGCAGACATAACCATATTTCATTCCTGAGATATATTTCACTGTACAAGCATACCATACATTATGTAACAAATACTGTATTTCTGAATATTTTGACTATTTCTAGGTTTGCATTATTATTAACAATGTTTTTTAAAGATATTTATTTATTTATTTATTTATTTGAGAGAGAGAGTGTGAGCATGGGGAGTGGCAGAGAGGGAGGGAGAGGGAGAGAATCTCGAGCAAACTCCATGCTGAGCATGGGGCTCAATGGGGCTCGTCTGGGCTCCATGAGGGGCTCCACGCCGGGCTTGATGGGGGGGCTCGACATGGGGCTCCATGTGGGGCTGGATCTCACAACCCTGAGCCGAAACCAAGAGTTGGACACTTAACCAACTAAACCACCCAGGGGTCCCTACAACAATGTTTTGATGAGCAGTCTTAAATATACAGTTTTGTGCACTTATGTGATTATTTCCTCAAGATAAAGTCCTAAATGCAGAATTGCTAAGAAAAAGGTTTTTGCTGTATAATGCCAAATTTTACTTCAAAAAGAGTGGATCAATATACACTTTCATAAATTGCAGGAGTTTCATTTTTATGTATATAAAATGGTTTTATTCACATGGATGTTATTATTTGTACATTTTTTATTAGTTTCAGAGGTGGAATTTAGTGATTCATCAGTTGCATATAACACCCAGTGCTCATTACATCAAGTGCCCTCCTTAATGCCCATCGTCCAGTTATCCCTTCCCCCTACACACCTCTCCTCCAGTAACCCTATTTGCTTCCTAGAGTTCAGCATCTCTTATGGTTTTCCTCCCTCTCAATTTTCATCTTATTTTATATTTCCTTCCCTTTCCTTCTGTTCATCTGTTTTATTTCTTAAATTCCACATATAAGTGAAATCATATGGTATTTGTCTTTCTCTGACTGACTTATTTTGCTTAGCATAATACCCCCTAGCTCCATCCATGTTGTTGTAAATGGCAAGATTTCATTCTTTTTGATGGCTGAGTATTATTCCACTAGACCCAGCAATTGCACTACTAGGTATTTATCTAAAGAATACAAACATAGTGATTTGAAGTGATTTGAAGGGGCACATGCACCCCAATGTTTATGGCAGCAATGTCCACAATAGTCAAAATATGGAAAGAGCCCAGATGTCCATCGACAGATGAATAGATAAAGAAGATGTGGTATATTTTTTGTACTTTTTTGTTCAAAGTTAATGAATTGTCTCAATATCACTGATTAAAAAGTAATCTATCATTCAGTTGATTTGAAATGCCATTTTTATCAGATATATATTTGGAATATTTGCATATGATTTGAGCTTTCTTCCCCCCCCACAATCAATCTAATCTTGCATCTGACACAACTTCTTTGAAATTTTCTTAAAATAATAATATACCTTATTTGCTCCCAATTAAATTTTTCTTTAGGTAATCAAGTCTACAGAATTAACCTTTCCAGTAGTAACTGCCTATAGTGTAATTTGACAAGTGTCAACCAGCACTCTCACCTGAAAATATGTTCCCCAGTAATCTGCTATGGCTCCCCCAAAAGACCTCTTTTTTGGTTATATCAAAGTTCCCAAACAGGTTCCACATTCGAATTACTTGGAGAGGTTTATTTGTTTGCTTGTTTTAATTTTTAATTTTTTAATTTCATTTTAATTCCAGTATATTTAATATACAGTGTTATATTAGTTTCAGGTGTACAATATAGTGATTCAACAATTCCATACATCACCCAGTGCTCATTACAACAAGTGCACTCCTTAAATACAGATATCTGGACCCCACCTCAGTCCTACTGAATCAGAGTTGTCAGGGTGAGCTCCGGCACTCATGATTAGGAGGTTTGGAGGTCATTCCTCCAAGGTTTCAACAAAAAAAAGGCAACAATTACCTCAAGAAGACAAAAGTTAAAACCTGTATTTATTGTCTGGAAAGAATCTCTTCCAATCCTTTTTCCTAAGCTGGAAACTGGTTATTCAATTTGAGCTAATTATCACTTTGGAATAGGCCACCAAGGAGGCTTGAGCCCTAAGAGGAAAAACTATACAACTGGCTTAATTGAGAGGAGAAGGAAGGAATATAATGCAATACTCTGGACAGGGTTTCAGGCCAGGAAGACCAATCCATAAACAAGGTTTCCCTTGTTTATGTTAATCAGCATGTTAAATGTAATCAGCTTGATCTTAGGTGATATTCAAACGAAATCCTATATTTTACTAATTATGTACTGATTTTTCTGGCTATCTTCCATTTATGGCAAATGATACTGGTTTTCCATTTATAATATTGATGCAGAATATCCTTTTAAATAAATTATTTACATTTTAAAAGGTGAGTCAATTTAAAGGAAAAAAATTACTGACAGCAAGGAATATTGTAAAACTTTTGAATATGGTTAGAAATAACTAAAGTTGCCTAAGCACTGACAACTAGATGTTTGGAAGTCTAGTTGGGGGAGCAATGTTTAAGGGACAACTCAAATAAGCTTTGTCTACCTGGCAGTTTTGCTCAGGGTCAGAGCTAATACCAACTATTATTGGTGTCTTTTAGGTTCCTCACCTCATCTTGTGTTAGCTTTTACTGGCAGCATGAGTCAAACTGTACAATTTCAACTTTACACTAATGGAAAGTGACCAGTCCAGCTACGCTTTTATCAAAGTCTGATGCTCTATTTATGATTTCAGGATTCTTGTTGAATCAAGTCCTGGACCAAAGAAGAGAGTAGGAAATTTAGTTGTGTGTCTTAGTATGATGATATTTGTGTTACTGTATAGATAGAAATCTTTTGAAAAATAGAATCTTTTATAAAAGATTTTCTTCAAAAATGGAATGGTAACTCAAGACTCTGGCATCCAGGATCAGAGAAATGAAGATTCCTTACTCTTTGCTCTTTAAGAAACAGGCTCACCTCTGTCAAGAAGGAGAGATGTATAAGCATTCGTAATCAGGCAGATTTAAGCAATAGTTCTTCCCTTGAAAGTAAATGTGTGCTTTCCAATATGGGAATAACTGAGAGACCACTTTGGAGAAGATAGTACGCTGAGTGAAAAGGAACAGGCAGTATTCCTCTTCTCTGCTCAGCGCTCAAACCAGTGCAAGTCAGCTACCACTCAACATGAAGTGGCTGTGGCGGGTGGCGGGGGGTCATGGGCACTTCATACGTGAGAAATGGATGCATCTGCTGGTGCAGTGCTCCATGGAGAAAACAAAAGCAACCAAAATAAAAATACTCCTTTACACTCCCTATTCTGGATCATGTGAGTGTGTCTTTAATAACTCGCTTGCAGTTCTTTTTCTGTCTAAAGGTGCTGTTTTTTTCTGAAAGGTTGGTTTGTGGAGGTTTGATAGAGGGATTAAGCACATGACCAAGACTCTAAAGTCAGAGACTTGGTCTGTATCCCTGGCTCCTCCACTTACTAGCTGTATTGCTTGATAGAGTTCCTTTAAACCTTAATTTTCCCAGCTTTAATGTGGGTATAGCAATACATATTATCACAGGTTTATTGTGAATATTAAATAAGAGGATTGCTTAGTGTTCATATACAGCCTGACACATTTTAAATGCATAATAAATATTTTATTATTTATTTATATGTGTAGGTAGTAAGGCATATTTTTTTTAAATATTTTATTTATTTGACAGATGGAGACACAGTGAGAGAGGGAACACAAGCAGGGGGAGTGGGAGAGGGAGAAGCAGGCTTCCCACTGAGCGGGGAGCCCGATGTGGGACTTGATCCCAGGACCCTGGGATCATGACCTGAGCTGAAGGCAGACGCTTAACGACTGAGCCACCCAGGCGCCCAGTAAGGCATATTTTTAAACACCGTTCTTTTTCTCCTTGAAATATAGAGTTATGGAAGATTGATAACAATTTTCTCGCAGCTGGATTATCTTAAGTATTTAGAAGCAGATGAGCACTGACCAGGCTTTCCTGAAGTCAGAGATTTCATCCTTTTTCTAGATATTTCCAAGTGTTTTGTCCTGCCAAGAAGAAAAAAAAAAGGTATTAACCTAACCAAGAAATAAATGATTTTAGCAGATTTCTGCTATATATACAGAGCGAGGTGGGTAAAAAGGGAAAAGGAAAGAACTTTTATTTGGAAAAAAATGCCCATTCAAGATCTTTAGTATTATAAGATATATAGAACTTTTTAAGAATAACATCTCTAGCAGAGCAGGGTTTTCTATCTTTTCAATCACCTTTAAAGAAGTATTTTTTAAAATGTATTATTCACTTGAGCCCTGGTTTAGAAGCTAGGAGATCTGGGTTTAGAAGCCACATGCACTTAGAGTACAAACTTATCTCCATTAATTACATTTGTATGATCTTATGCAAATTTTGGTTTTGCTGCTTTAAGCTTCATTTTCCTCAACTATAAAATGCTCACAATATCTTTGAAGGGCATTTTGTGTGTGAGAGAGTTAAATGAGATAATGTGCATAATGTTCTTGGCACATAGTAGGGACACGGTGGAGGATAACTATTATTGTTTTAACTAAGTCCATCTTGTTTTTTTATTTTTTTATTATGTTCAATTAGCCAACGTATAGTACATCATGAGTTTTTGATGTAGTGTTCAACGATTCATTAGTTGTGTATAACACCCAGTGCTCATCAGATCATATGCCCTCCTTAATACCCATCACCCAGTTACCCCATCCCCCCACCCTCCTCCCTTCTGTAACACTCAGTTTGTTTCCTGGAGTCCAGAGTCTGGGACTAAATCCATCTTCTAAGCACTTCTCTGCAGATAACCTGCATCTGAATCTTTTGGAGGGTTTATTTAAAATGAAGATTACTGAATTGTACCCTAAAACGTCTGAATCAGAATCTTAAGGTGAGGCCTAGGAATCTGTATTTTAATTAAGTGCCCTTTCCATCTCTCCTTCTGGGTTTGAGATATGAAGATTTTTCTAGGAAAAACAGTCTGCACTTTGGTTTTTTTCTCAGTGAATCTTGGGGGAGAGGAGGTCTTTTGGAAGCTGGAACTTCTCAAAGTGCTAAGAAGGAAAGACTTTTCAATGGAGAGACTAAGAATGCAGGGGTGTATGCTAATATTGAATGCACGGTTTCAGAGGGCTCAATGGAAAGCGTTGAGAGGATGCAAAACAGTGGAAATGGAGATGGAAGTGGACCTACAGCTGACCTCTACGGAGATGAAAGTTTAGGTGGGTGCTGGACCAGAGGGGCTTGAGGCTTCTTTGGTGACGGAGGAGAATAGAGATATGAAACAGGGACAAAATCATCTTGTCTCCACAGAGAAGCTGTCTGATGCCAAAGACATCAACCTAGTCTACTTTAAACATTTATTCTTCAGTTTATTTTTTTAAAATAATTAAATGACAATGTATTTAGTAAAATAGATTACTAATTGGGAGATAAGATGGGTATTTCTTCTCTAATCCAAGTCTTCTGTCTTCTCCCTGTTATATTGCAGTTAATTTCTTACAGAAAAATTACATTCTGGTTGTTTTGGCATGATTTAGAAAACTGCTTTGTGCTTTCTTATACCAGAGCATCTGAAACCTTCATGTTTGATATATAAGGTGCTTGATATTGCTTCCTCAGGCAGGTTGTTTTTATATTCCCAGAAAGCACAAAATGTAAAGAGAAACCTTTCATTAATGCTGTAAAAGACAGAAAAAAAAGACATTACACTAAATCTACTGAGTTCCCCTACTACTAATGTAATTAACCAGGCGCTCAGCACATATTTTATTTCTACTGTGTTTGAATATTTGCAATAATACTTCCTATTTCTAGAGTATATTTTGGGGCAGGAGAACAACCCCAGTTATTAATTACATGGCATTTGTAGGAGAAACAATATCCATCACTATATACCTTTTTCAAAGAGATTACCTGAGTTATAGAGCAACCAGGTTTTCAATAGCAATACTAGTATATACATGGCATTGTGCTACTAGGAATGAAAACAATTGTAATCTTTTTACTAACCTAAGGTGAATACACAAGATTGCCATTCTTAGGTCTTTTAGGTTAAAAATACTTTCTACAGATGGTAAGGAATAAAAGGGCTTTTCTGCTTTGTGTGCTTCACTCCCTAGTCTTTCATTTATTTTTAAGTCCTCTAACATTCTATAAACACAAATTTGTGGATGACTTTCTCAAAAGTGTTGCCTAGGCCCCTACAGTGAAACCAACACATCAGCTTTAGCTTCCACATATTTTTACAAATTGACTATAGATGAAACTACATCCTGCCTCTTTTCTTCTGGATGTGAATTTTCTTAGGACAGTGATTATATCTTTTATATCTATAGCCCCAAGGCCTAGTACAACGCCATGGCACACAATAAATATTGTTGAATGAATGACTTAATGGAATGAATGAATGAATGAATTACTGATTACCTTTCGCTTATCTCTTCCCATTCTGCTCTTCTTTTCTTCAGGGCAAACTGGAGAAAATATTTAGAATTCATTTATATCTTGAATATTATTGTGAACCCCTAAAGGAGCAAACTGAGGCAAAATGAAATCGCTAAGATGCAGACACTGGTTTTCTGGTTAAATTGATTTTGGCCAGTAGTTCTTACTCAAAAATATTAGAAAAAAAAAAGCTCCTTAGACACTATGGGCAGTATCAGTTAAACTAAATAAATAAATATTTTGTGGGTGTCATTTTTTAAAAAACAAAACCAGTTGATCTTCCTAAAGATAAAGGATTTTTTAATCTTAAAATAGTAAATATGCTCAGCATCCCTGTGTGGCACAGTCCATTGAGTGTCCAACTCTTAATCTCGGCTCCAGTCTTGATCTCATGGTTGTGAGTTCTAGCCCAGTGTCAAACCCTATGCTGCGCATGAAGCCTACTTTAAAAAAAATGGTAAATATAACTACTATAAAGAAAATGCAATCTTGAGCATATGGCAGTCATAAAGATCTTTAAAAAAAAACCCTTTATCAGATAATTTTAAAATGATCTTGTAAAAACTTTTGAACAACTTCCCATTGCCCTTAAGATCCAGAATGTCTAATATGAACTACAAGCTAATTCTTTGATTCATTCAAGAAATATTGATTGTCCATTATGTATTTTAGGCTCAGAAAATACAGCGGTGAAGTAGTGGGACAAAGCTTCAGTTCCCATGGAATTTAACACTGGGGATAGGACAGTGGGAAGACTAACAGGCTAGAAACATAGACATACAAACAGTAAACAACATAAATAGACAAGATAGATAAATTCCAGTGAGATGAATGCTAAGAATAAAATTACATAGAATGATTTTCTAAAGAAAATGAGATATTCTTTCAGTTCCCCATTTTCTCACCCCAGGAAATTTGTACAGATATTCCCTCTTCCAGAGCTCCTCCTTTTTTCCCCCCTCTCTAATTGTCATTCTTACTTCAGCTCAGGGCTCAGCTAAAAGTGGCATCATCTCCAGGTTAAATGTTCCTTTTATATACCCCTCCCATTGTACCCACATGTCTCCTTTGTAATGTTCATTACATTTGTAAATATTTGTTCAGTGTCTGTCTTGCCACAAGGGTAGGGTCTTCCTGTCTGTGGTCTACTGATCTATTCCCAGTGACCAGCATATAGCAGATGATCAATACATTTTGTTGAATAAAAGAACACAAGAAAGACTGGGAAAATCTTTTATTTTTTTCCTCTTGAAGAACATCACAGCAGGAAGGGGTAAAAATCAGTTGAACATCACACATATGTAAGAAGTGCATGGGAGAGAAATGCAATTAGATTGAATGGATGCTGAATGAAAATTAGTCAGTGGTTGTTTCCTTGGATTCTAGGGTGGCACTGAATGCCATCATAGGATAAACTGTTTTGAGAAGTCATTTCTAAGATATTGGAAGTAAGCAGTTCCTTGCTTATAAAACAGCATAGAAGAATACATGGAAGAGAGGAAGACAAAAAGAAAAGAACAGAAGAAAGAAAGAGAAAGGGCATAATTAAATGATGAATAGAAAAAATAGGTGGATGTGAAGATACTTTTTTTCTTTTTTCTTTTTCAGATTCAGACAGACGTTTCTTTCAAAATGAAAATAGCCCCTTCTCCCAAAATCAAGTAATACATGCACATTGCAAAATATTCAAGACAGTGCAAAAAGAGGAAAGAAGAAAGGTGACTAATAATCATCCCTTCATATTTTATTTGCATGTATACACATCTAGACTTTTTCTATGCATATTTACACATATCTTTTTAACGTAAAAATAGAATCACACATGCTACTTTATAAACTGCTTTTTTTTCCATTAAAAACATAACCTGAACATATTTCCAGATCTAGCTACTAATTTTTAATGGCTATGTAGGAGTCCATTATGTAGATATACTGTAAAGTGTTTCACTAATATTGTTGAATAGTTCCCTGATTTTTCAGTATTTCAATATTATAAGCCTCACTATGATTAAAATCTTTGTACATTCATTACATGCGTCTTTGCAAATGTGTTCACTTCTTTTCCTTAAATATCTGTATGTGGACTTGGTGGTCAAACAGGACATTGAGGCATTTGATATGCATTGCCAAGTCATATCAATTTGTACCAGTACCATACAGGTGTGCCTATTTCATAGAATCTTCATCAAAACTTAATATTATCAAATTTTTAATATTTGACATTCTAAGAGGAAAAGCAGAAATTACTGTTTTTATTTTCACGTCTGGTTACTACTGAGAATATGAATTATCATATGCTTATCAGGCAAATGTTTTCTCCTTTTTTGAATTGCTTATTTATGTCCTTAGCATAAGGGGTGTTTATCTTTTTAAAAAATCAATTTTTAATAGTTCTTTATAGACTTGTGATATTTGTCATATATGTTTATCATATATGTAACATTTTTACCAATTTGTCATTTGTCTTTTAATTTTATTATAGACTAGTATTACCCCTTAGCTCTCATATGTCATGTTGAAATTATTTTTTTCAGTTTGTCATTTCTCTAACTTCGCTAACCTTGTGTTTTGATATTCAGAAGCTTTTATTTATGAAATCTTATTTAACAGTATTTTAAGTTTTGTGTCACGTTTAGAAAGTCCTTCCACGTCCCCAAGGATATAGACATAGTCACATGTAAGTGAATTTCTCCTACTTCTTTTATGATTGTAACTTTCACGTTAAGCCATGTTTGCCTCAAGAATATGTCAAGGAGTGGCTAATGTTATTACCAGAAGCTCAATATCAGGCTTAATAGCCCTTACAGGCCACTGAAGAATTCATTTTATACATTCTAGGTAAAAGTTCTGGTACATGACTACATCATATAAGACAAAAACTGAGTAGAGCCACAGCACCTAAAGTATGTACACATACTGTTAAAAATGACAATATCAAGCCTGGTGGGAAGATGAGCAGGAAATATGAGAATATTATTGTAACTGCTTGGAGTCAAATACTTATATTCCAGGCTGATGATATGGCCATCACGCTGAGGGGGCGCATTCTCTCAAAAAAATATCTGATAGTCTACTATGAGCTCGCTGGTGTTATAACAATAAACAAAAAAATGAGGTTTACTGCTCTTAAGGGGTGGGGTAAACAAATAATATACTTTCAGATTAAGTATTTTAAAGAAAATTACGCAGGTAAGGGAATGGGGAAGTTGTTATTTTGGATAGCGTGATTAGGGAAGACTCCTCTGGGGAGATGACAGTTGAGGAGAGGCTGGGTTGATAAGAGTAAAGACATGAAGGAAAAATATTCTAGCCTATATAAAGTTGTAGAGGTGGGAACAAGTTTGGTTTTGTTGGAAGAATAGTAAGAAAGCGTGTAGCTGGAGTGTTACCTGGAAACAGAGAAAACAGAAAAATGGAAAAAGAAACACGGAAACACCATAAAAACTTGGGTAAGGTTGATTTTCTAAATTAACTCTGAAAACCGGAGTGGGACGCTGTGTGGCTGGTTCCCTAACTTCCTTCAGGCATTACCATCTAAGAAAGGCCTTTTGTAACTGTCCTTTTACAAATTCCTCAACGTTATCAGATTTTCCCACCCTTTTACGATCATCGCCCCTTTCCAAGTATTTCAGAAAATTACCATCTCAGAGAGGCCATCTCTGACCAGTCTTTAAAATCGCAATTCCCGTTTGCCCCCACCGGGCACTCTCCCACCCCACCCCCTTTCCTCTGCTTTTTCTCCCTAGTATTTATCACCAAATAGATACACATAGATTTTTATTAATTACTGTCCCTTCCCCGAGTATGAGGAACCATGAGAAAATAGAATATAAAGAACCACGAGAACTGGGCTTTTGGTCCGTTTTAATTTCCGCTGTATTCTCAACATCTACAACAATGCTTGACATACAGTTGGCACTCAATAAATGTATGTTGAATATAAGGTAAGATGCTGTACAAACTAGTCTGACCTAATTGTGTGATCGACGTCAGGTTGGACTAATATCGCATTTCGCGCTCTCTGAGAAAGGCTTCAAGCAGTCAGAAGGTGACATTCTTCAGTTTTTAAAACCGGTAAAGCTCAGGTTCCCACAGTCCTCAGAACGCGAATTTCTCGCCACAATTCAAAATGGCGGAGGAGGGTGGGGCCTGTCACATGGTGGGCGTCACAGCAGCTCTCCTTTTCCAGACCGCGGCCCGCCTTGCCGCGTCGTCGGCTGCCCCCTTCTTCCTCCCGCCGAGCCTTTTCGAGGAATCGCCTGGGATTGGCTAATAGGCTGGGAGTGGGGCTGCGGAGCCGGGACGCGGCATCATCACTTCCTGTTGTGGGCAGTCGTTTCCTGTCGCTGCTTGGTAACAATGGGGAAGATAATGGCTGCCTGAGCAACGTCTCCGAGCAGGCGCTGGGCTAGAGGCGGGTCTCAACCAGCGACTCATCGGAGGCGGGCTTGAGAGCAGCGGCAGGGGAGGCGCGCAGGAGCCTCGGCGGCGGCGGCGGCGGCGGCCGAACCGACAGAGTCGGACCCGACACTAAAACCGAGTAAGTGAAGCCTTGGGAAATCCTCTTGAGAAATGGATGGAGAGCGAGGGGAAGACAGCGGAGCCGCGGCTGCCGTGTTCTCTCAAAATGGCCTGAATGTCGCGTCGTGGCGGACGCTCAGCACCGCCTCCGGACCCCAGGCGCTGATTGCTGCGGGGGGCTCCGTGGCGTAGTCGCCGCTGCCATTTTAGTTGGGTGTATAGTCACAGTCTCTTGAAGAAGGGGAAGGAGGTGGGTAGTACTTCCTCTCCGTGGCGGTGCGAGCTAAAGCCGGGGCCCTCCACAGCCTTAAGAATTTGGGGGAGGCGATTTTTGAGTGTTGGCCTCAGGCATGAGAATCTTTGATCGTCTCAGGTTTTTCTCTTTGGTTCTCTGGAGGCTTCCCTCGTCTCCCCACCCCCCTTTGGTATGGCGGGCTTGGGTTTGGGAAAAGGGGAAAAAAAATCAGGCTGCTCTAAGTCAGATGCTGGGAACTCTTGGGCCTTTAGATTTCCCAGGATTTGCAAAACCCCATTTTGAGCCCTTCTCCTGGGCACTATCAATTAGGCGCCCCCTGGGGCCACGATGACATCTTCCCTGAGGATCTGGGGCAACTGTGGTTTACTCCCTTACTCGAATAACCCTGGCATATCCTTTGCCAGATATCACTGCAGGGATCCCCCGAAAAGGCAGGGAAAAGCCGTTGCGTGTTTGTTGTTTTTTTCCCTGGGTAAGGGTGGGAATTGGGCCAAATGATTTTCAACTTAATTTCGGTTCAATCCGGCAACAACCCAACCCCTCCCCCCTCAAAAAGAAAAGCCTAAGGGTCTCGGCTTCTGCGGGCGGTACCTGCCACGTACGCCGTAGCTTTAGTAACTAGTATTAACCGGTTGGGCTTCTGCTTCCTGAATACTCAGTCCCTTTTTGCCTTATGCTGATTAATTTCAAGATGGAGGAGACAGCCACGTTCCTTCCCTAGACAGTTTCCCCATACTTAATTCCACAGGTTAGTCCGGGAATCTGAGGCCTAGCAATCTTGTTATTTAGGTCATTCTTTTCGTTTGGGGGCAAGAGGAAGCGTTTATATCAGGTTGTCATCCACCATTTGCAAGGTCCCACAATAATTTTTTGGTGCAAATGAAGAGCCCGCATTTCCTGAATCAGAATTAACCGCAGTCGCTTTGGATGATTGAAGGGAGGAAGAAATAAACGTACTACTAGTCGTTTCTATTACTAGAATCATTTATTTGATTCTTCGTGATTAAAGACAAAATTACTCATATCATCCTATCAGGTACATTATGTCCATCCTGGATGACTCGAGACCAGGCAGGCACAATTATAGCCCCCCAAAAATCAGTTTCTAGATTATAAAAATGAAGTACCCAGGAAGACCAATCCAAATACTTTTTAAACTATGATTTTAGGAGACTGTTAAACTGAAAAATGTTTCATTCTTTAGCCTAAACGTCCTGATGATCGTTCATACTTTAGTTCCTGCCATAGGCTACTATAATGTGCCAAATAAGTCCTTGAAAGTAACTATCAGAATCTGAAAATATTACTGGTCTGTTAAGGAAAGGCCTATTTTAAGCAAGCTTATATTAAAAGGTAGGTTGGCTTTCAGCCTTTAAAGGAAATCTTATATCTAACACAAGATTCCTGGTTTCCTCTGACCTCCATCTCCCCAAATATCCTAATAGTAATATTAAATTAGGTTGGGTTATGGGGTGTGTAACTTAAAATATATAGGATTTTTTTTTAGGATGTGTCTATTTCATAGAAAATGTATATCTTATGAAAGAGGAAGAATAATGGATTCTTTTTTTTTCTAGAGCAGAGAGTGAAGAAAACTAAAATCCAGTTTATTGTATTACAATACTATGTCATAACAGTCAGGTAATTTATTTCTTGTTGCGTCTCATGATTTTTGTGTAGAATGCATGTTTAAAAATATTTATTCTGTTTTGCAGGCCCTGTAATTGGATGGGCTTATTTGATATATGTTTGTTGGTGTTGGGCATTCTTCATGATGAGAATGGGTATTTTTTATTGGGAATTCAAAGGGTAGTGTGCCTGAATAGCTGGAACTCCGCTAGCGTTTTATCTGTGAGTCTTCCTCTTAAAATAATGTCTGAAGTTTACCAGTACCCGTATAAGACAGAAAGAACAAAATGGAAATTTGCTGCCTTAAATCATTGTTGGGGTGGGATGGGTCTAAATAAATAGCATTTAAATGTTCATTGCGTAACTAAATGAAATATCAGTAGAATATCTTACAGGAATATAATCCTACATTATTTTGTGTGGTGTTCATTTTTTTTCCTTCAAGATCCAAAAAGTCATAATTGATATGTAATACTCTGATATTAACTCCTTTCATCATCATCATTGTTAAGGTAACCACATAAGTTATTGTCTTAGCCAGGATGCTTTTAAGAGCAAAAGGGACATTATTAATAATTATGCCTGGACAACAGGTGCAAACCAGGACTGCCCCAGGCAAACTGGGATGGAGTTAGTTAGCCTAAATTCATAACTAACTTGTATTGAATGCTTAATGTGCTTTGTCCTGTGCTTCACTTGCATGACTTTGTAATCCTCACAGCAAAGCCTCATGAGGATATTAACTATTTTACAGAGTTAACTGAGACTCAAAAGAGGTTAAGCAATTTGTCCTCAATTAAATAGCTAATAAGTGGTAGAGCCCCCATTTTAACCCAGGTCTCTCTGATCCTGAAGTCACTAAACTTTTATGCCTCTAGACTTAATTGCTCTCTAATTAGATTGCAGATGGAAAAAAAAATAAAGGTTGTAGTAAAAAAAAAAATCTACAGGTTATGTCATATCAAAAACTTTTGTTCCCACTTACAGAGAATCTGGTTTATGATGCAAATGAGACTTTTTTAGTAATTACTCTCTTCCCTTTTTTATGGCATGGCTTCTGTTTCAGCTATTACTGCTTGTGATATAATTTGATACACTTAATTTAAAATCAGAAATGGTTTTAAGAAATAGCTTAGTGAAGCGATATTTAGAAATGTTAGGTTGGTTGGATATATTCTTTCAGGTTAGTGAACATCGATTTCAAAAAGTATCAGTTTACATAATCCCTTGACATTCTGATAGCCAGTGTAAGAAAGCAATATTACTTCCATGTCTATTTTTTCCTTCATTATTTTTTCCCACCCTTGAATATGGAAATTTCCCAGATAATCAAACAGTTCATTTTTCCTGTCATCAATTGAGATGTTTTTTAATATGAAAATCTTGGCAGTTTTGAATAATTCAGGAATATGTTTATGAACTTGTGGTTTTGTTTCTGAAGTATATAGTTGATCTTTTTGTTGTAGATTTTCTGACCCAAGACTTTCAATTTCATTAGTCATAATTGTACCTACATACATGTGAGACAAATATCTATAGACAGTTTGTGGTGTGTATGTAGATTTGTGGACTTTGTGCAGTAATTTCACAACTATAGATTGGGCTACTATTATAACGTTTGCATGGTGATGAACATGATACTTTATGGGGGGGAGATATTTGTGTTCAATGTTTTAAACTTTCTTTAGAATGAAAAATGGTCTCTTTCCTCTTACTCTCCACTTAACTGTAGGGAAAAAGAAGTTAACTCTTAACTACAATTTTCATCTTTTTTATTGACCAAAGTTCCTGTTAGTGTCAGTTACATCTAAGGTGACTGTATTAATTTATCCAAGCAAGAACGTTTTTGAGAATGAAAGAGGGCCGTATTAATAATTACTGTGGGATAACAGGTGTAGATTGCTACTCTTCTGGACAAACAGGACATATGGTCACTTTTGTCATCATTGTAGGATGTAGGATCACTGGTTCAGGAAGCACAGTTGTCAGCATGTGTGGTTCTGTAACACAAAATTGTTTTCCTCAAATAACAAGTCATTTGTGTAGATAATATTTTCTTTTTTGGTCAAGGGATTTTAATTTTAAAACTTTGCTTCACTTATTAAGAAGTTAATTTTTGATGGAAAGCTCATGTTCTTAAATTAAGATAGTGCCTTATCGAATAACACCAAAATTGCTGGTAATCAGTGATTTTACATTAATAACAACACGTGAACATTCTGGGTTTTTGAGTCATTTTTTGACTTGTTGGGAATAATGAGAAGGCACAATTGAGTTTGTGTGGATAAGACCAAATTCTAATTTAGTAACGTAGCTCAATAATAAAAACATGAAATGGGTAATCGAAGATTAAATTTACTGTCTAAAAGTACTTGAGTGAATAGAAATGTCATCATAATGGTTTCCTTTTTTAACTACCTTATTCCTGTGAACTGGCAGCATTTGGTTTGATCTCTGTCCTCTGATTTGTTGACGTTCTTATTAATAGTCTTTCTATTTAACTGTTTTAGAGGATTGTGATAGAACTGTTCGTGAGCTGCAAGGCAGTAGACTTCCTGCCAAGAGATTAGACACATGAGGGACGTTTCTGAATCCTTTTTTTTCTGCTGTCCTTTTCAAGTGGTAATGATAGAAGAATATAAACGAGGCTAAAGTAACACTGCCATGCAATAATATTTTATAATTTTGCATTGCTGCGATAATATCAACAGTGGTAGAAGTCTTGGTACCATCCTCTGACAGGCCAATATTGGAAATAATCAACAAATTGTGTGGATGGTGACAGGTATCATGCAGTAGGTAAAGGCATTGAAACTTCAACCCTGTCCTGTTTTTAGAGAGGGATGCTTTATATTTGTTTTGAAAAAGGTAAGATAGTCAAAAAAAATGGAGATAGAAGTGCGTAAGTGAAATGGTAGTGAGAAAAGCACAGCTTTTTAAGCTTGCATCCTATTCTTTAGTTTTATTTTTATTACCGTAATGTGACCTGGGTTATATTTTATTCATAGTCACAGATTCATAGAACTGGGAGGTACCTTATGGATGGTTTTAATCCAGTGCCCTTAATATTGATAAAGATCCTGAGGCACAAAAGGTTACATGAATTGACCAAATTTACATAGCTGGTTAATGTTACAGCCAAGACTAGAACCCAGTATCTCCTATTTTTTCCTTTTCACAGAACTAAATTCCATCCCTTTTACTGATAGGATTAAAAAAAGTGATTTGGTTGTTAATCATCTTTTATTTGTCTGTTATAAATGCTGTAAAATTTTAATTAAACATTTTGTGTATGAAGAATTCTCAACACTTTTGGTGACTACATACACAATGGTACTTTATACCCTGACCTCAAATTTAGTGGTTCTTTGTGGTTTGACTTTTCTAAAAACTGCATGAAGTATTTTTCATTTTGGCAGTGGTATTACTGAACTATTTTCTTTATTGACAAGGATCACATGTCATTAGTTTTCATTTATTCTCTGAGGTTCTTCATGAAGCTCTGTTGCAAACAGAATGATGTTCTTTTTCAGTATGACACATTTTTATCTTGATACTATGATTTTTTTTAAGTGGCATGTTCTGCTTTAGAACACTATTGAGTTTGGAGCTTGTATGAACACAAAAGATGAAGATGCTCAGGATACTTTGGTAGTTAGTTGATATTAGGTTACCTTGATTCCTTCCTCTCACTATACCTTTTGTTTTTAACATTATTTATTCCAGACTTAATAGATGTGGCTTATTTTTAAATTGATATTCACACAGACATTTGAATTTCAGGATTTAGTTTTGTGAAGTCTTTTGTTTAACAGTATATTTTGGTGCCATAAGTCTCCTTCATTGGGTACTGTGATGCGGTATGTCTATTGAATATAATATGTGTGTACTTAGCACCAGGTCTCCAGACCCATTTGTACCGAACGATATGGTTTTTTTTTTTAAGATTTTTATTTATTTGTCAGAGAGGAAGAGAGCGCAAACCCGGGGAGCGGCAGGCAGAGGGAGAAGCAGGCTCCCCGCTGAGCAAGGAGCCGATGCGGGTCTCTATCCCAGGACCCTGCAATCATAACCTGAGCTGAGGGCAGCGGCTTAACCGGCTGAGCCACCCAGGTGTCCCCTGAATGATATGTTTTAAGTGACTTTTCACCCCAATATAACAAAATTACATTTTTTAAAGTTTGGAGTACATGGCTGAGGAGAATTAATGAAATACTTTTAACGGTGGTCAGAAACATAGTAAAGCTGCATAACTTCTAATAGATGATAATGACTATAGAAGAAATGGAGATCACTAACCGTGCTTTCAAATTTTCAAGGTGAATAAAATCTGTTTTAAATTCCCTGATTACAGAATAAACCTCAGGTTTGGTTTTCTTGCTGGCTTGTCCTCCCAGAGTTGAATTTACCTGCCACAGTCACATATTCATTGACCAAACGAGTAGTTTTTGAAATGACTGGGCAAAATTTCTAATTTGGCTGCTCATTTCCAGGAATGGATTTGGATATATTGGCACACAGTACTCTGAAAGAAGGTTAATAAAATATGCTATTTTTTGTTTGTAAAACAAAAATACTAAAACTTGACTTACTTAAAAATAAGTTTATACTGCTTATAAAAGGGGTTTTGTTGTTTTGGAAGTTTTCATACCCAGAGTGGACATGGTATAAAAAGCTCATAGTGAGGTTGAATACTTTAGACATGCCTATTGGGATTGAAGGAATGTGTTTTAAAGTCTATAGTTCTGGGATATTATTGGGAGACAGTTGTTCATTTGTGAAAAGTTGACTGGATTTAGAATTAGGAGACCTGGATTTAATTACTGGCTCTTTCCACTTACTAGCCACATGGCCTTTGGTAAATCACTTTCTCTTTCTATACTTCTTTAGGTGCAAAATAGAGGTGATACTCTTCTACTTCCTGGGATTATTGTGAGGATTAAATGAAATATAAGTGGAAGGACTGTGTAAATACATGGTGGTGGGTATTGTTTATAACTAGGGAGAGACTTAAGTGATTTAACAATTACGTATTCTCTTAGATTGTTTTATTGGTAAGCTTTTTATGGAAATATTTAAGTTTAAAAGTGGGGGCTGATGCTAATCATATACTTAATCCAAAATTTCTGACTTATGCACATGAGTATTATACCTGAGAGTAAGATAACTGAGGAGATTGAAGATTCTCTTTTTTTATGATGATAGAAGGAGCCCAGGAGTGTGGGAGGATCCTTCTTTCCTTTTACTAGGTAAACTGGAAGTGTATTGCAGTGTCCACCATAGAGTAGACTCTAGAGACCCATTTTGGTAACATAATTCTTTATTAAAATTTGACACCAAAATGGAGAGAGCTCTGTATTTGATCATTTGAATTATGGTGTCCTGGCATCTTTGGCATGCTTTAGCCATTAAAATGTTCATTCTTCACTCACCAGTGGTGATATTACATCTACCAGGGGCGGAACTTGTGATTTAAATTTACTATATTTTTCATTTTGTGCCACTTAGGTAGTAAAGGGACTGCTTAAAATAAGACCAACTTTGTGTGTGGGGGTCGGGAGGTTGGGGGTTGTCTGTGTGTAAGATTATTTTACAAGGTGTTTGAGGGCATTGCTTACATTCAGGATTTCCTTTTTTTTCCCCAAAAAATGTAATTACTTCTAGTCCAGGGGAACTCTGCAGGTGTTACAGCCATAACTCAACCGTTAAATGTCCTCAAAGGGTAAAGGTGTCTTGTCAGTGCTGAAATCTCTTGACCCCCATTCCCAGCCTAGGGGAAATGCAGAGTAAGACAGAAAGGAGGCAAATGTAGGGGAGCAAATCAGATTTTTTTCTCCCTGTTCCCTAATCAACTACAAAAAAAAAAACTGCTTTAAAAAAAAAGATTTTATTTATTTATTTGACAGAGAGAGTGAGCAAGCAGGGGGAGCGGCAGGTAGGCAGAGGCAGAGGGAGAAGCAGGCTTCCCGCGGAGCAGGGAGCCCGATGCAGGGCTCC
The DNA here is from genome assembly GCF_037043125.1 of Eumetopias jubatus. NCBI lineage: Eukaryota > Metazoa > Chordata > Mammalia > Carnivora > Otariidae > Eumetopias > Eumetopias jubatus. Next base: position 67,018,834 of record NW_028274817.1, read on the forward strand.
ATCCCAGGATCCTGGCATCATGACCTGAGCCAAAGGCAGGCACTTAGCTGACTGAGCCACCCAGGCATCCCAACAAACTGCTTTTTTAATGGAAACCTATACCTTAGCAAAAATATCGTGTGTTCTGTTTATTGAAGCCTTGCTGGTCTGGTTGCAGTTTTGAAATAAAAAAAGTGTGTTGCAGGGATGTCGTGGGGAAATTATTTTCCTTGATTTTCTCTGGTATATGTATGAGAGGGGGCAAGGATAGCAGGATGTGATTGTGGAAGTAATAGTGATTTGGACAATCCTGTGTTGCTTTGTGAGTGTGTCTCATTAAAATGTTGAATTTAAAGATAAAATTAAACGAGGATAAAAATTCTTTTTGCATGGAATCCACTAACCCCTCAGGTCACCGGGCAAGAGCTATTTAGGGTCCAACAGTCCCTAAAATCACAGTGTCAGTAGGGTTTTGAATAGAGGTATAGTGTTTTAGCTCTAATTAGCATGAGGAAATGACAGAAATTCTAAAAGGTCAAGAATGAATCTTGAACACTGGTGAGCATAGGAAAGAATCATCTATTCCATGTGTATTTATAGAGTATTCAACATTATTTTATTTTTGGAAAACAGAGGACGTAGAAGTCATGGGTTTATAGAGTGTGAACAATATATTGGGAACACCTTGAAATTCTTCCCGTATGTGCGATTTCTCTACCTTAAAATTTTTTTCAAATTGCACTGTCCAGTGGGGTAGCCACTAAGCACATGTGGCTACCTGACACTTGAAATGTCACTGGTGTAACTGTGGAACTGAACCTTTAATTTTCTTTAATTTTAACCAAGTTAAATAAAAAGTGAAGCAGTGTATATTTTCTCATTAAACACAACCTTGTTGTTTTGATAGGACTACATTTTACTTTAACCATTGAAAATTTTGTATCCAACTTGAGATGTGCCATGAATATAAAATACCACATTTCAAAGACTCACTATTTAAAAAGAAGAATGTAAAACATCTCTAGTTTTTTTTTATATTGATAACATGTTGGAATGATACTTTGGTTATGTTGGGTAAATAAGATTCATATTATTTCAAAAATATAAAAGACCACATAAGGCACAAGGTGCCACTCTTAGTGGCATAAACACTGTGTGAAGAGATGAAAAAATTGCTAGCTGAGCTAGTAATAGCTTCTTAGGAGGTAAGATTTCATTGAACCTTAAAGGGTGAGTGAAATGGGGAGAGACTGAGAAAGGGCTGAGGGAACAGGGTTGGTAGAAGTGTGAAGGTAGTAAAATACAAGGTGTGTTGGAGGGCGGGGATGGAACAACTTAAGTGGATTGGTCTTATCAAAGTGTTAAAACAAAATTGTGGCGCTGGAATATGTACCTTCATAGGACCCTAGGCCCAGAATAGAAAACCAAGAGACTTTCCCATCCTTAATGACATTTTAGTCCAAAGGGTCTTTTGAAGTCGGTCTGTTCAAACTCCTACCTAATAAGGAATCTTCACTTAATATCCAGCCTGTGCTTGAATATTTCCAGAGAATGGGTAGCTTGCTTGCTTCAGGAGGCTGGTGGCATCTCCACTTTTGGACAATTTAATCGTTAGACCATTGGATTAAGAGAATTATCTGCTTCCATAGTTCTTCAGCTAGTGGCCCTAGTTTGATTCTGTGGTTCTGCTTTCTTTCATGCTATAACTAAATATTTGACATTGGTAATCATGCCCAGTATTAGTCTTGTCTTCAGGCTAGACATATCCAGGTAATTCAGCGTTTCCTTTGTGGTGTTCCTGGCTTATCATCTTGGTCACTCTAGAGCTGAACAACAGGTTGCAGTGGGTCTGTTACTACTTTTATTTGAGCACTGTGGTCTGTGAAAGCAATATGGGACTCTGTTAGGTTCCTTAGCTAGGTCAAACGAGCTTTTTATTGAGTTTTTGTTAATTAAAAACTTTCAGGTCTTCGTGTGAACTGCTTTTGTCACAGGAGTAGGTTTTCCCCCTACTCTGTACTCTTAATGTGGGTTATTTTAGCTTGATAGTTCTTCATAAAGTGTTCAGGAAAGCACATTTACCATCGTTTTTGTTGATTTCAGCTCATCCTCACAATCCACTGAGAATTCAGAGTATTATTTGTCATATGCATACATCTTCATTACTAACTCCCAGCTTTGAATTGCTTAGATTTGGTTAGCATGTTTTTGACGTGGCTTTTTTTTAAATGCTAAAGACAGGATTGTTTGCAGGTTAACATTGCTCTATAACCTTTGAGGATGGTATTTGACAGCTGTGAATCTGTTAAACTGTATTGTCTTCAAGCTCTTTGCTACCCAGACTGTGATTCTAGGATCAGCAGCCCTTGGAGGCTTATTTAAAATGCAGGTTCTCAGGCCCCATCCCAAATCTACTGAATCAGAATCTGCATTTTAACAAGATTTCCAGTTGATTCGTTTGTATGCTGAAGTTAGAGAAGCACTGATCTAACCTCCATTTCTCTGTGATGCTAAGGATGTAAAATCTCCTCACACTCTACAGAAATCAAGCCAGACTAGTCAGCAGTGTTTTCCTCACATGTACCTATCGAAGAGGTTCTCAACCCTAACTGCACAATAGAATTATCTGTGGAATTTTTTAAAAATACTGCTGTCTGGCCAACCCCAGAGAAAGTTTTCCAGGTGATTCTAATGTGCAAGCCAAGGTTGAGAACCATCCCTAGGTCAAGCAAATGGGGTTAATTTGGCAGTGAACCCCACTTCTGGTGAACACATTTACTTCTACATGTTTGCAATATGTCTGATAGTCTATTGCAGAATCCCCCCTAGGTTTTTTTTTTTTTTTAAGATTTTATTTGACAGAGACACAGCGAGAGAGGGAACAAGCAGGGGGGAGTGGGAGAGGGAGTGTGGGAGAGGGAGTGTGGGAGAGGGGAAGCAGGCTTCCCGCTGAGCAGGGAGCCCGATGCGGGGCTCCATCCCAGGACCCTGGGATCATGACCTGAGCTGAAGGCAGACGACTGAGCCACCCAGGCGTTTCGCCCCCCCCCCCAGGTTTATTGTCAGATTTTGCTGTGCTACAGTTTATAGACCACTTTTATTTGAAGATTTGGTCAATTCTAAAATCTAGTCTTTTTAGCATCTCTCCTGTTCTCTGTGATTTTTCAAAGATTATCATTAGAAGTTTTGCAGTTTGGGGTCTTGATTCTCTCTTTGAGAAGTTTGTTTTTCCACTGTTTTCAGTTAGGAGGTGAATTCCTCGTTGAATAAAATAGAAACAAAACAGAAGTTGAGTGCCTCTACTCTTCTTCTCCTGTTCATATACCAGTTTCCCCACCCACTCAATACAGGACCCCTTTCTTGTTTCAGATTATGTTTTTCTTTTTTTTTCTTTCTTTTCTTTTATTATTATTATGTTTTTCAGAGCCATTTTTAAAATCTCCCATATTTTTGCAAGTTTCTGTTCCACATGGGCTTTAACCTCCCTGACACTGTTAAGACTTTGTGCCGTTCTTAAAACAGTACTTGGTGTGTGTGTTTTCTATTATCTTTGGTTCATGTTCTTCAAATGTCAGAACTTATCAGACATTTTTGTCTTCTTTGAAGATTTATGTTTTGAAAGCCTTTCAACCCTATGGAATTGTACTTTTTTATAAATTATTTTGGGGGCACCTGGGTGGCTCAGTTGGTTAAGTGTCTGACTTGATTTTGGCTCAGGTCATGATCTCAGGGTAGTGAGACTGAGCCCTGCATCAGCCTGCTTAAGATTCTTTCTCTCCCTCTCCCCCCCCCACAGATGCTCTCTCTCTCTCTAAAAAAAAAAAAATTATAAATTATTTTTAGAACCATTTACTGATCCTTCACAAGTGGACTTTGTCCTAACTTTCATGTTGTTAACTTTCAAAATATTAAGTTCTTAAGAACATTAGTGAATGTTACTGGTGGTTTTATTTGGTTTGAAGAATTATGGCTGAAGTATATTTTTCCTTTGAGCTTTTCTGTATTGTTTTAAGTTAGCTGCTTACTGTTCCCAATACCAAATTGTATTCCTTAGCTACATATGGAAAAATTTGGCTTCCTTCTGTTTTTTTTTTTCATTGCCTGGCCTATATAACTTTAAGCTGTTGATTTCCAATCTTGTTAAGGTTTCAAGTTATAAAAAACCAGACAGGTAGAGAAGCCTCTTTGTTTTTCTTTTTTCACTATCTGAAAGAGGGTTTGTTTTTATTTTTCCCTTTAGTATTGAATTATGAACATCCAGATACTTTATATGTTATGTGTGGGATTAAATCTTAGTATACCAATATAGATTACCTCTTCCACAAATCAGATTTTCGTATTTTCATGGACTTAACTTTTATTTTTTCAGTGTGCACTTAAGGGCAACTTGGGGTTGGAAGGAAAAGAACTAGAGGCTGAAAGTTTTTGTTTGGAGTCTTGTTTTAGATTGCTTACTATGTTGTTGATCATTGGAATGGTTAATTGAGATTAATAGAAAAGCCAGGTGGTAATTTGTTCTTTTGCTATGCTGATCAGAAAGCAAAATTGAGCATATTACATAGTTATTTAGATATAAAGAGAAGCCCAAATTTCTACAAAGTTTTTCTTGATAAAACTCAAAATGTTATAATAATAATGGATTGGTGTTTTTGTAATAGAGGTCGAATAACGAGAAGAATGGCATTCTCTTTTGGAGGGATAACATTTTGCTTAATCGGGGTAAAGATATTCCTCATCAAAGTTATTTGCAGATGTTTCTCTACTGTTACTGACTTGAAATGAGATTTTCCATATTTCATTTTTGATAATGTCTTTCACACATACAGGTACAAGAAAACCTTGGAGATATTGCAGGTTCAATTCCAGACTAACGTCATAAAGCAAATACTGCAACAAAACAAGTCAAATGAGTTTTTTGGTTTCCCAGTGCATATAAAAGTTTTGTTGATACTGTACTGTAGTCTGTTAAGTGTGCAATAGCATTATGCCTAAGAAACAACACATAGCTTAATTTAAAAAATGCCTTATTGCTAAAAAGTGCTAACCATCATCTGAGCTTTCAGCAAGTCATAATCTTTGCTGGTAGAGATTCTTGGCACGACATTGGCTGCAGCTTCAGCATCAGCACTTGCTGCTTCACCTTGCACTTTTGTGTTACAGAGATGACTTTTTTCCTTAAACTTCATGAAGCAGCCTTCAAAGTTCTCTTGTGCAGCCTCCTTACCTCTCTCAGCCTTCATAGAATTGAGGAGAGTTAAACGGTGTTGCTCTGCATTAGGCTTTGGCTTACGGGAATGGTGGAGCTGGCTTGATCTTCTATCCAGACGACTAAAACTGTCTCCATATCAGCAATAAGGCTGCTGAACTCTCTTATCATTCATGTATTCACTGGAGTGAATTTTAATTTTAATTTCCTTCAAGAACTTTTCCTTTGCATCCACAGTTGGGCTCTTTGGCCCAAGAGGCCTAGCTTTTGGCTTACCGTGGCTTTTGATATGGCTTCTGACATGGCTTCCTCACTAAGCTTAATCATTTCTAGCTTTTGATTTAAAGTGAGAGAGATGTGTGACTTTTCCTTTCATTTGTACACGTAGAGGCCATTGTAGGTTTATTAATTGGCCTAATTTCTTTTTTTTTAAAGATTTTATTTATTTATTTGAGAGGGAGAGAGGGCACATGAGAGGGGGGAGGGTCAGAAGGCGAAGCAGACTCCCTGCCCAGCAGGGAGCCTGATGGGACTCGATCCAGGGACTCCAGGATCATGACCTGAGCCGAAGGCAGTCGCTTAACCAACTGAGCCACCCAGGCCTAATTTCAAGATTGTGTCTCAGGGGAGAGGGAAGCCCAAGAAAAGGAGGGGGGACAGGTGGTCAGTGGAGCAGTCAAAACACATACATTTATCTGCTAAGTTTGCCGGCCTGTATGGGCGTGGTGCACAGCACCCCAAAACAATTCCAACATCAAAGATCCCTGATCACAGATCACCTTAACAAATATAATAATGATGAAAAGTTTCAAATATTGCAAGAATTACCAAAATGTGAGGCAGAGATAGGAAGTGAGCTAATGCTGCTAGAAAAATAGCACCAGCAGACTTGATCCATGCAGGGTTGTCACAGACCTTTCAATTCATTAAAAAACACAGTATCTGGGGTGCCTGGGTAGCTCGGTCGTTAGGCGTCTGCCTTCGACTCAGGTCATGGTCCAAGGGTCCTGGGATCGAGCCCCGCATCGGGCTCCCTGCTCCGCGGGGAGCCTGCTTCTCCCTCTCCCACTCCCCCTGCTTGTGTTCCCTCTCTCACTGTGTCTCTCTCTGTCAAATGGGTAAATAAAATCTAAGGAAAAAAAAAAACCGTATCTGCGAAGCGCAACAAGACATGGTATGCCTATATTGCTGTCTAATCAATCCACAAGCGTAAATTAATGAAGCATATTTATCCCTTAGAGAAGGCATTTACAGAATTCATTTGATATTTACCTTTTAGCATATCATTACACAGCAGAGTTACCACTTTGAATTGAAGGTTAGGTGGAAGCGCCTTAGATGGACAGTTGAATGGATTTTGAAATAAGGAAATTTTCTTTGCAGTGAGGTCCAAAAAATGCTTCTGGAACTGTGATTTGTCCTTAGAAAATAAATCTGCTACAAATTTACATGGGAACGGAGCTTTCGTTTCTTTGGTAGCATAAGAAGTGCATGAAGCAGCTTGCCTGACACTGTGATTCCAGTGTTAGTTGTTGCTGAAATGATTTTCCTGCAGGGTAAGTTTTGCATGTAGGCGCTGTTAACAAGTAGTAGGGCAAATTAGGATATTCAGCTTCTTTTTCTGACAAAAATTCAGAGAACTGGTGATGGTTAAGGCCACAGTAATGTTCACCATTAACACTACTGGTTTAGCGATATGATAAATTTAGATAGTTTCTACAGACTACCTGCTGATGAATAATACAAGGAATTACCCATAGACTTAAAACACTAACACTTTACATTTTCACAGTCTTCAGAAATTTGTCCAACTTGTCTTTTGCTGCTGTACACATACATTTAGCACCATTTCAGTTGTAGCACATCTTAGCAGATTCCACTTCAAACTGTGCTTAGTGTTTTCTCAACTTTTTTGAAATATCACCTGTAGTTGCTCCATGCAGACTATTCATAGAGGCTACCTCTGTAGTTACTCCAAACTTCTTGAGTAATCAACACTTGACTCCATGAATAAACAACTGGATAGTAATCAGTTACATTTGTCGACTCATCAAGGCCCAAGAAAAACCACTGAAAATCATTTGCTGTCTCTTTTGTCAATTGGTTATGACATATTCCAGTGTCCTCGAATTTTTGAGCAACTCTTCTCACCAAAGAGCTAATAATCTTAAACAACTTTCTCGGGACCCATTTCTTGAGCTTCTGCAATCAAGCACAGTTTAATTAACTCACCATCAATAATACAGCTTTTCTTGCTTAGCCAACAAATAAACCACCTGGAAACTTTGTGGTTGAAGCCTTGATTTTTATTCTTGTGAGAAAATATTTGGTGATGAGATATTTTGTTTTAAATTTTCCAGTTTTTCAGACTTTAGCTTTATCTGTGAATTGGGAACTTGGTGATGAATGCTTGGTCTGATAGTATGAACGTGTATTTTCTTTTAGCACAGTTAAGTCGTGCCATTGCATAGTAAGTCTCAGTCTTCCATCTCACAGCAAAATAATCCATACCCTACTCTGCCTCTGAGGGTGACATTCAGAGTGCACTTTGACTTCATTTGACATGAGAACGCACTGGTCATTTCTTAAAATGTCGCGGTATGGTGATCTGCATGGCATTTGACACGCAGTCAGGTTACATCACTGCGATTCATAAGGCCCAGATCGTCCCCAGTGCAAAGCAGCGATTGGGCCCCATTCGGTCTCTCACGTCTACTTGGCCCAGCCACAGCCAACATGTAAGTGAAGGTGTACGACTGTATTCCTGTAAAACTTAGTGAACACTGAAATTTGAATTTCACGTACTTTTCATACATCACAAAACATCATCTCCCTTTTGTAAACACAATCTTTAAAAAGTGTAAAAATCCTTCTTCGCTCTCAAGGAAAAAAATAGGCACCAGGGCTGATTTTGGCCCATCGGCCATAGTTAGGCTAATTCCTGACCTACTTTTTTCCTAATATATAACAGGGCCTTTTCAGGAGTTTTCTTTTATGAAATTTTATTCACATGAGGTCTTAAAATTCACTTCTTGACCTGCATTCTGGATTTTCACATAATTAAAACTGTTCTAGAGAACACGTGCTAACTTTGGTTTTCAAGATGGATCTCCTTTCTCTTTGTAGATAATTTTCCACTTGTTCATCAAGATGGAAAGCTCAGATTCTAACGATAAAGGAAGTGGTGATCAGTCTGCAGCACAGCGCAGAAGTCAGATGGACCGATTGGATCGGGAAGAAGCTTTCTATCAATTTGTAAATAACCTGAGTGAAGAAGATTATAGACTTATGAGGGATAACAATTTGCTAGGCACCCCAGGTATGCGATGTGTAAAGATTTAATGTAAATTGCTGGTCTTTTTTTTTATGTTTTAAAATCTATTTCTTCAGCTGTTATGAAGTATCATTTTAATACAGGGAGTACAGAATGACATTTATTGCTGTACTTAATTGCGTGGTTCTGTTCACTCCTACTTGGAATTATCCTATATCACAACTTTTAGTTATGATTTATATTATGAATTTAGAGTGAGCTGAATTGAAAAAGTGGAACTGAACAATATTTTTGTCTTTAGTTAGCTTTATTTAATTTACCAGAGATAAATCTAAGTGTGGAAGAGCTAATGAGAGAACGTTAGTTCCTAGGACAGACTTTTTTTTGTCATCTTTGATTCCTAGATCACGTTCCAGTTGTAGTCCTCCAAAGCTGTCCTTGGGTAAAATTGTCGGTTCAGAACTTTGTGCTTGGTTATTCTCTTTTGCTCATTTAGGTCCCATTTGATCCTAATTAAAATTCATTATCTCTGGTCCTCCTCATTTCTATTTAATTCTAACATTTGCGTTATTGTTTAAATTTTAAAAGGTAAGGTGTTAGTTAGCATGACTCTTCGAAGAGGGAGCGCATTTTGAGCCAACAGTACCAGACTTGAATCAGAATGCCCCAGTTGGTATTCTGGCCCTGCCAGTTATTAATACAGCAGTCTCACTTAGTTTCTTTGTTTTAAAATGCAGATAATATCTACCTCATAGAGTTACAGTTCGAAAGAATGAGAAATCGTATGCAAAAGCATTTAGTACACTGGAAAGAAACTTGCATCAATTGTAATGTCATGCCCCCAAAGAATGAATTTTACCCAGGTTCCTACTCTTTGGTTTTCATCTCCATTTTTATTTGTAATTTGGCACATATTTCTAAACTATTTTCAGGTGAAAGTACTGAGGAAGAGTTGCTGAGAAGACTACAGCAAATTAAAGAGGGCCCACCACCACAAAACTCAGATGAAAACAGAGGTATATTTTGCTTTGGGGGGGATGGGTAGAGGATGAAATAGATACGGAACTCCAGGAAAGGTCAGCCAAAGATTATCCAGAAACAGTGCTAAGGAACTGTTAACAGAAAGAGAACTGGCATTTTCTTGGTATTTGGTGAGAATGTCAACATGTTGTTTTTCTGCTTCACCTTTGGGTTTGTATTAATTGAGACATAGTGAGAAATGGCCTATTTAAATGTGCTGGGGTTTTTTTCTTGAGTTTGTACCTCCGTTGAAATTTCCTCCTACCTGCTGAATTATTTCTACCTTATAAACCTGTGCATTCTCCACCAGCAGAAAGGCTGTAGTCTCTAACCTGGTGGCTCTCAATGGGTTATATCCCCACCCCACCCCCACCCATGGGACATCGGCAGTGTCTGGAGACATTTTTGGTTGTTGTCACAGCTGGGGGTTTGCTACTAGTATCTAGTGGGTGGAGGCCAGGGATTCTGCCAAACATCCTAACATCCTGAAATTCATAACAGCACAGCCCCTACAACAAAGAATTACCTGGCTCAAAATGGAAATAGTGCCACTTGAGAAACCCTGCTTTTAATTTTAAGTAGGATTGTAGGGAATTTGACTAACATAAGAGGCTATATAATAACAGTTTGGTTCTTGAGCATGTCATTATATGTACCGTGCTAGGTTCAGACTATTCATTTTTGGTCTGGACTCCCAGTTTCATGTTAATTTAAAATCTTGGTAATATGAAGAAGTATTAAAATACTTTTGAATCAGTAAACCCTGTGTATATTTTTGCAATGGCTACAGCAGTCTTGTATTTTAAAAGTCCGGTATTATCAAAGGCACTTAAGTCAAGATCCTAGAGGAAATGTTGTAGACTAATGAAAATGTGACAAAAATGTGATTTGAACAAAAATACTAGCCCTGTACCCTAACTGGCATTTACTTTGTTTGATTAATGTTTTGACAGAGGCCTGAAAAAATGTCTTCTGACAGTCCATAGTGGTATCCTAGGCTCTGTATATGATGCAGTTCTGAAAATAGACTTCCTCCAGATTCCCTTTTAAAAAAACTTCCTCTAAATTTCCCTAGGATTAACTTGCTCTTTCAAAATGGAATTGAAACATTCCTGCCTTTACTTGCAAATCTATGCAGTATAGTTGACAAAAATCTGTAAATGTGAAATCTGTTCAGAATCTTTGTTCTTTTTTTCTAACACAGTTTCAGAGCACTATTACATGATTGTCCTAATTTTAGTAGTTCCTTTTTTTCCCCTCTCCCCTCCCTTTTTTAAAAACAGGTGGAGACTCTTCAGATGATGTGTCTAATGGTGACTCTATAATAGACTGGCTTAACTCTGTCAGACAAACTGGAAATACAACAAGAAGTGGGCAGAGAGGAAACCAATCTTGGAGAGCAGTGAGCCGGACTAATCCAAACAGTGGTGATTTCAGATTCAGTTTAGAGATCAATGTTAACCGTAATAATGGGAGCCAAAATTCAGAGAATGAAAATGAGCCATCTGCAAGACGTTCTGGTGGAGAAAATACAGACAACAACAGCCAAAGGCAAGTGGAAAATCCACGATCTGAATCAACATCTGCAAGGCCATCCAGATCAGAACGAAATTCAACGGAAGCATTAACGGGAGAAGTCGCACCTACCAGAGGTCAGAGAAGGGCAAGAAGCAGGAGCCCAGACCATCGGAGAACCCGCGCGAGAGCTGAAAGAAGTAGGTCACCTCTGCATCCGATGAGTGAAATTCCACGAAGATCTCATCATAGTATCTCATCTCAGACTTTCGAGCATCCTTTAGTAAATGAGACGGAGGGAAGTTCTAGAACCCGGCACCATGTGACATTGAGACAGCAAATAAGTGGACCCGATTTGCTGAGTAGAGGTCTTTTTGCAGCTTCTGGAACAAGAAATGCCTCACAAGGAGCAGGTTCTTCAGACACAACCAGCAGTGGTGAATCTACAGGATCAGGACAGAGACCTCCAACCATAGTCCTTGATCTTCAAGTAAGAAGAGTCCGTCCTGGAGAATACCGGCAGAGAGATAGCATAGCTAGCAGAACTCGGTCGAGGTCTCAGACGCCAAACAATACTGTCACTTATGAAAGTGAACGAGGAGGTTTTAGGCGTACGTTTTCACGTTCCGAACGGGCAGGTGTGAGAACCTATGTCAGTACCATCAGAATTCCGATTCGTAGAATCTTAAATACCGGTTTAAGTGAGACTACATCTGTTGCAATTCAGACCATGTTAAGGCAGATAATGACAGGTTTTGGTGAGTTAAGCTACTTTATGTACAGTGATAGTGATTCCGAGCCTAGTGGCTCAGTCTCGAGTCGAAATGTGGAAAGGGCAGAGTCACGGAATGGAAGAGGGAGTTCTGGTGGTGGTAGCAGTTCTGGTTCCAGTTCGAGTTCCAGTTCCAGTTCCAGTTCCAGTTCCAGTTCTAGTTCCAGTTCCAGTCCTAGTTCCAGTTCCAGTGGTGAAAGTTCAGAGACTAGCTCAGAGGTGTTTGAAGGCAGTAATGAAGGAAGCTCATCATCAGGCTCATCAGGTGCCAGACGAGAGGGTCGACACAGGGCCCCGGTAACCTTTGATGAAAGTGGCTCTTTGCCCTTCCTTAGTCTGGCTCAGTTTTTCCTCTTAAATGAGGATGATGATGACCAACCTAGAGGACTTACCAAAGAACAGATTGACAACTTGGCCATGAGAAGTTTTGGTGAAAACGATGCATTAAAAACCTGTAGTGTTTGCATTACAGAATATACAGAAGGCAACAAACTTCGTAAACTACCTTGTTCCCATGAGTACCATGTCCACTGCATCGATCGCTGGCTATCTGAGAATTCTACTTGTCCTATTTGTCGCAGAGCAGTCCTAGCTTCTGGTAACAGAGAAAGCGTTGTGTAATTAAGTTCTGAACTCTCAGCTACGTAGCTGGTATAGTGATGGGCAAACAGGAATCACTTGCTTTATGCCCACTTTTTGAGTGGTGCTTAAATGTAAAGTAGCAACCTGAATTGAGTCATTGCTTTCTGAGTGAATCATTGTCCTTTTTCCAATTTCTGTTCCAGAATAAAAGGAAATATTTAAAAAGCAATGTTTTAGGACATAAAAATCTGATTTCAGTACCAGTAATTGATATTACTGATGATTTGTCATATACGCTTATCAGTTTCTCCTTTGTTATCTTAAAAGATTTGCCTTAGCAATGGCTCTTTATCCGTTTCACGTTGATCTTTAACGTTTCCCATGCCATAGGAGAGAAGGGCAAAGGAAATTCCCAGTTTAGACTAAGTTACAGTACATGTTTCATAAGTGATTGCTAAAAGCTCTACCATTCCCAGTTCTTAGTTGGCACAAATTCAGCTACATGCTGAATATCATTTGTTCACCTTTCAGATGAGGTGATATTGGACGTCAGTGTAAATAACACTAAGGTTAGGATCTTCTAAGTGTATAACTGTCTCCTAAGCCCATCACTGTGGCACACTGTAGAGTGAGCTTATAGTTTAATTGAGATATTTATCTTGTGGAAATATTAAAAAAGCCTATGCTTGTGTAAGTGAAAAAAATCACATTCATTTGTTTAAAAATGTAAAGCTATTTTGTAGAGGCTCAGTACTTTTCCAATGCACTGTTGTATTAATGCATTAAAAATTGTAAAGTACCATGCTTAGAAATGAAAAAAACTGCTTTTTGTGAGCCAACATAGTAAAAAAAAAAAAAAAAAAAAAAAAACACACACCAAACAAAGTACAGAGCTGCTTTTGTAAGTGTGTAGATGTCAAGAGCAGAACATATCTAGTATTTAATGTATGTGAACAGCTACTGTGACATGCAAAGGAAAGGACAGAGTGCAGAATTGAACTGCATTGAAGATACCAATGGAAACTTGGTACTTTAACTTGGATTTAGGCAGGAAATGAAAGACGGGAGGAGTCAAGAAAACTGCTCTGAAGAATTTAAAATTTTTATGAAGACAGTAATCATACAGACGGGAACTGGTTTCATATGGTGAGGTCCTTGACACAGTATTCTGCTTGAGCTGATGAAGTAGATTAAATTTGGTAGAGTTTTGGTTAAAAACAAACAAACCACTACCACGTAGCACAAGTTACATCGATGTTTTCACAAGTCTGCTCCTCAGAAAAGGAAAAAAAAAGGTGGAGGAAAAAGACTATAAACCACTTTTAGCATAAGAATTGAAGTTGGTACAGATGTGTGTACTAATAGGAAAGTCTCAAATTTGCGTTATTTTCTAGATTTGTCATTTAAGGTACCAGTGCGCACTTGTTAATATTTCATTACCATCTAACACAGACCTAACATCTCGCATTTAAAGGCCAATTGAGGAACTAAGGGATGTTTATCCTTTGTTGAAAGTGAATCATGTTGGGTCATTGAGATTCAAATTTTAATGGTGCTGCCCATATTTGAAGATGAGGCTGCTGACTCACAATCTATGGGACACGCATTTTGTGTTGTTTCCTTAGTAATGAGATTAGGTTTGTGAACAACCCCAGTACTCTTGCTGAATTTCTCTTTTGAGGCCAGTTGGGGTTAGGATTAGTCTGACTGTGGAGGATTTGTTTGTTTATCTGGGAGAAGATAGTGTACCCAAATAGGAATTGAACACATCCTTGGTCTTTAAAGTGAAAACTACCCATGCATAGTCAGATACTCTATAAAATAAACAGGTCTGCTTCAGGAATTATCTGGCTACCTTAACTGTTACCAACTTAGCTGTAAAGGTTATTTCAAAGCTCATCCTTTCATATTTTCCTCTGGCTTTCATTCCTACCTAAGTATCAAGGAAATTAACTTGTAAATATGGTAGTTGTTTACTAAGGATATGTACTGCTCTTGCAAGGAAATAATGTCCAAACAAAGCTTCACTTATTTTTTTTAATATAAGCAGATTTCACTGTTTATGGCGCTTATGTAATACATTTTATCTTTTTAAAAAAAATTGTCCATGTAAAAGTCAGGATTCCTTTATATTTGTGAGCCTCCTTGTCTCCTTTCCTAAGGGTGTAATCTACGATTTTCAGATCTGCAGGGTAGTCCTGATTGGCTTAAAACCCATTTTCCTCTTGGTATAAAACGTCCCATTATAAGGGTGTTCATTTTAAATAGTTTAAAAACAACTGCAGCACATTCTAAGCATAAAACAAAGTTACTGACAACAGGTACCTCCCTAACCTCCCAAGATGTATTACTCATTTGTGAAGTATTAAAGTAAGAGGTAACTCATGCCGAATGCTGGTTATGAATGTAGATATTGAAGCTATTCATAAACACTGGAAATAGAATTTTAAGTTTTTAGCCTTCAGTAGAATGCACATACTGGACATGTGCATGTGGACACCTTTTTCAATAGCACTCATTTCCATTGGATTGTGTAGAATGGATACAAATATTTTAGTGGAATTTGCTACTTAATTTTTTTTTTTTACAAAGTCCATGACTATACTTATTAGTGTTGTGGACATTGAAGACAAAGTCATTCGTAGGTGTCAGATGTACAATGGAGAGCAAGAGTCTTTTTTTTTTCCCACCAGCATCCAAAACACCTATTCTCTTGAGGGAGCATTTTCTTGCAAAAGACTTTACATTTCATTTTGTATCTTTGCACTTTTTTCTTTATTACAGAAAGGTTCTGTCTTGAAGACCTAGTTTGAACTTCATGCAGTAATAGGAACAAGAAAAAACAATGTTGGGAAATACATTGTTTGAAGCATAGGGAAAAATACTGAAAACTGAGTTTCCTTGAGTATTTCAGATATTTTTAAATCACTTACTGGTATGAAGCATTTGAGGTGTTACGTTGTTTAACTACAAGCAGCTGTGACAAGGTTGAGATTTATTAATACTAAAAACAAAATTGAGCAAGTTAGGTTTAAAGTGTGCAAACTTTATCTATAGCAACACTAGAAGATGAGCCATGTTGTTAATTTGGAATATTTGCTCTCAAAAGAACACATTAGTTATACCTCAGTGGTGGTAATGGTTAATGGAGGTGGGGGTTGAGAGAAGTGTTCGCATTAGTGTTGGAAGTGTAGGAAATTATCAATTGTACAGTTAACAAAGTTGTACCAGGATTTTATATGTGTGGTGTGTGTGTCTGCACACGCACACACATATGCACATCTAATCTCTATAAAAACGTGATCGTTGAGTTTACCCAAACTTTAAGATTAGGAAACTGCTTAGCTATAAGTGTTACCTCAAATAATTTCCCCCCCTTGGGAAAACATGTCCTTTCTGTGCCAAGTGTTCTCTCCTAGTGTCTGTCTCAGATTGTATTTATGAAGGGTTTTCACTTAATATGCTTTTTTTGTTTAACCACCTGCTTCCCAAATGTCTGTGACTTGAACTGGGTCAAGCATCAGTCATGACTTTCAGTCAGCTCCCAAAATACCCATGTGATAAGGGAGGTGAATATTGCAGAATGTCTCTTAAAAGGCCATTTTTACTGCTTGCTAGAATACAGTGGCACCTTGTGGTGGTTGTTGATACTTTTCTTTTAAAAACGGAGGATATTCCCCTCCACCCCTTTTTATTCTCCTTTGTTCTTTTGTGAACACAAAATATTATGATCTGCCTTGAGTTTTTCAAGTTTTACCTTACTGGCTTCCCTGTCAAATGTATTATCAATATTAAGTACAGAGAAGCCATGTTTGCAGGGCACTTTTATTCTTATGAAACTGTGCTGATTGCTACTTTCTAAAGTATTCTGTACCTTAGTGATGCAAGAGATTGATAAGGCACATGTGAAAGTGTCAGGCATTTTTTTTTCCCTTAAGTATAGTATAATTCTTCAGTATGTTTACTATTCAATAACAGTGTTGTAATTCATGGAGTTAACTAGTAAATTGTATGCTTTTGAAAAACATTTGAAAATGTAAATCAACAAAAATAATATGCTTCATTTGGAAAGTTAAAAGTACAAGGTCCGAGGAACGAGTATTTCACTTATTTTGAAATTGGATTTTTAGGAAGCAACTAAGAAAGAACTATGAGTTAAGTACTTGCCCTTTAAAAGTTTTAACATTTTGAAATTGAGTTCTTAACTGGAGCATTTCTAAAATACTATAATATTCCCAACAGGTGAGTGATCTCACTTGATTTAATAACTCCACTTTGTATTTAAAATACAGCACAGAATAGAGCTGTTATTGAAGTGTTGGAACTCTAAAGGGATAACAGTTTGTATCAGTTTTTAGGATTATTTTCATGTCTCTGTAGATGTTTTCATTCGAATTTGAAGGAAATGAACACTCTCCAACACTCTCAAATACAATTACAGTGAGATACTTGGTTTTGATTAGGATTTGTTTACTAAAGACCCGCAAGCTGCTTTATAGTCACCTGGATTGAATGATAACCTTAAATACATGCAATGGACGTGAACCCCACCATACCACTGTGCCTCATTATTTCAGGGTTCCTCTCAGTTCCTCATCTTGCAGATTTATTCCGATACCAAGGTATGGTTGAACCAGCTGCCCAGCCTTAACTCTGTTTAGTGCCCCTCTGCTAACGTTCTTTTAACTGATTGATTTGTATGTGTTTTAACTGTCCAATGTTTGGATTTTACCTCTTGTTAGCTCCATTTGTCCCTGGTGCTGCTTTTAAAGATATAGGGCCATGTGATCAGGTATCAAGTTGAATAGGTACGCGGTTGGCCTGGTTTATGTATCTGTGCCTGTTTTATCTTCTCCCAGGAAGAGCTGCTTTGGTATAGATGTTTACTTGGATTCATATATAAAGAACTGGGCAGCAATCTTAGAAAGCTTTCTGAAGCCAAAAGAACCTGAAGGGATTTGGAGGGGGGATAGTAACAAAAGCTGCCTTTATGTCTTTGAACATGAAGCACATAAATGTATGTTCTGTAAAGACTAAAGTGATTGTTATACCAGGGCTTCCTGACCTCTGGGAGAGACTTTCAAAAAAGCAGAAAGGAGCACAAAGTGAAGTGAATTTGGTCGGCTTGCTTTATCTGGTTTCTCATTTTCTTTCAATTTAAATCTGAACATAACACCCTTCTCCAATATCTATCCAGAAGACTCCTGGTTGGGAAGCCCTGTATTAAATTTTGAGAATGTACCCAGTTTCCTTTTTTTTTTTTTTTGTACAGTGCTTTATACCTGCTAAAAATTAACTTGTTTAATGCAAAACAAGACCTTGAAAGGTCAGTCATATTAAAGCTGGTTTGATTATTAATAGTTATCTTTTAGGAAGAAGCTTTTTCCCTATGTAAGATGTCATACTGCAGATTTAAAATATAGACTATCAATAAAATGCATGAAGTGATCATTTGTGCTTGATCATCTCTCGGGTTTTTCTTTAAAAGGGAATCTGATCTGATCAAAGTTCTGTTGCCTCCAACCAATGTCAAACAGACTTGAGTTTTAGAATCAAGTGGAATTCTCGGGCAACCTTGATTTTGATTTCCTCGCTGCTATGAGTTTGAGCAGATACTGGTTTATGGAATATAACCTCCATTTTATGTTGTGTAGTTTAATGGCTTAGTCTTTGAGTGGTAAAATAAAAAATTGAGGTGTATTCCAATACAAGAATCCTAGAAAGACTTTTGTAAATGACATTTTAAGTAGGTGCATCTTTGCTATTACTTGTATTCTCACCATTGCCCTGCCTACTCTCTTGCTTGACCTCTATAAATACAAAAACTTGTCTAGGTGTGTAGATGTGCTCATGTAGCTTTTGTTTTCTGTCCCTATCTCCAACCTCTTACACATGTTGCTTAAACCACTAAGATGTCCTTGTTTCTTAAGTAGGTTGTCACATTCTGATACCTGGGTAAGACTTCCCCCTGGTACTGGTATTCGTTTAGCCGATGGTAAATTTTATTAGTTTCATTTCCTCTGGTGCCCACCAAGCCCTATCATTGGCATAGGAACTCAGTTCCTTGGGATAACTTTGGTGTGGTCAGCTCTTTGCCTTATGACTGTCCCTTTTAAGTGCTGTTCATGATTCTATTCTTTGAAGCTCAAGACTGCCACTGAAAAGGACATTCTTGACAACAAAGTAAGCCAATGCACAAGCATCTTGAAATTCGGTGGAAGGGACTATTGCCTGGAACAGAGGATCTGGTTAATCAGAGTGGAGTGGGGTATAAACTGTACTTTTAATGATCATTTAAAAAAAATAGGAAATCTAGGGTCCAGTTTTGAGGTCTTTGAATTCAGGCAAGATTTAAATGTAAGGCATTCCAAATGGATTGCTAATATAGCTGTATTAAAAAGAGCTCTAACTTTTTCTGATTGCTGTTAGACATATCAGACACTATAAATTATTTAATTCTCAGTGACTCAGATGCGTTATTACCACCCTGTTTTATAGGTGATGCAGATGAGATACAGTCTGGTAATTTTCCCAAGGTCACATAGTAAGTGGCCACGTATTTCCAGTCATCTCTGATTCCAGAGCTTACTTTTTTTTAATTTTTTAAAAGATTTTATTTATTTGTTTGACAGAGACACAGCAAGAGAGGGAACATAAGGGGGAGTGGGAGAGGGAGAAGCAGACTCCCTGCTGAGCAGGGAGCCCAATACAGGGTTCCATCCCAGGACCCCTGGGATCATGACCTGAGCCGGAGGCAGAGGCTTAGTGGCTGAGCCACCCAGGCACCCCATCCATAGCTTATTTTCATTGTACTTTCTTTGCCCTGCTCCTTTGTGGCTCCTAATTGATTTTTAAGTATTTATCCCAACCCCTAGACTAGATTGCTTATAAGGTATGATTTCTTAGAAAAAACATGGGTTTTAGCTAGTTTGCCAAGGAAAACTTTAAGGGCAAATCTGAGGAGTAAAAGTTATATATTGTAAATTCAGTAAATCACTGTGGGCATTAACAAATAGACCTTAGTACTCTGTATATCAAGGTGTTTCATTTCCAACATTTTAGGAGGATGGAGTACATTTGGGGAATCTTTAATGTTAAGAATCATCTCAGCCCCTTGTTATATGTGCTCTTGGCCCCAGTTTTTACTCAGCTTGAAATATGAAATCACTGGAAAATATGGCAGCTTTTTTTTTAATTTTTAAAGATTTTTTATTTATTTGAGGGAGAGAGAGAGAGCATGAGAGGGGGGAGGGTCAGAGGGAGAAGCAGACTCCCCGCTGAGCAGGGAGCCTGATGTGGGACTTGATCCCGGGACTCCTGGATCATGACCTGAGCCGAAGGCAGTTGCTTAACCAACTGAGCCACCCAGGCGCCCAAGATGGCAACTTTTGAAAAGTATTCCAGCTAGCTCATTGGCATCCAGGTAAATGACCTTTGAAGTTGTCTTGGGCAGCCATAGGCATTCTAAGAATGTCGTCATTGCTCAGAAGATATTTGGAGCTTGTTTAAAATTGCTTTCAGAAACAATTGTATAAACAGAGAAGCAGCCCTATTCAGTTTCTTCACCTTATTTGCTGTATTGAGACAAGTCTTGGCTATTTCCAAGAATGACCTTTTTCTCAGTGGTTGGAGATTTGCCACCTTTAAGCATATTCAGAAGAATCTGTGCTCTAAAGGCAATCACAAGGCATTTCAAATAATAGGTGCAGTAAGTAGTATTTAGAGTAAGTAAATGGCTGGTGAGGTGAGTACTTTGAAATGATTATCACTCCTCATTCAACAGGTAAAGCACAGGAGAAAGATTTAATTCCTACTCACAAGGAGCAGGCATTTCAGTGGGGAGACTTGTAAATAGTTAATAAAATAATACAAAAACCTTAAAAGATAGACATGTTATAAATATTCCATCCCCATTCAAATATTTGAGAGGAGCAGTGAAGAGTAATGGGGTGAAAATGAGCTCATCTGAATTTAGAGTTTCATCAACTAATAGGTAATGTGTGTTGTGCTTCCGTTAAATTCTAAGCATTGTGCTGGTCTGAGATTTCTTGGTTTTGGCAGGATGGGGACCTGAAGCCTCTGAACTGCTGAGTTTATCAATGGACAGTGTTGGTGACTGTGATGTACCTACTTTTTTAGTATATGTGCTGCTGAAGCGAGCATGATGTACCTACTTTTTAAATAAATTCACACTTGTCCCCTGTCTGCACCAAGTGTTCTAGACTAGCACTGTTCAGTAGGAGGATAACACAAGTGATGTGTAATTTTAACTTTCCTAAGAAAGCAGCCACAATACAAAAGGTAAAAAGACACAGGTAAAATTAATAATTTTATTTAACCCAATAAGGTCAAAATATTTTAACAATTTGAATTAGTATTAAAAAATAATTGAGATTTACATTTTTTTTTCAAATCGAGTCTTCAAAATCTGGTATATTGCACTTAGAGTATGTCTCATTTTGAATAAGGCACATTTCTAAATGTTCAATAGAAACAAGTGGCTAGCAGCTTCCATATTGGACAGTGCAGTTCTAGAATATGGGAGAGAATGGTTACAGTAAGTAGGATGCAACTGGTGATGGGTTTTAAAAGTTCACCTGTAGATATGTACATCTTATCTGCTCACCTACACCGCCCTAAAACTAAATGGGCATCATTTTTTTAATTGTGTGTCAAAACTGTAGCTTAAAAGAGTGTCTGGAGGCCTCTGGGTGGCTCAGTTGGTTAAGCGTCCTACTCTTGGTTTCAGCTCAGGTTATGACCTCATGAGTTGTGAGATGGAACCCCCGCACTGGGCTCCACACTCAGTGGGGAGTCTGCTTGAAGATCTCCCTCCACCCCTGCCCCCACTTGCTTGCACGCGCTCTCAAAAAAATAAATCTCTTTAAAAAAAAAAAAAGTGTCTATCCAAGCTTAAAAAACTACCATCATTCTCCCCTTTTGAGGTTAATGTACTCCCTACCAAAGCTTGAAATCTAACCATTAAGAATTTGCAAAAAACCTTAGCTGGTCGAGGGCCCAATGATTAAAAATTAGGGCAGTCCACCACAACTTCAGCATTATGTAGCAGCCAATAAGTAGTGGTTGTCACATTGATCTATTGCAGGAACGGGCACTCCCAAGTTTTATGTGGATTCTCTTAGTTCAGTTATGTGAAAACAATACAAATAATTTCCAAGCAGTTGCCCTGTCATCTGAAATCACTACATTTGAATATTCTTGGCATTTGTTAGAAACCGCTAACCTGGATTTATGTTTCTACTTTAGTTAGAAAGTAAGTGATATGTTTAAATGACTTCAAGTGGAAGGGGGAAAGCTGACAGGATAGAGGCTACCAAATTAGACTTCAGACCAAGTGAAAGCAAGTGTTTCCTAACACCAAGTCTTTCTGACGCGATTGCTGAATGTTTTGCTTTGTTCGACAACATGGAGTGAATTATTAACTCCTGTGAAAGAAGAGCCCTTGGAGTTGAGGTTTGGGGAAAAGTTGATTCATTTACGTTGGCTTTACTTGTATTTTCTGTGTGAATATAATGTAACATTTTCTGTGGCCCTTTAATTTAGGAATCTGAAAATCCATTTAGTAGTAGAGGATGGATATTGGTTTCAGTCGTGTGTGACCCAAATATGTCTCCAGCATGTGACTCTGCTTGCTTGGATGAGGCCAGAGGACCACATCACCTCACTTTTTTTCAGTATTTTGGGTGTAGCCCTTCTAGATTAAAGGTGAAAATTCAGGAAGAGTTATTCTGTTGTGTCTCTGCTCTGCCCTTTCCTGGATAAGGGAAAGAACGGAACAGTGTGAAACTCAGCACAAAGGTACAGGATTGTTTTCTAAGAAGGAGACCTACTCAGCAACTAAGCCCAAATTCTTCCCTATTGCTCTAATGAAAAGGAAACTCTCCAAGTAATTAATGCTGTCTTCTCCAGCATCTGAGTTAATCCCTTTTCTTCACATTTGGGGACTAGTAAGTAGCATCTACATTTTTAAACAGGAAAATCATTCAGCCTAATCTGCTAAATAAAAAATACACTCCAAACTTCATTTTAGTATAGATATTATCTAACAACACTTGTACAGACATGGGCACTGGCTGGGCCCTTTGTTACTTTTTAAAAGTCTGAGGTCAAAATCACCTGGAAAAAAAAGCTGGAAGAGCCCTCGTTCTTTCTTTCCATCCTACCCCAATTCCTTCAGTCCACATTACTGGACTGGTACATTTGATTTTGAGTACCTTACAAGTTACCTGTCCAGAATATATTAACTAGGCCTGGCTTAGGCCTTATTTCTTGTTTAAAATGCCAACTTATAAACATGAACCTAGAAACTTGAGTGGGCTAGATTCCTGACCCTTGACATTTTTGTGGATGACAACACGTACCCATAACTGTTCCAAAGAGGTACTGTGGGACACTCGAAAGCATTTTGATTTCTAGCATCTACCCTCCACATTCACCAGCACTGTATACACACATAGGTTCTACTGAAAGGTAAACGTGAATTGCCAGCATGGCCCTGAAAGGGAAGGGGAGCTGGAGAGATGGTTATGGATTGATTAATAGATCAATAGATGTGTTGTACCTGTTTATCAGCTAGCAGGCTAGGCCTTTTCACTTTTGTCCTCATTTGATACTCATTACAGCTGGTGGGCAATTGGATATTTGCACTTTATAACTGAAAAAGAATCAGAGGCTAAGTGACATCCTCTGAGTCCCACTGCTAGTATTAAACATCCAGAATAAATTTATTGTAATCTGCATCCCAACATTTCAGGCGTAGAGGATACTGTGGTGAATAAGACAAAGGTCCTTGCATTCATGGAGCTTACCTTCTAGTAGGGAGAGGCAGGTGATACCCTTATAAATACAGATTAAAACTGTGGTTAAATGCTGGGGAGAAAATTTAAATGGTCTGATGTGATTGTGACTGAGATGGAGTAGGGTGGTCAGAGAAGACCTTTCTGAGGAGGTGACACAAGCTGATAACCTGAATGAATAGGGAGCAGAACATTCCAGCCCCAGGAAATGAGCTCAGGTCATTATTTAGAGGGAAGAAAAGGAGCAATGTTGAAGAGGGGGGAGAAGAAATGAGTCAGGAGCCAGTCTGTGAGGGTTTTATAGTTTAGGGAAGGAGGATAGGATTTTATTCTGAGATGAGAAGCTGTTGGAGTCTCAATCATGGAAATGAAGTGTTCTGACTTAAATATCTACTAAGTGGCAGAATCAGAGCTACCAAACATCTGACTCTAGGGCTGCTGCATGTTCCGTGGCACCACAGAGGACTCTCCCTTCCCTGCCCCTTTCCTTCCACAAGTGGAAGTGCAATGAAGCTGGGTCCACAGTACCCAGTGGAGAAGGCTCTACAGTGCTCTAAGCTTTTGACTTCTTTTTCTAGGTTTCCTTCTTTTCCTAAGAAACTTGGTTTGTGAGATTCATATAAACAGCAGGGCAGCTCTTTATGTTATTATAATCCAATTTGAATGATTTTTTTCTGCCATCACAGAAATCCTCAGTTAACGGGGACCCAGTGCAACAAATAAGATGGAACTAGCTTCTCACTGATAACTGGGCCAGCATTGCTCTGTTTTTCTTGGCTAATAACTGTAGGGGGCGGGGTTGCCCACATAATGAACCAAAGGGACAGCAGTTTTTAATTTTTTAAAGAGCCGAATACTAAAATCCTTTTCATTGGATGCCTCTAGGTGACTTTACTTGCCAGAGATTTTACTGATGGGCAAACTAAATTCAGCAAACTCAGATGAATCTAGTAAATTTAACATATATTTATGGATTAGCTAATATGCCCTGGCATTTTCTGAGTGACAGTCACCCAGATCAGTTGCCTGCATCGATGCAGGTCTACATGCAAACCATCCTGAGAAAGAATTGGTAGTTGAAAAAATGGAAACTCCAGATTGGCTGCTTCTAGTTGTTTAGGGGATATGAGGCCCTAACCTAACCATGCAGTAGGGGTCCCAACCTTGGTGTCAAAGTTCATCTTTTGGATTTCAGATATAAGAGCAAAGGGCCAAAAAGGGCCAAAGGAAAGGCAGTTATGGACTACAGCATAAGAATCAGGACCAACTACATGGAAACTGGCTCCTCTTCTGCTTGTTATGGTGGCAAATATTGCTTCCCTAGTCCAGTAGGTAGGTCCATGTTGCAGTCCTACCTCATCCCTCTGCCATGCCACCACTAACTGTTGGGATGGGTCTGATGGTGATTTCATAGCCACATACCCTCTGGATCCCCAGCCCTGAGATTTTCAGGGCTGCAGGTGAGTGCACATGGAACAGACTCATTTGCAGATCCTCTCAGGCTAAGCAACAAGTTTTGGGAGGAGGCCCTGTTCAATGGGTGTGGAAACTAAGTTACTATCACTAAGTTATTACGACAAAGGACTCTGCAAATAGCATATTTAATATGGATCCTACTCCTGTGTAAGACACTTGCCTGGGAAAGTTGACTCTTGGCTTTCCCCCCCGAAACTTCCTTCTATCTTTACTTCTTCAAAACAATCTATTCACCTGGAGATCCAACTGAATTATTAGAATTGTGTCTGGACACGGACACATGGCCCCAGGAACTTTGCTTAAGAAGCAATATAAGGTCCAGGGCCTTAACAATAGTGAGCAACAATGATTCTATTGAGCAAATGACCCATTAGAGAGGTTATTTGGAGACCTAAAGATGCAGTGAAAAGAACATAGGTTAAGAGCCCATCAGACTTAAATTCATAATGCCTCTTACAAGCAATGTGGTTTTAAATGACACTTCTGAGTCAGTTTTCCTTTTTGCAAAGCAAGGATAATGCCTACTTTGTTGAGAAGCTTAGAGATCACATAGGTAAAATCTCTAGCACTTTAAGAGACATTCTATTTAAGATATTAGTAAGATAGGAAAGCAGTACTACCCAGTGTGGAAGAGGTGGCTGAACCAGCCTCCAATGGCTGTGAAGTCTGTACATCTGATTTTGAGACATTTAAAGAACACTGAGCATGTTGTCTGGGAAACCAGCTTCAATAAATATAAATGCATCTGAACAATGTTCTTTGGATGTCCAAGAAAGCCTACTAGGTGTGTGTGAAGGAGATAGGCAGGATGACAGACACAGTTGTTCTAGAATAAGATGGGACCTGTACATTGTGAGACAGTAAAAAAAAAAAAAAAAAAAAAGCCCATGTAACAGATTCCTGCTTTACCAGGTAAACTAGGATTACACATTATTGCCTGTGAAACAACAAATCAAATCAATAGCTGAAGATTTGTTGCTATGGCAATTTTATTTATTTTTTTTTTCTTTTTGCTCAGCATATAGCCACTGTTTAGCGTCTACAACCATAGCTAGATAGGCGAGTAATTAGATATGCCAGGTGCAAAAAAAAAAAAAGTAAACAAAAAAATCAGTTAAATAGGATAAATGCCAAAAGAAGCATCTTACAATGGTTCTTTTAAAACTTGCACTTGGCTCAACAAAGATTCCACACATGCTGAGTGATGCAAAAAAAAAAAAAAAAATCTTTGACAGAGTTGGAAAATATTGAGAAGGAAAAGAAATGTGGAAAGTGTGGATCTTAGGCCCAGGGAAAGCTTTTGTCAGAGACCAGTGACTCCCAGAATCTTACCTAGAATTTTTCCTGTTTCCCTTTCTCTTATAATTTGGGGTCCTCTTCTCTAGGAACAGCAGCTTTCAGGTATCCCTTAGCAACATTTTAGACACTTTATCCAGCAGTTTGTAATTCAATCCCCAGTTCTGAGTTGAACTGAGATTTTCCTTTGTTCTGAAAGGAGTGAACAGCCTGCAAAAAGACCACTGAGACAATTCATCTAGAGGGAATCCCTCTTTGTAATCCGATCCCCAGTTCTGAGTTGAACTGAGATTTTCCTTTGTTCTGAAGAGTGAACAGCCTGCAAAAAGACCGCTGAGACAATTCATCTAGAGGGAATCCCTCCTTGCATTACCCCATCCATCACACAAAGCCCTGATGCTTTCCTCAACATGCTCAGGACAGTTAAGGCTTCAACCACCTGAGATAATTGCTCAGAGAAAAAAGGACTTGGACCCTTCATTCTTCTCTAGTTAACACTGATTTTATCCACCCCTATGGTATTGTTCCTTTATGTAAGAATTGTTTATCTTCCTATTAAAGAAGAAATTTCCTCAGGGTTCTAACTATTCTCCATACCCCAACAACTCAAAAATCTGTATCTCTAGGCCTGACCTCTCCCTGGAACTTTAGTTCCCCAGTTTGCTGGACATCTCAACCTGACTATTTTACAGGTACTTTAGACTTGTGGAATAGCCTTCCCCTATTTCAGTAGGTGGCATCATGTACTGATTGGCAGTGGACTTGAACTGCTAGGCCTAACTAATGAATGGGCCATTTCTCAACAGAAAAGATCATGAAGTAGGCAAGAAGCTTCTAAGAAATCTTGAGCATGATTGAGCCAGATCCTAAGGGTTAGTGTAAAGAGGAGCAAAGATCAGAAAATCTACCTTGGCAGTGTATGGCTGCCAAAAACAAAAGGTTAAGCCATCTACAGGGGAAATGCCAGTAGGCAGGAAGACTCTTAAGGGAAATCTGACCAGCAAAAACTAGAAGAACTTTGGTATAAGAGAATGTGATGGAAGTGTGGACAAGTTGATGCTGGAAAGTACACGTGAAAATTAATGAGTTTTGAGAGGTTAGGTTTCAGGACAGTAATAAAAGTTGCAAAGTCTCAGTGCTACACTGACAGTTGTAAAACACTGGGCCAGTTACTTGTCCTTTTGGCATCTCAGTTTCCTTATTTGTAAAATAAGGGATTTGGACTATTTTTTCCCAGCTAATTAAATTTTTAAACTTTTATTTTGAAATACTGATAAATCAACAGGAAATTGGAAAGATAGTAAAGAGAGATACTATATGCCCTTCACCCAGTTTCCCCCATTGACTACATCTTAGGTAACCATAGTACATATCAAAACAAAGAAATTTGTACTGGTACAATGTGCATGTGTTGTTCTATGCCATCTTATCACATGTAGATTCATATAACCACAACTATAAAGATACAGAATTATTCCATCACGCCAAAGATCTCCCTTATGCTACCAATTTATAGTCACACCCACTCCCCCCACATTACCACCACCTCTAATGCCTGGCAATCACTAATCTCTTCTTCATCACTATAATTTTGTCATTCATAGAATGTTATATAAATGGAATCACACAGTATGTAACTTTTTAAAATTGGCTTTTTGTCATTCAGCATTATACCCTTGAGATCCATCCAGATTGTTGCATGTAGTTTGTTCCTTTTTACTGCTGAATAGTATTTTATTGTATGGATGTACCACAGTTTAACCATTCATCTATATTTTAGGACATTTTGGTTGCTTTCAGATTTGGGCTATTACAAATAATGCTGTGAACAATTGTGTAGAGATTTTGTGTGGACATAAGTTTTCATTTCTCAGGGATAAATGCCCAGGAGTGTAATTGTTGGGTCTCATGGTAAATGTATGATTAGCTTTTAAAGAAACTGCTAACTTATTTTCTATAGTGGCTGTAACATGTTACAATCTCATAGCAATGTATGAGAGATTTATTTTCTCCACATCCTTCCAGCTTTTGACATTGTCACCATTTATTATTTTAACTGTTTTGATAAATATATAATGGTATCTCATTGTGATCATAGTTTGTATTTCCCTAATGCAAGTAATGTTGAACATCTTCTCATGTGATTATTTGCCTTACATATATCCTCTTTGGTGAAATATTTCTTTATATATTTTGCCTGTTTTCTAATTGGATTGTTTGGGTTTTTTCTGTTGAGTTTAATTTATATATTCTGGCTATCAGTCTTTGTTAGATATGTGGTTTGTGTGGTTTGTAAACATTTTCTCCCAGTGTGTAGCTTGTCATTTCATCCTATTAATAGAGTCTTTTGCAGAGCAAAAGTTTTAAGTTTTGATGACATCCAATTTATTGATTAATTTATGGATTGTGCTTTTGGTGTCATGTCTAAGAAACTCCTCTCTAGGGGCACCTGGGTGGCTCAGTCGTCAGGCATCTGCCTTCGCCTCCGGTCGTGATCCCGGGGTCCTGGGATCGAGCCCCACATCGGGCTCTCTGCTCCGCGGGAAGCCTGGTTCTCCCTCTCCCACTCCCCCTGCTTGTGTTCCCTCTCTTGCTGTGCCTCTCTCTGTCAAATAAATAAATAAAATCTTAAAAAAAAAAGAAAGAAAAGCTCCTCTCTTAAGCCCTGAGTCCTAAAGATTTTCTCCTAAAAGTGTTATAGTTTTACATTTTACATTTAAGTCTATGATCCATTTTGAGTTTTTTTTTCTTTTTTGCTTATAAATATCCAATTGCTCCAACACTATTTGTTAAAAAGATTATAATTTCTCCTTTAAATTGCTTTTGTACCTTTGTAAAAAATTAGTTGATTATACTTGTGTGGGACTATGTCAGGGGTCTCCATTCTGTTCCATTGTTCTACATACCTATCTCTCTACCAATACCACAGTCTTGATTACTGTAGCTATATAATAAGTCTTGAAATCAGAGTGATTCCTTTCACTTTATTCTTCTTGTTAAAAATTGTTTCAGTTATTCTAAGTCCTTTAGCTTTCCAGATAATTTTTAGAATAATCTTGTCCATATTTACAAAAAAAAACTTGTTAGGATTTTGATAGGAATTGAATTAAAACTCTGTATCAGTTTAGGGGAAATAGACATCATTACCATGTTGAATCTTCCAGTCCATGAACACAGCATGTCTTTCCACTTATTTAGATCTTCCTTGGTGTCTTGCACCAGCACTTTGACATTTTTAGCATACAGATCTAGTACATGATTTTTTAGGTGTATACCTAAGTATTTCGTTTTCTTTGTAATAATTATAAATGTTACTGTGTTTTCAACTTCAGTTTCTTCACGTTCATATAGTATATAGAAGTGTGTTTGATTTTTGTGTGTTGATCTTGCATAATACAATGTTGCTAAACTCACTAGTTTTATAAAGTTTTTGTAGATAACTTGGGATTTGCTATGTAGACAGTTCTGGCAGTTCTGTGAATAGAGACAGTTTTATTTCTTCCTTTCCAATCTATATACATTTTATTTCTTTTCTTTAGCTTATTGCAGTGGCTAGAATTTCCATTAGGATTTTAAATAAGAGTGGTGAGAATGGGCATCTTTGCCTTGTTCCTGATCTTAGCAGGAAAACATAGTATTTCCCCATTAAGTATGACATTAGATGTAGATGCTTTAGATGTTCTTTATGAGGCTGAAGTAGTTCCCCTCTATTACTAACTTGATGAGAGTCTTTAATCATAAATGAGTATTAGATTTTGTCAAATGCTTTTTCCGTACCAATTGATAGTATCATATGATTTTTCATCTTTAATTTGCTGATATGGTACATTACATTGATGGAATTTTGAATATTGAAACAGCCTCACATACCTGGAATAAATCTCATTTTGGCATGGGGCATAATTCTTTATACATTAATGGATTTGGTTTGCTAATATTTTTTGAGGAATTTTGCATCTATATTCATAAGGGATATTGGTCTATAATTTTCTTTTTCTTTCACTGTTGTATTGTCTTTGGCTTTAATATCAGGGTAATGCTGGCCTCATATTATCAGATGGGAAGTGTTTCTTCATCCTAAGTTTCCTGGAAGAGATTGTATAAAATTGCTGTTAATTCTTTTTTGGAAGAATGTTTGGTAAAATTTTCCAATGAGTCCATATAGGCTGTTCTTTTGGGGAAGTTTTAAATTATAAATTCAGTTTTTTTAGTGGTTATAGGACTATTCGTGTAATGTATTTCCTCTTGGTTGAGTTCTTGTAGTTTGTGGATTTTGATGAATTTGTCTAATTTTTCCCTCTAGTTATTAAAGTTATGAATATAAAGTTGTTCATAGTATTCTCTTGTTATCTTTTTAATGGCTGCAGAATCTGTAATGTTATCTCCTATTTCATACAAGATATTTGGTGGTTTGGATCTTCTCTCTTTTTAATCATTCTTATTAGAGTTTTGTAAATATTACTGATTTCTTCAAAGAACTTTTGTTTCATTGATTTTTCTCTCTTGTTTTCCTATATTTGATTTCATTGATTTCTACCTTTTATTATTTCCTTCCTTCGGTTCACTTTGAGTTTATTTTGCTCTTCTTTTTCTAGTTTCTTGAGGTAGGAACTTAGATTATTGATTTGAAATAATTCCCAATCTATAATGTAAGCATTTAGTGCTATAAACTTCTTTCTCAGTACTGCTTTAGCTCTGTCCCACATATTTTGGTATTTTTCATTTTGGTTTTCATTCAGTTGCCTGTATTTTTTTAAATTGTAAGTTTATTATCAAAGATTATCTTTTTTAAAGATTTTATTTATTTATTTGAGAGAGAGAGAGCATGAGCAGGGAGAGGGGCAGACTGAGAGGGAAAGAATCTCAAGCAGACTGCATTGTGCCTGGAGCCCAAGGTGGGGTTTGATCTCACAAGCCTGAGATCATGACCTGAGCACAAACCAAGAGTCTGAGGTTTAACTGACTGAGCCATCCAGCACCCTGTTGCCTGTATTTTTTTTTTTATTTCTTTTGAGACTTCCTCTTTGATCTATGCATTGTTAAGAAGTGTGTTGTTTAATTGCCATTTTTTAAGAGACTTTGCTATTGTCTTTCTGGTTTTGATTTCTCATCTGATTCCATTATACTGAGAAAACACATATGTATGACTTCGATTATTTTAAATTTGTTAAAGTTGGTTTTATGGCTCAGGATATGGTTTATCTTGGTGTATGTCCAATGGGCGCCTGAAAAGAATGTATATTCTGCTGTTGTGAGGTAGAGTGCTCCTTAAATGTTGATTAGATCTTCCTGGTTGCTGGTGTTTTTAGTTCTATGTCCTTACTCACTTTTTTCTGTCTAGTTTTACCATCAGTTTTTGAGATACAGTGTTGAAGTCTCCAACTATATTGTGGAATTGTCTATTTCCCCTTTGTTTTCTGTTTTTGCTTCAACTTTTTTGAAGCACTGTTTAGGATTGCTGTATGTTCCTGGTAGCCTAAACATTTTATCATTATGTTTTGTCCTTTTCTTTCTGGTAAATTTCTTTGCTATGAAGTCCACCATATCAAAAATTAATACAGCCACTCTCATCTCTTTTTATTAATGTGTATATGACATATCTTTTCCCAACCTTTTACTTTCAGCCTACCTATCATTATATATTTGAGGTAAATTTCCTGTAGACAACAAATACCGTGTCATTTTTAATCTACTCTACTAATCCTTGTAATTAATATACTTACATCATTTACATTTAATGTAATTATTGATATGTCAGGGCCTAAGTCTGACATTTTATTATTTGTTTTCTGTTTGTCTCATCTGTTCTTCATTTCTGGCTTTATTCCTGCCTTCCTGTAGGTTTTATTTTTAAGTTTTTAGAATTCTATTCTATTTATCTATAGATAAACTTTTTACATAGTTTCTTTAGTGGTTTGATATGTACATAACTAACTATAGTCTACTGGTGTTAATATTTTACCACCCTCAGTGAAGTATAGAAACCTTACCTCCTTTATTGTCTCTTCATTGTCCCCTATTTATAATATTGCCTTAAATGACTCCTCTACATACATTGAAAGCCACATCAGATATTGTTATAATGTTTGCTTCAATTGTTAAACATACTTTAGAAAACTCAAGAGGATAAGGAAAATCTGTTGTATTTACTCATATTTCTACTATTTTCATTGTACTTTCTTCTTTCCTGATGCTCCAAGATTCCTTCTTTTGTCATTTCTTTACTGTTTGTAGAACTTCTTTTAGCCATTCTTTTAGGGTAGGTCTGCTGGCAACAAATTCTCTTAGTTTTCCATTATCTGAGAATGTCTGGATTTGCTCTTTGTTCCTCAGGGATATTTTTGCTGAATATACAATTCTGAGATAATAGTTCTTTTCTTTCAGTACTTAAAAAAATTTGTAACTTCTTCCCTTCTTCCTTCTCCCCTCCATGGTTTCTGATGAGAAATCCATTATCATTCTAATTGTTTTTTCTCTATAATTAAGGTGTCATTTCTCTCTCACTGCTTTCAAGATCTTTTTTGCCATTATCTCTTTGAATACTTTCTCAGCCACCCCTTCCTTCTTTTCTCCTTCTGGGACTTTGATCACATGAATATTATTTTTTTTTCTGTTGTAGTCTCACAGTTCCCTAAGGTTCTGTTAATTTTTTTTCAGTTTATTTCCTTTCTCTTGTTTATTTTTTTTAAGTAGGCTCCACACCCAACATGAGGCTTGAACTCACAACCCTGAGATCAAGAGTCGTGTGTTCTACCTGCTAAGCCAGCCAGGCATCCCCCTTTCTCTTATTTAGACAAGATAATTTATATTGGCCTTTTTTCCAAATTCTCTGATTCTTTCCTCTTTCTTCTTCATTCTGTTGTGGAATTTATCCATTGAGCTTTTTTTTTTTTTAATCTCAGCTATTCTATTTTTAGTTCCAAAACTTCCATTTGGTATCCCTTTATATCTTCTTTTTATTTGCTGAGACTTTCTAATTCTTGAATTATTTCAAGCATACTCATAAATACTCACTGAAGCATTTTTATGATGACTGCTTTAAGTTCCTTGTCAGATAGTCCTAACATCTGTGCCATCTCGTTGTTGTCATTATTTTTTTTTTTACTCAAATTGATATTTTCTTGGGTCTGATATGATGACTTCGTGTCATGAATGATTTTTTTATTGAAACCTGGACATTTTTAGTAGTATGTAATGAAACTGTGGGGTTTAAAAAAAATGTGTTTTAGCAGGCCTCCTCTGACAACATGCCAGTGGAAGAAAGGTACACTACCTCGTTACTGTCAAGTTAAGGTTCCCCACTGGGCCACCACCGATACCCCAGTGTTGAGGGGCTTCTCATTACTATGTGGGGGTGGGAGTTCAGGTACCCCACTAGATTTCCTCTTATACCACCAGGGATGCAAGGGACAAGGATACCATGTGTTTCTGGGATGAAAGTCTGAGCTCCATACTTGGCCTACTGTGACACCACCATGGTGATGAATGGGGGAGAGGTTATTTGCTACAGCATGATGAAAGCTCTCCACTTTGCCCTTGCTGGCTGGGGTGAGGCTGGGACCAGTTTTTTCCATGGTGTTTGACTGAAGTAAAATTATTATTGTGTAGAAGTTTTCTATCTTTCTAGGCTGACCCTTTCATGGTTCTTTGGCTAAAGAGGGAAAGATTTTCATTGACTTTTTATGTCAGTGCCCATTGGCATTTTTGGGTTTCTGGCTTCTCCAGCACCAAGTCTGGGATATATAAGGCAAAAAAGAAACCTAGAGCACTCACTTCAAGTGAGTCACCCCTCTGGTCCTGAGGTCCCTAGTTGGTCTGACTTCTTATCTCCACCTTTCAAAGTCTTCTTCAATTTGTTTTATGTATAATATTCAGCATTTTTATCTGTTTTCATAGGTGGGATAGGGAAAAACCAGTCCCAGAAATTTCAGTGGATTTGAGGTAACTGTGAATCCCCTAAAGGGGTCACAGAATACAGTGTGAAAATTACTGGATCTGAAGTTCTCCACTGGTTTAATCCTGACCTTCTTTGGATCTTTGATTTCCTTCTGGTATGACAGCCCTTAATTGTATTGACCAATGATTGTGAAGAAAGAACTCGGTTGTCTAGAAAAAGGGAATTAAGGTAAGTTTGTTTGTAGCCCCTATGCTCTGTCAGTATATTTAAAGGGCTCCTGGAGTTCATTAGTTACAACTATTTATAGAGCTATTGAACTAGAAGTAGCTTTGCCTAGAACTTGACTTTCCCTGAAACCTGGCTTTCCTTGATTTCCAGGCCCAGCCTGGTTGACAGGTGAGTTCTAACCTTGGAAGGACCCAGCTTGGATGCTTGAAGCTGTTCAGCCTGAAGGGAAGGCTTAGGCTAGGACTTATTGGGATCAGGGAATTTAGAGCCTACCAAACAATGTGGCACCTCCGAGTGGTGGGGGCTGCCAGATGACCAAGCTCTCCTGCAGATACAGGGAATCTCTCACCTGGGGGCAGGGGAGATGAGGAAGAAGGTAATGGCCACAATTGCTGAGAGGCATATACAGGACGAGTCCACCTCACTGAAGTATGTGGGCAGAAGTTTAGGCATGTTCTCCACTTTTCCTTTCCACAGGTGCTGCCTTAGGAGCTTCCCTGCCTTTAATTGCATGTTATTTGCTACTCTTCCCATCCCCTCTCTGAGGCTTAGCAAAGCACTGGAAGTCTAGAAAAGAGGGACATTTTGAGCTAGCTATGTTGACCACTTAGACACACAAATCCTTTCCCATAAAAGCAGGGCCTCCCAGGAACTGTTCTCCCCCCATCCAATAACCAAACCAGACAAAAGGTCCTTTGGGGGTCTGTGGGAATTAAACAAGGCCCTGGAAATTAGCCCTCAATGGTGATTATTCTATTGAATAATAAGAGAACTGAGGGAGTAAGGCATAGGAGAGTTCATTTTGGAGCTTTACCTCCATTTTGAGACACAGAGGAACCCCAAAGACAATGTTGTGTATTCCCAGGGAAAGACAGGTTAGAGACTCCTAGTTACTCTTCCATACTCCCCTCCTCATCCCTCTCCCTCCATAGGAGAGGATGGTGTGGGGGTGGGGTGGGGAGGTGCACAAGGACTCTGGCTTAGCTTCTTCAGCCTTCATGCCTCCATCCTGGGGCTTTGGTGCCACTCACTGTCCAGAGTTTTCCTTGGGGGGGGGCAGAGTGGGCCTGGGGGCAAGCAGAGTTTCTGAGAAGTCAGGGGAAAGGAAAGATTCACTTACTTCCCTACTTTCTGTAAGGAAGTGTGGAAAGAGCCTTGGAGAAGGGGTTTGAAAACTGGCATTTAGTTCCCCTCTGGGCCTCACTTTCCCCATCTGCAAAACAGGTATGAGAGCAGCTGCCTCTCAGGGTTGGGGGGAGGTGTCAAATGTGATGAGGGATATGGGAGCATCTGTGAACTGTAAGTTGCCCACCCAAAGGTGAGGGCACCCTGTTATTGTTGAAGGGAGCCTCTGTGTCCGCATATGCTGCAGGGAAGACTCCTGTGTTCATGGAGCTAAAGGATGAAGGAGCTGTGTCAGTGTCCGGTGGCGGGGGGCAGGACGAATGAGGAGGCAAGGAGCTAAAAGATCTCCCCCTGACAGGAGGAAACTCTGGCCCTTGCAAGGCTTTGAGGCAGATGGAACTGCAGGGCTGGGCCTCCCAGAACACTCCACCCTAGAGGAGGGTGTATGTGGGTGTGTGTGTTGGGGGGCGGGGAGTGGAGATGGTTACCCTGGCCCTCTCCTTCACTCCTACTTAGGCAAGTGGATGGAGGAAGCAAGTGGGTGGAGGAGTGTCAGATGGGGAGCAAATTGAGGAGGGGGTCTGAGAGTGGACCTGGTCCATTCCTGTGTCTCTGTTTAGGTTTGGGGGAGGTTTCTCAAGCCTAGGAAATCCCGCTAGCTAGTTCACCTGTGCGAACCTAGGGCAGCTGGTGGGGGCTCATCTTCACCCTGCATAGTACCCAAGGACTGCGTGGTGAGGGAACCTACCTGAGCTGGGAGCTCCCTCCAGCGTGGTTGGCCACCCCTCCCCAGGGGTTCTGGGACAACTATTACGGGAAAGTGGTGGGATTGACGGGTGGGCCAATTCTTTGGAAGAAGCAGCCCCATTGTGCTGACTGCATGGAGGAGGCAGCCCCGCAGGCCCGGCCCAGGGTTGGAGGTTGGAAAGGAGGGCGGAGGAGGATGTCTGCTTTGGACCAAGGGTTTCCTGGAGGCGATTCCCAGCCCCAGCTCCCGCATCTCCGAGAGCCCCTTGCCTAGAATCACTTAGATCCTTCGCCAGCTGCAGGCTGACTCCGTCTTTTGGGGCCTTGGGGCCAGATCAGGTAGGGGGAAGAGAGAAGAGGGCCGCCCATCCAGCTTGAATCACCTCCAGGACTCTGGATCAAGCGCTCCATGGGGGCAGCGACACTGCAGTCCCTGGTGGTGGTGGTACGGGCAGGGCAGTGGGGGCAGGGGATCGAGGAGGACCCAAGCCCTGGACACATAGCAGCTGCAGTCTATTCATCTGGCTCCCGGAACAGTTGGCAGGGCCTGGGGTTAGGTTCTCCCACCTTCCTTCCCACCCCCTTCCCCTGGCCGGTCCTGATTCCCATCTGAATAGCAGGGTCAGTTGTATGTCCATGGCGGGTCTCCCAGGTTCTTACCTTTCCCAGACGCGGAAGTGGATGGAGAGCCACGGAGGGGCAGGAGCTGTGCCCTTCCCCACCCAAAGTGACCAGAGGCCAGTGGCAGAACCAAGGGATGCTGCAGCCAGGGCCCCAGGGACCCCAGCCCCATCTCCATCACCAGGCACTCCCCAAGTGTGAGTGTCGGGTGGGTGGGGAGACCTGGTGGGAAGTGGTACCGGTTAGCACCCCATCCCCGGATCCCAGAGACCAGTCATTTCAAGGGCAGTATAGGGTGGGTGTGCAGTGGAAAAGGGGTAATGTTCGCCTGTCTCTAGCCTCCCATCCCTGGAGCAGGTAGGCCTGGGGCGCACGGAGGCTCTGGGCTGGGGGGCCCTCGACAGGTGCTGTCAATCCAGGTGTCCTACCGACCAGGCAAGAGTGCTGCTGGGCTCAGCTCTGACACTTGTTAGATGTGAGCAATGGGCTAATTTTATCCGGCTGGGCTCTGGCTCAGCAGGAAACCAATGCTAAGGAGCACATAGTTCTTCCAGGTGGCTTTGGCCAGGAGGAGGCCAGTCGCCAGGCAGTGAGGAGGTGGAAATGCTGGGGCCTGGTCCTGGAAGGGCCCTGGTTGTTCCTGTATTGTCCCAAAGGCTCTGAGGTCAGTATGCTCTGGGCTGCTGGGATCCAGAAGAGAAAAAGGTATCTCAGATAAAAGATAGTACAAACTCCTTTTTGTGTTTTTTTTTTTCTCTTAGTTCTCTCCACCTCTGCTTTCATTCTGAAATCCCCGAGTTCTAGCAGAGTGCCTGACACATAGCAGGTCCCTAGAAAATATTTATGACTTGAAAATCAGTCATGGAACTCTGCTTCTGGTGACCACTAGGGAGAGCTAAAAGGCAGGAATTGAGAGCTTTCTAAAGCAAAACCTCCTCAATCCCTGCTGGAGTTGGGTATCTAATCCCTTTCTTTGTGCCTCTGGGGTCTCCTGTACATTTCAGCCCATTAAACTTTCAGAACTTCCTTCAAGGGTTCTGGTTCAAACCAGCACCCACCCTATCTAGGCACCAGCTGTCAGACATCAAGGATTTCCTGGGGGTACCCATAATTCCTTTCAGCTGGCCTGCTCTGTTACTGTGGAGAAGTGGCAGGGAGCTTACTGGCTCCCTCTTCAGACATGAAAAGGCCCTGGAGGAGAGCATGTGCTCATAAAAATTATGGGATTCCACGGCTTTGAAATCTAATGATCTGAGTGATCAAACACAGACTGGGGCCTTGAGGCTACTGGAGGGGCTGAGGGGGCAGAACTTGGGTGGGAGAGCCTAGGACTAGGCAACAGGACAGAGTAATTAGTCTCATTGGGAGGAGATGAGGAGGCTGGCAGCCTGGGGATGTCTGCACTGAGTCAGGGGAGAAACAACAATCATCAAGAGCTGAGTAGTAAACCACCCTCTCTCAAAGGGAACCCCCAGTCCTCTCTCTTTATCCCTCCCCTGTTCAGTGTATGGCCACAGAGAGATGGACTTTATTTGTACCTCTTGGTTTCCTGGGGGTGGAAGAGCAGTAAGTGGGACCAGCTTTCCAAGGCCAAGGCTGCATGAAAGTCTGGAGTGCTTGGGAAGAGACAACACCAGAAGTATGTGTTGGTTGGGAATGAGGGTAATCGTGAAAAAAAAAATGGGATATGCTAAAATCAAACTTTGCTCAGATTTCATTTTTGCTTGGAGCTGGTCCTTTTGACGCCCTTGTGGAAATGGGCTTGCTACATAGTTGTTAAATGAAGTAGACAAGTCATTTCCCTTATTAACTTGGTTTCCTCATCTGTAAAATAAGGGGTTTGGACTGGAAGTCAATTACCTGAATTCAAGTCTCAGCATGCTCTGTCACTGATGAACTATGTGAACCTGCTCAGTCCCTTGCTATATCTAGGCCTCAGTTTCCCCACTTAAATCAATGCAGAGGATGGACAAAGTTACTCCCAGCTTTGTCGTTGTTGTAGGTCTTTCTTCCGCATCACCAATTCCAGGGTCTGTTGCTGTCTGGCTGTGTAACCCAGCTATACCAGTTCCCTCAGGTTCTCCCATCAATAACAAGGGAGAGGATTAAAATGGATTGTTCCTAAGGTCTTTGCCCATTTTCAACATGGCATGTCTGTAGCAAGGTGGTGGCCTTCATGAGGCCTCCACTTGGCCTCTGCTACTGTGTTCTCATTTTGTAAAGTGACTACTTTTCCACTTCAGAGCTCCCTAAAAATCTAATCCTGAAAAGTCCATCCAACTCTAAATCCCCTATAGATCCTTTTCCAATTTCTGCTCTTACAGAGAGTATAGACCCTGGCATAAATTTTATTTGAAATGAGATTTCAGTTTTGAAACCAAACTTCCTGCTGTTAACTAGGTTAAGACTATTTCACCCTGTAGGCAACACACATACCAAATCTACATTTTTAGATCTGTTTATTTTGTTCCAAACCTTTTGAGGATTTAAATGTCCCAGATCTCAAGCTCCCAAATTTTGTTCGTTCTCCTAGATTTAACTGTGGTGCATTAGAGGCTGCATCCTACCCTAAATATTAATACTGAGCTGCTTTCACCAACTGACATTCTCTCCAAAAGCACACAAGCTCACACATGTACATGCACATATGTGGAAGAAGTAAACTGACACCCCACTATGTTATGTGACAACTGATAGGGCAGATTTGGGACCTGTGAATGTCTTTCCTTCATCTGGAGAGAAGTGGTTGGCAGCCTGATTTTTAAGAGCTTTCTTCACCTTGAACAACAAAGGAGGCCCTGCAGACCTGCCCTCCAATGATTTGGTGGGGGAGGGACAGGAAGAATGGACACAGGGGCTTTATTGCTCCAACATTTTCAGTGGTCTCTCCTTGGAGTTACAAGGCTCCTGGGGCTCAGCTTCTCCTTTCCCACTGCTGTTTAATCCAGGAGGATAGTAATTAGGCCCCTTCCTACCCACAGGGCTAAGAGCCAGTGAGTTTTCCTTTGGGAAGTTGATAAAAGCTGGACTAGGACCAATGGAGGGGGCGTAGGACTTTGGCCTTGAATGAGGCCATCATAGGCCAACCATGTCCCAGCTGCCTGTTTGTAACGGAAAATGTCATGGTTAGGGACCACTGTCTTCTTTGGAGCCTCTCACAGGTAACCTCATCCTCCTGGCCCTGGATGGCCCTGGCTTAGGGTGGTAAGTCACTGTTAGCTCCAAGTAACAGCCAAGGATGCCTGACAAGAAGGTGATGAAAGATTAGGGTAACAGGAGCACAAAGGCCCAGAATACAGAGAAAGAGACACAAAGAGGCCAAGTAAGGAGAGAGGCTGATCTCCTAAGGAGGTGAGTTGTGCTAGCTTGGACACAGCCTCGCTGGGAATGCTCTTCAGTAAGAGTGTTGCTCAGAATCTGAGCATAGGGAAGCATCTGGCACCTATTTCAGAAGGATTAAGATGGTCCAGAGCCTACTTTCCTGGCACCTTTAATGCCCACTAAGCAGTGGCTCAGGATACCTAGCGTGGGAGATACATTGGGTGGTAAAGGTTAAGATGCTTTCCTCTTCCTAAAAGAAATTGTTAAATCTTACATGTAGCTCTGCCTCTACCTTTTGGGGATCCAGGTTGGGAATGGGATTTTCCCTAAAACAGCCCCTTTCCCACCCTGACCCAGGTGGAAATATTAACCTATCATGACTAATGAGAGATGGAGAAGTTGGTCCTTTGCCAGGTCAATAATTATTGCCCCTCCCCCAACCATGCCCTCCCCCATCATCGGTCCTCCTTTGCCTGCTGAGATGAAAGGAACTTCTTCACATTTTGACAGGTGAATACACAGATGGGGAGCTGGAAGTGCCTACAGGTTAATGCACTGGCCTGGGAAACCTGTAAAAATCAGTGAGTGGAAATTTTGGTGTTTAAAGTCCCTTCCCTATGTGATATTTGACTCTTCCAGTTTATAATTATAGCAGCTTGAGCCAAAAAGTGAGATGTGGCTCAGCCTGAGATGAGTGGAATTGATGATCATGTTAGGGGTGGGCTAGGCCAAGGTGAGGCTGATTGGCCCAAGCTCTAAGTCCCTTCTGTCTTCAAGCACCCATGCATCTATGACAGTCCTAAAAAGAAATAGAAAAAGAAGCAGTAGAGAAAAAAAAAAAAAAACAAGGGAGGAAGGAAGCAGATTGTTAACCAACTATATGGTGGGGAGACTTACTTGTACACTTGTAAAGTGATGTCACCCATAGCTCTTGGGAAGCCACAACCCTAAGAGACTCTGAAACTAAGCAAGTCTCCTTGTCTGATTTTACCTCTCCGCCCTTTCTCTGCCCCCTTACCAATGGCTCCCAAGGATAGATGGCAAGGAACTCCTGAGCACACAGAGGCTTGGGTCTTCCCACCAGGCTCCTAGGGACACGGTAGCACCTTTGGAAGTTGCTTTTAGTGGGTGACTAGCAAGCTGGGGCCAGGAGGTACCATCTCCAGGTATTAGAAAGTATATGGAGATGTTCCAAAGGCCAGGGAGATTCCAAGCTTTCCTAGATCCTGAGAGAAGGACCCTGGCAAATTTAAAGGCATTCACAGGGAAAATTTGGTTAATGAGTTTAACATGAGCTTTGGCTCCAAGGGGCTGGTCAGGTGGATGAACTGCTGTGTGTGCATGTTTGAGAACAAGTGTGCTGATGGCAAAAATGTAAATGCTGAGCAGGTGGGGTGAAGGGAAAGGGTTGGGGAGGAACACACAACGGCAAGGAAAATGCATTAGATTGGTTCCTCAGGGATGGGGGAACCCGGCAGCAGCTCCCCATTGGGGTCTGCGTCAGGGGCCAACATCTTATCCTTGCTGGAATCCCTTTGCTCTTTCTTGAACATCCTTTGATGCATCAGAGGTACGAAGAAGAGGATTATAGCCCCAATGATGGGGGGCACACCAGCAAAGTAGAAGGCCACATGGTAGTCCCCAAAACAGTTGCGGAGGAGGCCTGAAACAGTCAAGAAAGACAAATCAAGTTCAGCTTTGCCCTCCTGCCCAAAGGTGCTCTCTGCCTCTTTCAGGGGCCATAACAATGCCTATCCAGAGAACCTTGACCTGCACTACCTTGACCCAAATGCCCCCTCAATTTAAACATTCCTAGTGAAAAAATAAATAAATAAAACCTCCGTTGCAAAGTCAGATGGCTCCTTCCTGAGGTAATGGGGATGCAGGCCCTTGGGGTTAATGCTTATTATGAAAGGGGCTAATGAAGCTTCTCTTAAAGTTCTCCATTTTTTCACTTTCATGAAGCTACAGCTTAACTTCCATTTGCTCCTAGGTATGGAGTTAGGAGGGAACCTAGTTTAAAAGAGTTCCACAAAAGATGGCCAAGCCTTGTCTTGATTCATAGTGATATACCCTTCAACCCCCAACTTAGACTAGAGTGTTCTTGTGGAACAGTTCAGCTAAGTTCCTATTTTCTCTTTCTCTGAATTTCCCATTTACCCTGAGAAGGCAATATATATTCTTCATCCCAGTTACAGTTATGGTTGGCCCCTCTGGGTTCCTATAAGTTGCCAATACCATGAATATGGTTGGCATGGTATGCAAGAACTCCCCTGCTTGCCTTCAGAAGCTAATGTGGGGTACCTCATAGGAAAGATGAGCCCAGAAATACTACCGAGGAAAGGCAAGTAAACCTTTGAGTTGCTTAGATGGTAAGCAAAGTAGAAAGAGATGTGGATTCTGGGATCCACCTCTGGGATCAGAGGCTGGGAGGAGTCTCCCCTCTCCCAGTGAGCAGTGTGGCTATTGCACAAGGGCCGGGTGGAATCTTTTGTCACTGTCACACAGCATGACATGCCCTTGCAATGCCTTACACAGAATTGGTGTTCAAGGGATATTTGTTGAGTTAGCCCAGTTGGCCAATCTAGAGAGGCTAGCCCATGAATCAGTATTTGCAATAAATCCTAAAGAAAAGAAATGGAGTTCTCTTTTCATTGGTTTTTCTTTGTTTCCTATGTTCCTTGGGATATCAACAATGCCCATCTTGGAGAGTGGAGAAGGAAACTGGGAGTACTGAAGGACTGCGAGCCAACACTTTGCCTGCTGCCTGCTGGAAGTAAGCTTCACTGGCTCAGTCCTGGGATTTGGCTTTAATCAAATCTCTTCTACAGGCTCAGTTCAGAAGCCAATGGAGAAGGAGGGGGGATCTCTAAGCCTTAATAAAGCTGGGGTCCACTTTCTCTTCTCTTCCTGCCCAACTACCTTGCAAATAATTCCTTTCCTATAAAGAGAGAGAGAGAGAAGATACTGGACCAATAGAATGATCAAGAAGGCCAAACCCATTTCTCTCTCTACCCTCTTGGAATCAGCCAGGCTGTCTAAAATAAAACCCCACTGAAACAGAGAGAGAGCCATGAAAAGCCCATTCCCAGAAAATGAATCCATGCACATATACTGTACTTAGCCTCTTCCACCAATAGTGGTAAGGGGTTTCATGCACTCTAACAAGGCTGCTTAAATAGAAAATAAGAGTAAAAGGGACTTCAAGCAGAGTTGCTCAGGATTGCTAGGGCCCAGGGAAGAGAGGACTCCCCCACTCATGCCCTCCCTGTAATATCAGCCTCACCTGCAATGGGGGGCCCAGCAATCATCGGCAGGGCCATCATGCCAAGGAGGTAGCCAATTGCCTGTGAGGCCTGCATTGGGCCCACCAGCTCAAATGCGATGGGGGCCATGATGGTGATGAAGAAGCCATCACACAGGCCCAGGAAGAGGCAGACAACGATGAGGCCCCCGAAGCCCCGGCATAGGGGAATCATCATGGACATCAGGCCCAGGAGCAGGAAGGAGATGACCTAGAGGAGCAAGGGCCTTAGGTCATGTTGTGCTTGTCAGTCAAGACCACATAGCAAATCATATCTCCTTTCTCAGGGTTTCATTTCCACCATCTATAAATTGGAATGGAGGCTGTCAACAGAGAACAGTTAGGCTAAATACTTACTTAGGCGCCTTCTAAGTCCTGCACTGAAGGATTCAAGGTTTTTAAGAGAGCTCCTGTTTAACTGTGATTCCATCAAGATTTTTTTTAAAAAATTAGGGGGTATGGCCCCTGTCCTTAAGAAGTTGTCTCTTCACTGGACTCTAAGCTAAAGGAAATTGCTGTTGTTCTGATCTTGCGTTTGGCTGTCCCAGGCATTAGGGTCGGAATCAGACCATGCTGGTGTTCTCAGATCCAAGATATGGGAGAGGAAGGGAAGAAAGTAAGGATAACTTGGATGATGATTAGATGGGGGCATGAATGGAAGTCAGAGCTTCCTGAAATGAGGAAGGACCCAGTGCCCGTTTATGTGGGTGGCTCCTTTTAGAAAACACCTTGTCATGAAGGAAACCACTGGGAGGTTCACCCAGGTTCCTTATGATTTAGGACATGGGACACACCACCATCTCAGATAGCATGGCTGTGGGGTCCTCTGGACTTGGCTGGGCACCATGCAAAGGGCAACAAAGGGGACTTTAAGGAGAACCAAGACACTAGGAGGTGTTCTAGGGAGCCTGAAGCCAGCTCAGGGGCATTGACTAGCCACTGGGCTTTCTTTGGGCTGAGCAAATTGACTCCAAAACAAAGAAACTGCCTGTCCAAAGGCTAGTTTTTCCCACTCAACA
This sequence comes from Eumetopias jubatus, assembly GCF_037043125.1. NCBI lineage: Eukaryota > Metazoa > Chordata > Mammalia > Carnivora > Otariidae > Eumetopias > Eumetopias jubatus. The sequence continues at coordinate 67,063,033 of NW_028274817.1, forward strand.
GAGAGAAGAGCAACTGGAAACACAGCTGATCTTTTGATTAAGGTCATCTGCAACCTGTGTCAGTGAGCCAGACTGAAGACCAGGGCTGTAGGAAGAGAAATAAACCCCCTCCTCCCACCCACTCTAGCCAGCAGAGCCAGGTCATCCCAGGGTCAGGGCTAAGACCTGATCTGTTTACCAAGTCCTTGACAGGACCCAGGATTTTCTAATCCTTCACACAGGCAGGGAAACTTACCCAGGAAGGGTAAATCACCACATCACCACATGGATGGGGTAGGAGGGTCAAGGCTGTTTCAAACCCTGAAGATTTTCTGTGTTGTACTGGCAGTGGGTTTGCTAGGTTGATCAGTTGGGTTTTAGAGAGGATAAGAAATGTCCTGGCTGTGCCATCTGAGGAAATCTCTTTGTTGGAAGATTCTTGAACTTTGCCTAGGCTGTTTTGGGATACCTAGGTGGAATCTAAGAATAAGGACCCTGATATCCCAGTTTCTCCTCTAGGAGATTCATGCACAACTATAAGATAAAACAAGACCCACCTATCAACCAAGTCATAATGGTATGGCAATTAAGAGTTAATACCATTATAAAACACAAAGGACCCCATTAACTGATTTCAGTCATCTGTCATTACTACCTATTGTATCTAGCTGCCCGTTAACATCCTCCATGAGGCCTTGCCAAGTTTAGAAATTAAAATACCTATTTGAACTGAGAATCAGACCTCAAGAATTGGCCCAAAGTGAGGTTGTCCTGCAGGTTGTCACCGTTTCTTTCTAACAGACTGTCCAGGAGCTTGACGCCAGATACATGTGTCTGGGTCTTTGCCAGTAGTGGGAACCACAGGGTCTAGTGGATATCTCTTCAGAATCTGAAGTTGTATACACTCCTTTCTTCTGCCAGGCCTATACTCCTACATCTGACCCAGGGAGAAAGTGAGGCAAATTCCTGTGATGGAGTATCTTGAGTAGCTCAAGAGAAAGAAATTTATCCATGTCTTGTTCTCTCTGCCTGAGACATTTGCCAGCAAGATGAGTCTGGACAAATCACTTTCCCTTTCTAGGCTTCAGTTCCTCAATTTGTAAAATGAGGGAGTTGGACTACAATTGATAGAAATATATTTTAGCTATAACATTCTAAGATTATTTTTGTATTACTCTAAGTGGTAAAACTGGGTCAAGTAAGACTGGAAAAGGGGAGAGAAGGTGTTGGGTGGGTAGGGGAAATGGTCAACAGAAGCCCTGGGCTCTAAGTCTAGTTCTGCTTCTGACTAATCAATGCCTCTACCTCCCCTGGAACTCCTTCTGCACAATAGAAAGCAAAAGCTGATTGGGCCCTATTTCTCTCCTAGGGACTGTGGTGAGAAATGAGCTATATGGCTAGGCAGGGGCTGCTGCTTTTCCTCAAAATAAAGTCCTGGCCAAATGCTAGCTTACCCTGATTTCCAGCACGGTTAGCATCTTGGAGCAAATGATAATGACAGGGAAGACCTGCAGGGGTGGCATATGGAAGAGGCTGAAAAAGCCACACATTCTCCTATGCAAAAAGCTACCCAGATAAGGCACTCGCTGATATTTGCACAGGAATTCAGAATTTCATAACTGGTTTACCTCAATCACGGTCTTTTGAGTTGACTTCAGTCAAGTCATTTATCTCTGGGACATAGCTCTGCCATCCATTACTTAGCGTAAAGTGGAATATGAGAAAAGTGCTACATATGAATTCAACTTTGCCATGACTATATGAATCTTTCTGTATAATGAGAAGTTGGACTGGATGAACCATAAGGGCACCCCTAGCTCAGACAAAGCAGATTCACCAGCTTTTGCAAATTTAACACAGAGTTAAACACAACAGAAAACTTGAATCATATTCTTGTCTAAGACATCTGAGAGTATTAAGGAAAACGCTTGGGTCTGTCAGAAGACAGAGAAATCCCGACTATGTCAGAGCCCCTTGGAAAGGCTTTTAGGGCTTTACCAGGAGAGTCAGAACTCAACCACCTTTTTAATGGATCATTTGTGACCACATGTTTTGAGGGGCTGCTGTTGCCCCTTCACAGGGTTCCACATTCATGTACATTCTGGTAAACCCAGCTGCAGGGGCAAAAAGCATGAACAAGGTCAGAAAGGCAATACTGATGCCAGGTAGACAAAGAGACAGCTTCAACAGTAGTCTCAAGCCAGACCAGAGCCCAATTCACACAGAAAGTGGCCTTTCTAGCATCTAGGTGGATACTCCCCACAATATGAGGCACTGTGTTACTGTCCGAAGGATTAAAATCTTGCATGGCTCTAACATTTTTTACTTCCCAAACCCTGGTCACACCTGTCAAAAGAAATTTTGATCCTCGCCTGCGAGGTGAGATAGGAAAGGCGAGAATTATTCTTATTGCACAAATGAGGAAAGTGAGGCCCATAGAGGGAAAGTAAGGTTGTGTTTTCTGGCACTTTTTTGGTGTCCATCAGGAAGATAGCATTTGAGAGCCAATGCCTGGTACAAGTGACTATGGAAGTATAAGGAGTGAATGACTTGAAACTGGACTTAAAGGAGAGAAACACTGGGCCACAGAATACTACAGATGCCCAAGGCCTTCCAAGAGAGTATGGGAGAGCAAGGAGATCAGTCCTCAATGGGGACAACATCTAATTCCTGGCCTCAGTTTCCCTATTTCAGATGGAAGAGCTATTATTAATAAATGCTTTCTTTGAAAGCGTTCTTAGAGTTTCCATTTATACACTCCTCTCACTGGATCCTCACTCCATTTTGATGAAGGAGGCAGAACAAGGATGACAGTCTTCAGTTGAAAGAAGGGAAGCTGAGGCTCAGAGAATTTGATTGACTTTCCCATGTTGAACAATAAGCTCGTGTCAAAGCTGGGGCCCAGGGCACAGTAATGACATAACCTACCATTCTATCCCAAAGGCTGGGGGTTACCTAGCATCTGTGGCAGGCCCTCCCCACACTACTGTGGTCAGGGCAGGGTGGTCACACTCACCTGCAAGTAGATCTTCTTAAGTCCAGGAATGGAGTCACTGACACGGCCTGACACAAGGCGCCCAAGGCCTGAGGTAGCCCCAATACACACCAAGAGCACCCAGGTCTGCTTGATTTCCAAGAACTCCTCCTCCACATACTTCATCTGAAAAGCATAGCACCAGGACCCCCAGGGACAGGAGGAAGAAAAGGAGCTGACTGGTTAACTGTTTGCATATCCAAAACCCTCTAATGCTTACTTTCCTGGACCATGGCAAGAGCTCCCTCCCCTACAACCCCCTCCTTTGTAGCCCTAGCTCCGGAACAAGCTTTCTGGCTGCTTCTAATTGCTTAAAAGGCTTCGTATGCCTTTGCTCTTTGGATTCTGGGCTTCTGAGCAATAGCTGAGGGGAGTGGGTATCTCCAAGCCCCTTCCAAGCTCTGGCAGGACAGACTACAGACAGCCTTAAAAACTAAGAAAATCCAAGGGCTCCCCCAAAATCTCCCCATTCCCTGACCCAGAACTGATAGCCTGGGGCAACAGCAGGTCACCAGGGGAGAAGATCCACCAACTTCCATATAATGCTTCCAGAAGTGTGTTTTAAGAAACACGAGGTCTATGGAAGATAATAACTGGACTACAACTGACAGTTCTGTGGAAGTAGAATTTGGGTGGATAATGGTTAAATAAAGCTAAATGGATTTCTTTTACTGCTGGATTTTTGGTACCTTTAAAAGATTGCAACAATGTGAAGCTAGAAATATTGATTATGTGTCGATTCCTGAACAGATCATTTGACCACAAAGACCAGCATTCCATAGAATACACTCTTAGGAAACCCTATCCTTGGGTCATCTGGGCCAGTCTTCCATCCCAATGATGTTATCTTCTGAAAACCTATCTAGATTTATCAGTGGGAACCCCACTGATAAAGCATGGGCTTTCCCCTAAGGAACTCTTCCCTTTTTCCATTGAGGTCTTCCCTCAGTCTGTTCTTTCTTACTCTGCATCTCTTCAAACATTGTTTGGTCTCTTTTTCCAAAGGTCCCAGCTCTGCCCTTTCACTGTCCTTCACCCCTACCCTCTGGACCTCGGGCAGACTAAGGGCAGCTTCTTGGAGGTAAGGTGGGTCCACCCTAGTATTCCTTACCAGGTGTACATAGGGAACGAAGTAGCCAAGGGCAGCAGCAGCAATCCCGAAGGCCCAGATGCGGTAGGTACGTTGGCGGAATACTCGCATGTTGAAGTACTTTCTAAGTTGAGACAGAATGCGTTGGCACAGGGTGCGGACACCTCTCTTGTTTGGGGTGTCCTGGGAACTGGGTAGGAGTGGCCGGTAGGTGAGCGAAAGCAGCGTAAGAATAAACATGAAGGTACTCAGCACCTGGAAGGTTTGGGCGAGCTTGATCTTAGCCCCCAGTGTTTTGATGAGAAGAGGAAAGGATATGGAGAAGATGCTACTCCCAGCAGACACCACACCATTGGCCAGACCCAGACGGCGTTGGAAGTAGTGGCCCAGGATGACGAGAGATGGCTGAAAGGCGAAGGAACAGCCACAACCAAAGAGAATCCCATAGGTGAAATAACGCAGGCTTAGGGAGCTGTGGGAGAAACACCAAGAGCTATTCTCAGCAGCCTGACCAGCAATCCACCTGCCCTCTCCCATCACCCTCCTGAGACCTTCATACCCCCACCATAACCCACAACCCCACTTACCACTGACCTTCAGAATAGACAAAGAACAGGACTTTCTTATCCCTATTTTGCAGATGAGGAAACAGAGTCTCAGAGAAGTAATTTACCCAGTGTAGCATAACTGGGGATCAGCAAAGCTTGGACTTGACTCTAGGTCTGCATGACTCTAGTTTGAATCATAGTACCCCATCAAAGAGAATTGCTCAAAAGAATGTCAGAACCAACCTATGCAGTGGCTGGAGAAGAGGCTAGAAGGAGTAAGTCAGGGCCTTAGAACAGTTTCACCTACTGCTCACCTAGACACCATGTGTAGGCTGGTAGCCAAAGCTTTATCCCAAGTAACAACAAAGGTCTGCAGGGAGCCAAGATCCTGGAAGGTCAAGATCTTCCATGGGACTCTACTATCTTTCTCTATGCTCAGGGCCCTTCACATTTCAGAAAATGGCTGGTAGGTTCCTGAGAAACCTCATCCCCAACCCTACCCAAGGTCTGGATATCCTAAGACCCTTTACTCCAGACCTTAGATGATCTCCCTGGGGATCCTGAAGTAAGGAGTCCCTTTAACTTCCAGATCCTGGCTCCTGTTTGCTGGACATGGTATGGCTTAGCCTCCCAGAGTAGCCTGACTGCTTGATGAGAAGTGGAGCCTCAAAGAAATTGTGGGCCTGGCCAAGTAAGACAGGTTCTGGCTTAAAACTCTTAGGTTCTGCTGTGGCCATAAGCCTCTGTAACAGAAGGCAAAGTGTCAAAAGAGAAAAGGCCACGGGAAGGTCAGCTTGGCCAGCCGTCTGCCCTTAGACAATATTGGCACAACCTAGTGAAGAATTTTGTTTTCTTTTTGAAGTTTCCACATATTTTGCAATAGTTCTTATCTGACCATTTAATTAACTAATACTCTCCATGGTCAGGCCGTTGCTCTCCATAGATGGACCCAGTCCTCATACAGCAAAGGATTAGGCCTCTGCTATAGAGATGATGTGGTGTTAGCACTCATGATTCTGAGACAACTATATCACCATTGCTTTCCTTTATTTTTATTTAAATGTTTATTTAAATTCCAGTTAGTTAACATACAGTGTAATATTAGTTACAGGTGTACAATATAGTGATTCAACACTTCCATACAACACTTGGTGCTCATCCCAACAAGTGTACTCCTTAATCCCCATCACCCATTTAACCGATCCCCCAACCCACTTCTCTGGTAACCATCAGTTTGTTCTCTATAGTTAAGAGTCTGTTTTATGATTTGCCTCTCTCTTCCCATACCCCATGTTCATCTGTTTTGTTTCTTAAATTTGACATATGACTGAAGTATTTGTCTTTCTCTGACTGACTTATTTCACTTATCATAATACTCTCTAGCCCCATCCATATTGTTGCAAATGGCAAGATTGCTTTTCATCTGCTTATATTCACTGGATATGAGCAAAAGCTTTAGTTTTAAAAGGGTTGCCTCCACTTGGAACACATAGCTTAGCCAACTGCTCCTCTTCTGTCAGATTTTTGGAGACTGGCCTGGTCTGGGGGCCTTGTGTAAGGGAGAGGAGTTAAGAAGGTCTAAGGGAGACCTTCAAGGAGAGGTCCAGCAAAGCATGGGATTTAGTTCAGAGTGCTGTCTGACAGATCTATTTCTAGCAGGGCCTCAAGACAGGAAGCCCCTGCATAGGCTTGCCAAGACTTCCCCAGCCCTGCCTACACTCTGTCCCATCTCATGCCATCTAAAAGAACTCAGAACCCTGATTCAGACAACAGGAAGGATGACTTAGAGCGCTAGCCACAAGCAGAACCATTTTTCCACTGGACATGAAGCCATCCAGAAAGTTTCTTGGCTCTAAAGATATTCTTACAGAAAAGGCAAAGGGGGTGGGGAAGGGCTTAGGGGCTGGAGAACAGAATGCCTATTCCATTGTGCCTAAAGATGAGTGCCAGAAAAAAATACATCCGAGCTCCTTCCCCTCCTGTAACTGAGCTGATGTGTACTGGAAGAGAAATGGGATCCGTATGTTGCTAATTTGTTTACACTTTGCTCTGCTCTGCGTTAAAAAACAGGTCTCTGCTGTGTAGTGCTGAGACTGGAGCCACTTCTGAGGCCTAGCTCCTTCCCTCAAGGGGCCAGGCACCAGCTTGCTGAAGGCAAATGAGGCCAGCCACCAGAGGGATCCTGAAAGGGTTTGGGAGGGGGGGCTGCCATAGGAGAGCTGAGCACATTCCAAGCAGGACATGGTTTTCCCCTCCTCTGTCCCAGTTGGATGGGACCAAGCCAAGAAATCATTGTAGGCCATATCCAAGCTCTGCTGGAGGGTAGGCTGGGTAGCCAGAAATGCTCAAGTCAAAAAAAAGCTGGCTCCCTCTCACAGGGCCCAGTTGTGGCAGAACCCAGTTATCATTTTCCACTGTGAGTGGAACCTTAGGCCTAGAGAGTATAACCATAGTCCTTCTCTGGTGAGCCAAGATCAGAAAGCAAGTCCCTGACAAGTTAGCCATGTCTCCAGGCCAGCATTGTCATACACCAGCCCAGGCAAATTGGAAGTAGGAAGTATAAAAACTTCCAAAGTGTCTTTGGCAGAAAGTCAACAGACTTCTTTAGGAGTCCCATATTCCTCAGGCCATGGTGGAAGGTTTTTATTTCTCCCCTCTCCTGCGGACATGCTTCTGCAGGGTTGGCAGAAAGAAACCAGAGAATGAACTTACAGCCTGCTTCTTGCCTGATACTGCCAAGTTTTGACAGTAGGACCAACTGGACCAGAGTTTGAGGTTAGCCTAGGCCTAGCTGGGTAGCTGGGTGCTAGGTCTAGACCTCCAGTGGGGGATGCTGCTAAACATCCCTTCTCATGCCCAAGACATGATCTTTTTTCTTTCCCAAATTATCCATACATTGGCAGCCAGAAATACCTGGAAAGGAGCCAGAAATGCTAAAAAGCCTGGGGTTCAGCTGACTTCTTTTTCAATATAAGATTCCCTCAGGAATCCTGTAAAGTAGGTGTTTCACATGCGTTCACTCCAGAAGCTCATTCCCAGGAAGGCAAGTGAGGTCATGAGTTGTGTGGCATATTGAAGGGGGAATAGAATGGCAGAGCTGGAAGAGACCTGAAAAGACTATCTGGTCTAATCCCCTCATGTTACAGATATAGAAACTGAGATAGGGGAATGGTACTCATCATTGAGTGGCTATAGCCATTTAGTGGCCAAAACTGGACTTAGGCCCAGCTTTATGAACCCCCAAGCTTAGGCTTCTCCCACCACTTTGGAACTTTGGGGTCCTTTTGGGGGATATTGTATACCAATGTGTCCTGGAGACCCTACCTAGATGAATCCCACTGGACAGTGATTCTCAGGAGCAGGGTCTTTGAGGACCCTACATGGAAAGGGCCACAGCGGATTCTGCAATGAGAAGTGTCCCCAGTTGAAGCACAGAAAGAAGCCAACCTTCAGTCTCGGGCAAATGGCTAGCAACTCCTAGCCTTACCTGGTAAAGGAGCTGGTATGGAGGCCTATGAAAGCGACAGCAGCCCCTGCAGTTGCTGTGATTCGGCAGCCCAAACGATCAGTGAATATACTCACAATGGGAGAACAGAAGAAGATCATGCCCATTGAGAGGGCTCCTACCCATGCTGCAGAGAAAAGAAGCACAAAGACAACTTAGCTTAACGTGGTACCCAGTGATGCAGCTGGTATCTCAGTTCTCCTTCTCTGGCCTTTCACAGGGGACATTGCATTGGCCTCACTGCCATCCTGCTAGTCCCTAATGGTCAGAGAAGTTAGGTGGCTTCCATAAGCACCTGTAGTGGGGCAATGTGAGAACCAGGAGTTTAGTTAATAAGCACACCTAGAACTTCAGAGCTGGGGTAGGGGGCCTTTAGAGATCAAGTCTATGACAGGATCTTCTAGCTAGTCACCACATGGCTGTACTACATTTCTCAGCTACTTTGGCTGTTTGGTATGACCATATGACTGAATTCTGACCAATAGGATGTGTGTTAAATAATATACACCACTTCCAGGCCAGGACCATAAAAAAACTCCCATGAGATTTCTGCTTTCCTGTGAGCTACAACCACAAAGTGACCTTGCAAGCCATGTATTAAGACTGGTAGAACTGCCATCAGTTCCGTCTGGGCCCCTAGATAACTACATGGAGCAAAGTTCCCTCTCCAATCTGGAACCCCTTCCCTGAACATTGCATAAGAAATAAAGAAACTTCTTTTTTTAAATTTAAATTCAATTAATTCACATATAAAGTATTATTAGTTTCAGAGGTAGAGTTTAGTGATTCATCAGTTGCATATAACACCCAGTGCTCATTACATCAAGTGCCCTCCTTAATGCCCATCACCCAGTTACTCCATCCCCCCACCCACCTCCCCTCCAGCAACCATCAGTTTGTTTCCAATAATTAGGAGTCTTTCATACTTCTTGTCCTTTAAGCCACTGAATTTCTGAGGGCCATTTGTTAACAGCAGTTAAACCAACATAAACTAAAACAAAAAGATTCCTCCACTACCATTTTACTGATAAACAGGCCCAGAAATGTGAAGGGACTTACCAAAGATCACACAGCAAGTTAGTGGCAGAGCTGGGACTCAAACCCAACTCTTCTTATTCCTAGTCCAAAGTTCATTGTATTATGTCTTCTATTGGGATGAGTGAAGCTTTCCATAATTGGAGGTGTGCAAGCAGATGCTAGATATAAAACAGGGGATTCAAGAATCGGGGTCAGATTTGGACTAGCCAACATTTTAGGCCCTTCCAGGCATGCTAAGCCAGATTTATAGCCTTAAGCATGTTCTACCTGGCTTAAGGGCCAAGGAGCATGGGAGTTAATTGAGCCTTCAGGAGCTAAGGTAAAGCTTGTGTTGGCCATTGGAACAGTCCTATAAAGATATTAAGACTAAAGAGCAGGGAAGTCCACAGACAAAGGCCTCCTCGAATTGTATGAGGAAACAAGGCAGATTTAGGAGCCACCCAGAGATTTCTAAGGACACTGTGCAAGAGGTCATGTAATCCTTCATCAGAGCCTATGTTTGGCAAATCCCTGACTCCAAACTCAAATAAGAAGAGTTTATTCTGTTTATAAAGGTTCTTAACTGTCTGTAACAGTCCTCACTGGGGAGGAAGAAATTTACCATTTTACTTAGATTCTTTCAGCCCATTTCCCTTTACTTACCCCTCAGAAAGAAAGCTCATTTTTTTTTCTTTGAAAGCTGTTATCAAGTTTCTTCTTAGGCCTCTTTTCTAGGCAAAATAATATTAGTTGCCTTAACTTTTTTCCTTAGCTTTAATTTCTAACTCTGTACTTTCAGAGCTCTCCTCTGAACATGTTCCAAGTCTTCATATCATCATCAAAAAGCATTCACTGAGTATCACCCGAGCAAGGTACCAGGACCGTTTCTGGCTCTCTTCGATCGTGGAACCCCAAGTTGCTTAGAGGAATGCAGTCTCAGTTGGGTCAAGGCTAGTCCACCATCTGTGTCTCTTATCTCAATGCCTAAGAAGTTGCTCAGATCCCCACTGGGAATCTTTGCTTTGCTGGGGCACCAACTTGAGCCCTAGCTGCCTGGCTTCAAAAGTACTGGCCTGGGACGGCAGGAAACCTGAACTTTCTCATCACAATTTTACCTCTTATCTTGCAGTTTCACCTCTTATCAGCCATGGGACCTTAAGCAAGTCACACAGCACTTCTCTAATCCTGTCCTCTTATCTGTAAAATGGGGATTAAAATTCCTGATGTGCCTTCCTCCAAGTTTTCTTTTAAATAATAATCAGATGTAATCACACTTAAGAGAGCTTTATAAATACCAATAGTCACACCATATACAAAAATTAATGCAAATGGATCATAGGCTTAAATGTAAAACTTAAAACTAAAAAACTTACAGAACAGAGTGTAGGAGAAAATCTTTCTGACCTTAAGGTAGGCAAAGATTTCACAGAAATTAACAAAAAGTATGATCCATAAAAGAAAGACACTGATACATTAGAATTTATCAAAATTTAAAATTTCTGCCTTTCATAAAATACTGTTATCAGAATGAAAAAGCAAGTCACAGGCTGGGAAAAATATTTACAACACACACATCTGATAAAAAGACTGGTATCCAGAACACAAGTGTTAGTTGACTCTCATAACTCAATAAGAATAAAGCAAGCAATCCAGTTTAAAACATGGGCAAAAGATGTGAACAGACATTTCACACATATACACACACTATGAATGACAAGCACAGGAAAATATGCTCAATATCAGTAATCATTCAAGAAATGCATATTAAAGCCACAGTGAGATACCCCTACATACCCACTAAAAAGGTTTTTAAGAAATCACAATGCCTGCTACTAGAGAGGATGGAGGGGAACTGGAAATCTCATACACTGCTGGTGGGAATGCAAAATGGTACACCAACTTTGGAAAACAGTTTGGCAGATTCTTATGAGGTTCAACGTACAATTACCACATGACCTTGAAATCCCACTCCTAGGTATTTACCCAAGATAAATGAGAACTTATGTTTACACAAAAACCTATACCTAGATGTTCATAGCAGCTTTTTTTGTTTTGCTTTAGTTCTTGTTTTTTTTTTAATTTTATTTAAATTTTAGGTAGTTAACATACAGTGCAATATCGGTTTCTGGAGTAGAATTCATAATTCATCATTACATACAACATCCAGTGCTCATCATAACACATGCCCTCCTTAATCCCCATCACCCGTCTAGCCCATCCCCAACCCACCTCCGTCCGTCAACCCTCAGTTTGTTCTCTATCATTAAAAAAAGACATCCAGATGGCCAAAAAGACACATGAAAAACTGCTCAACATCACTCATCAGGGAACTCCAAATCAAAACCACGATAAGACACCATCTCACACCTGTCAGGATGGCTAAAATTAGCAACACAAGAAACAACAGGTGTTGGCAAGGATGCAGAGAAAGGGGAACCCTCTTGCACTGTTGGTGGGAACGCAAACTGGTATAGCCACTCTGGAGAACAGTACGGAAGTTCCTCAAAAAGTTAAAAATATACCTACCCTAAGATCCAGCAATTGCACTACTAGGTATTTACCCAAAGGATACAAAAATACAAATTCAAAGGGACACATGCACCCCGATGTTTATAGCAGCATTATCTACAATAGCCAAAAAATGGAGAGAGCCCAAATATCCATTGACTGATGAATGGATAAAGAAGATATGGCATATATATACAATGGAATATTACTCAGCAGCTTTTTTTTTAATAACTGCCAAAACTTGGCAATAACTCAGAATGTACTTTAACCAGTAAATGGATAAGTGGGTATACGTTAATACAATAGATTACAACTCTGCAATAAACAGGAATGACCTATTGATACCAGCAAAAACTTCAACAATTCTCAAAGTCATTACACGAAGTTAAATAAGCCAGACACAAATGATTTTGTTTATATAAAATTCTGGAAAGGCAAAACTATGGGGCAGAAAAATAGATCAGCGAGTACCAGGAGGAAGGATGGGGGTGGGGAGAGGATTCATTACAGGGGAGCATGAGGGAACTTTCTGGAGTGATGAAATGTTATATATTTTAACTCTAGTATGGAGTTCATAGGACTGAGCATATAAAAAGGGTGAATATTACCATAGTAAATTATACCTCAATAAATCTGATGTTATTAAAAAAAAGGAGAGGGCAGGGAAGCAGAAAGTGCCAGTGGGAGATTTCATTTATGATGTATGTATTTTTATTCTGGAAGGATTTTAAAAAAAATAGTTCTAGTGTATTGTCAAAGAGGAAAATACTACATTAAATCATCTTGCTGACATTTAATCAACTAGAACTCATGATTATTTGGCCCTTCTGAATATCTACAATACAATGAAAATTGAGGACTGGGCTTGAAGGTAACTTTTGTACAAAGAAAGTTTAAATTATATTTGATATAGCATTTTTCTGGTTAATGACATGTGTCCGTCATTATGGTATAATACAGAATATTTTCACTGCCCTAAAAATCCTGTGCTCCACCTATTCATCCTGCCTCACCCTTCCAACATCTGGCAACCACTGATCTTTTTACTGCCTTCATAGTTTTGCCTTTTCCAGAATGTTACATAGTTGGAGTCATACAGTGTGTAGTCTTTTCAGATTGGCTTCCTTCACTTAGTAATATGCATTTAGGGTTTCTCCATGCCTTTTCATGGCTCAATAGCTCATTTCATTTTTAGCAGTGAATAATATTCCATTGTCTGGCTGTACCACAGTTTATTTATCAACTCACCTACTGAACTGAAGGACATCTTGGTTGCTTCCACATTTTGACAATTATGAATAAAGCTGCTAGAAACATTTGTGTGCAAATTTTTGTGTGGACATACATATTTTATATATTTGGTTAAATACTAAGGAGCTCAATTGTTAGATCATATGTTTAATTTTGTAAGAAACTGCCAAACTGTCTTCCAAAGTGGCTGTACCATTTTCCGTTCCCACTGGCAATGAGTGAGAGTTCTTGTTGCTGCACATCCTTCTGGCATTTGGTGTTGTCAGTGTTCCAGACTTTGGCCATTCTGATAGGCATGTAGTGGTATATCATTGTTCTTTATTTTTTTAATTTTTTAAATTTAAATTCAATTTAATTAACATATACTGTATTATTAGTTTCAGACGTAGAATTCAGTGATTCATCAGTTGCATACAACACTCAATGCCCATTACTTCAGGTGCCCTCCTTAATAATGCTCATCACCCAGTTACCCCATCCCTCCACCCACCTCTTCTCCAGCAGCCCTCAGTTTGTTCCCTATAGTTAAGAGTCTCTTATGGTTTGCCTCCCTCTCTGTTTTCGTCTTTTATATTTTTCCTTCCCTTCCCCTATGTTCATCTGGTTTGTTTCATAAATTCCACATATAGGTGAAATCATATGGTATTTGTCTTTCTCTGACCAACTTATTTTGCTTAGCTTAATGCTCTCCTGTTCCATCCACATCATTGCAAATGGCAATATTTCATTCTTTTTGATAGCTGAGTAATATTCCATTACATATATATTATATATATATTATATATATATAAAAAATGATGTCCATCGACAGATAAATGGATAAAGAAGATGTGATACACACACACACACACACAAACACACACACACACACACACATACATCTGAACTCTTTCCATAATTTGGTCATTGTTCTTTTCATTTGCATTTCCTTGATGACATATGAAGTTGAGTACCTCTTTTGTATGGTTTTTTCTCATCTGTGTATTTTCTCTTTTAAGTTTCTATTTAAATCCCAGTTAGTTAACATACAGTGTAATATTAGTTTCAGGTACACAATATACTGATTCAACAATTCCATACAACACCTGGTGCTCATCACAAGTTCACTCCTTAATACCCATCACCTATTTAACCCATTCCCCCACCCACGTCTTTTTTTTTAAGATTTTATTTATTTATTTGACAAAGAGAGAGATATAGCAAGCACAAGCAGGGAGAGCAGGAGAGAGAGAATCAGGCTCCCTGCTGAGCAGGGAGCCCAACACAGGGCTAGATCCCAGGACCCTGGGATCATGACCTGAGCCAAAGGCAGATGCTTAACCAACTGAGCCACATAGGCACCCCTACATCATCTTGTAACCATCAGTTTGTTCTCTATAGTTAAGAATCTGTTTCTTGGTTTGCCTCTCTTTCTCACATATAGGTCTTTTTTTAGAGGGCAGAGCAACAGAAGGAAAGGGAGAGAGAGAATCTTAAGTAGGCTTCATGCCCAGCATGGAGCCAGATGCAGGGCTTGAGATCATCACTTGAGCCAAAATCAAGAGTGGATGCTTAGTCGACTGAGCCACCCAGACACCCCTCACATTTAGGTCTTTAATCCATTTTGAATTTATTTTTTGCTATGGTGTAACAAAGTGGTCCAGTTTCATTCTTTTGTGTGTTGCCGTCCAGTTTTGCCAACACCATTGTTGTCTTTTTACCATTGGATATTCCTGTTTTGTCAAAGATTAATTGATCATATAGTTGAGGGTTCATTTCTGGGTTTTCTATTCCATCCCATTCATCTATGTGTCTGTTTTTGCACCAGTACCATACTGTTTTGATCACTACAGCTTTGTGATATAACTTGAAGTCCGAAATTGTGATGCCCCAGCTTCACTTGTTTTTTTTTTTTCAAGGTTGCTTTGGCTGTTTGGGGTCTTTTGTAGTTTCGTACAAATTTTAGGATTGTTTGTTCTAGCTCTGTGTAAAATGCTGGTGATATTTTGATAGGAACCGTATTAAATGTGTAGATTGCTTTGGGTAGGATAGACATTTTAACAGTATTTGTTCTTCCAATCCATGAGCATGGAATGTCTTTCCATTTCTTGGTGTCCTTTTCAGTTTCATTCATCCGTGTTTTATAGTTTACAGAGTACAGGTTTTTTACCTCTTTGGTTTGGTTTACTCCCATGTATCTTATTGTTTCTGGTGCAATTGTAAATGGCATTGACTTTTTAAAAAGATTTTATTTATTTATTTTTCAGAGAGAGAGAGAGAATGAGCACAGGCAGGTGGAGCAGCAGGCAGGGGAGAGGGAGAAGCAGACTCCCCGCTGATCAAGGAGCCCAATGCAGGACGCAGTCTCAGGACCCTGAGATCATGACCTGAGCTGAAGGCAGACATTTAACTGACTGAGCCACCCAAGTGTCCCGGCACAGATTTCTTTATTTCCATTTCTGCTACTTTATTTTTGGTCTATAGAAATGCAACAGATTTCTGTACACTGATTTTGTATCCTGTGACTTTATTGAATTCATTTATCAGTTCTAGCAGGTTTTTGTGTAGAGTCTTTTGTGTTTTTCTATATATAGGTTCATGTCATGTGGAAATAGTGAAAGTTTTACTTCCTCCTTGCCAATTGGGATGCCTTTTATTTCTTTTTGTTGTCTGATTGCTGTGGCTAGGACTTCCAGTACTATGTTAAATAACAGTGGTGAGAGTGGACATCCCTGTCTTCTTCCTGACCATAGAGGAAAAGCTTTCAGGTTTTCCCCATTGAGTATTATGTTACCTTTGGGCTTCTCATATATGGCCTTTATTATGTTGAGATATATATGTTCCCTCTAAACCTACTTTGTTGAGGATTTTTATCAAAAATGGATATTGTACTTTATTGAATGCCCTTTCTGCATCTATTGAAATGATCACATGGTTCTTATCCTTTCTTTTACTAATGTGGTATATCACATTGATTTGCAAATATTGAACTATTCTTGCAACCCAGGAATAAGTCCCACTTGATCATGGTGAATGATTCTTTTACTGTATTGCTGGATTCAGTTTGCCAGTATTTTATTAAGAATTTTTGCATCTGTGTTCATCAGGGATATTGACCTGTAGTTCTTTTTTTTAGTGATGTCTCTATCTGGTTTTGGTATCAGAGTAATGCTGGCTTCATAGAATGAATATGGAAGTTTTCCTTCCTTTTCTATTTTTTTTTTGGAATAGTTTGAGAAGAATAGATATTAACTGTTCTATAAGTGGTAGAATTTGCACATGAAGCTGTCTGGTCCCAGACTTCCATATGTTGGGAGTTTTTGATGACTGATTCAATTTCTTTGCAGACTATCAGTCTGTTCAAGTTTTCTATTTCTTCCTCTATCAGTTTTGATAGTTTATATGTTTCTAGGAATTTACCCATTTCTTCCAGGTTGTCTAATTTGTTGGTATATAGTTTTTCATAATATTCTAATTGTTTGGATTTCTGTGGTGTTGGTTGTTCTTTCTCCTCTCTCATTTGTGGTTTTATTAATTTGGGTCCTTTCTCCTGTCTTTTTGATAAGTCTGGCTAGAGGTTTACCAATTTTATTAATATTTTCAAAGAACCAGCTTCTGGTTTCATAGTTTCTATATCATTTATTTCTGCTCTAATCATTATTATTTCCTTCCTTCTGCTGTCTTTAGGCTTCACCTGTTCTTTTACTAGCTCTTTTAGGTGTAAGGTTAGGTTGTTGCTTTGGAATTTTTCTTGCTTCTTGAGCTGGGCCTATAATACTATATACTGCCCTCTTGGGACCACTTTTGCTGCATCGCAAAGGTTTTGGACAATTATATTTTCATTTTCATTTGCTTCCGATTTTTTAATTTCTTCTTTGATTTCCTAGTTGATACATTTATTGTTTAGTAGCATGTTGTTTAACCTCCCTGTATTTGTGGTCTTTCCAAATTTTTTCTTGTGATTTTCTTCTAGTTTCATAGCATTTTGGCCAGAAAAGCTGCATGGTACAACTTTAATCTTTTTATATTTGTTGAGGTCTGTTTTGTGACCTAATATGTGTTCTATTCTGGAGAATGTCCATGTGCACTTGAAAAGAATGTGTAGGGGCGCCTGGTTGGCTCAGTCAGTTAAGTGTCTGCCTTTGGCTCAGGTCATAATCCCAGGGTCCTGGGATTGAGCCCTGCATCAGGCTCCCTGCTCAGCAGGAGCCTGCTTCTCCCTCTGCCTGCCACTCCCTCTGCTTGTGCTCTCTCTATATTATATATGTCAAATAAGTAAATAGAAACTTTACAAATAGAAGAGAAAAGAATGTGTATTCTGCTGTTTTAGGATGGAATGTTCTGAATATATCTATTAAGTCCGTTTGGTCCAGTGTGTCATTCAAAGCTGTTGTTTCCTTGTTGATTTTCTGCTTAGATGATTTGTCCATTGATGTAAGTGGGGTGTTAATGTCCCCTACTATTACTATATTATCAACTAGTTCCTTTATGTTTGTCATTAATTGTTTTATTGATTTGGGTGCTCCCATATTGTGTGCATAAATATTTACTGTTGTTAGATCTTCTTTTTGGATTGTCCCCTTTATGATCACACAGTGCCCTACTTTGTCTCTTGTTACAGTCTGTCTTTTAAAGTCCAGTTTGTCTGATATAAGTAGTGCTACTCCAGCTTTCTTTTGATATCCATTTGTATGATAAATGTTTCTCCATCCCCTCACTTTCAATCTGCAGGTGTCTTTAGCTTTAAAATGAGTCTCTTGTTGGTAGCATACAGATGGGTCTTTTTAAATTATTATTCATTCTGACACCCTATGTCTTTTGACTGGAGTGTTTAGTCCACTTACATTCACAGTACTTACTGATAGATATGTATTTATTACCATTTTATTACTTGTTTGGTCATGTTTTCCTGAGATTTTCTCTGATCCTTTCTTGCTTTTGTTACTTTTGGTCTCTCCTTTGTGCTCAAAGCCTCCGTTTTAATATTTCTTGTAGGACTGGTTTAGTGGTCACGGACTCCTTTAGTTTTTGTTCATCTGGGAAACCCTTTACTTCTCCTTCTAGTTTAAATGATAGCTTTGCTGAATAGAGTATTCTTGACTGCACATTTTTCCCATTCAGCACTTAGAATATATCAAGCCACTTTCTTCTGGTTTGCCAAGTTTCTGTTGAGAAATCCCCAGCTAGTCTCCCAGGTTTCCCCTTGTAAGTTAAGGCCTTCTTTTATCTTGATGCTTTTAAGTTTTTCTTTATCACAGTATTTTGTCAATTTAATTAAAATGTCTTGGTCTTGGTCTGCTTTTGCTGATTTTGATGAGAGTTCTCCCTGCCTCCTGGATGTGGATATCTGTTCCCTTTCCTAGATTAGGGAAGTTTTCAGCTATTATTTCTTCAAATAAATTGTCTTACCCTTTTCTCTCTCTTTTTCTTCTGAGACTCCTACAATACAAATGTTATTACATTTGAGGGAGTCATTGAGTTGCCTAAGTCTATCCTTGTGTTGCATAATTCTTCTTTCTCTCTTTTGTTCAGCTTCATTACTTTTCATTACTTTGTTTTCCAGGTCACTAATTCATTCTTCTGCTTCTTCCAGCCTGCTGTTCACTGCATCAAGCCTGTTTTCAGTCGCATTTATTGTACTCTTCATCTCTGACTGATTCTTTTTTTAACTCTTTTATCTCTGTGGTAAAGATTTCCCTGATGTCTTCTTTATTTTCTCAAGCACAGTGTGTATCCTTATGATTGTTGCTTTAAATTCTCCATCAGGCATGTTACTTACATCTGTTTCTGTTAGATCTCTGGCCGTGGCCTTATCTTCTTTCATTTGGGATAATAAATTCCTCTGTCTTTGCATTTTGTCTAAATCTCTGCCTTCTTCTTTGTGTTAGAAAAGCCAGTTATGTCTCCTGCTCCAGAAAGTAATGATCTTATGAGGAAGGGGTCATTAATGCCCAGGGCCTGGTACTTCAGGAAGTGTCTCTGGTGTGCACTGCATGTGCTCTGCTATTGTGTTTTGGCTGCTCTGTCCTCAGACGAGTCCTCTGCAGAGGTTCTCCTTGCCTGCTGTGGGCAGTGTTTGGTCCCTGGCCTGAATGTGGCAAGTTTTAACTAGGTGTCCTCTGGTCTGCTTATGAAATGAGACTGGACACCTCCTCTACCAGAACTGAGGCCCTGCAGAACTCTCTGGTCAGGAGATGTGGTGTGGGCAGGGGTTTGTGCTGGTCTGGGGAGGGGCCTGCTGCACTGGGACTGAGGCAAGCATGACTGAGAAGGGTAATCCCACCAGAGCACAGGGGTGGTGGAACTTGTATGCAAGTTTGGCAGCCAGCATCAGTGCTATGCTGTTTCCTGGAGGTGGCTCTGTGTTTAATCTGAGGGGTGGGGGAGGGGAATGTCACCCACCAGCTCCTTTGTTTCAGGAGAGGTATTTCCGTGAATGCTGCCTCTCAGGGATGGCTCTGAGAAGAGCGAATAATCTCCCCACTGTGTACCCCAGGTACTCTTCAGATTGCTGTTTCCACACTGTCTGCCCCTGGTTGTTTGCCTGCCTTCTCTCCAGAAGCAGCACAGTGCCCTCAGGGCACTGTCTCTTGACATTGTCTTTTGCAGAAGTTAATTTTAATGAAGTCTACCTTATCAATTATTTTCTTCATGGATTGTACCTTTGGTGTTGTATCTAAAAATTCATTGCCCTACCCAAGGTCATCTAGGTTTTCTCCTATGCTATTTTCTAGGAGTTTTAGAGTTTTTTGTGTTTTATATTTAGGTCTGTGATCTATTCTGAGTTAATTTTTGAGAAGATTGTAATGTCTGTGTCTAGATTCGTTTTTTGTACATGGATATCCAGTTGTTCCAGCACCATTTGTTGAAAAAACTATCTTTGTTCTATTGTATTGCTTTTGCTTCTTTGTCTAAGTTTAGTTAGCTGTATCTATGTGGATTTATTTCTGAGCTCTCTGTTCTATTCCACTGATTTCTTTGTATATTCTTTCACTGATACCACACTGTCTTGAATATTCTTGCCTTATAGTAACTCTTGAAGTTGGGTAGTGACATTCTCCAACTTTGTTCATCTCCTCTAATATTGTATTGGCTATTTGGAAATTTTGCCTCTCCATGTAAAGTTTAGATTCAGTTTGTGGATATCCACAAAATAACTTGAATTTTTATTGGGATTGCATTGAACCTACATTATCAATTTGGGAAGAACTGATATCCTGACAATATTGACTCTTCCTATGCATAAACATGGAATATCTCTCCATGTTTTTAGTTCTTTTTAAATTTCATTCATCACAGTTTTATAGTTTTCATCATATACAATTTGTGTATATATATATACACACACATATATATACACACACATATATATTGTTAGATTTATACCTAAA
This sequence comes from Eumetopias jubatus, assembly GCF_037043125.1. Taxonomy (NCBI): domain Eukaryota; kingdom Metazoa; phylum Chordata; class Mammalia; order Carnivora; family Otariidae; genus Eumetopias; species Eumetopias jubatus. The sequence continues at coordinate 67,083,335 of NW_028274817.1, forward strand.
TATTTCATTTTGGAGGCTCTAATATAAATGGTATTCATTTTTAAAATTTCAAAATCTAATTGTTCCTTACTGGTATATAGGAAAACAATTGACTTTTGTATATTAACTTTGTATCCTGAAACCTTGCTATAATCACTCATTAGTTCCAGGAGTTTTTTGTTGATTCTTTCAGATTTTCTACATAGATGATCATGTCATCTGTGAATACAGTTTTATGTCTTCTTTCTTAATCTGTCTACCTTAATCTGTTATTCCCTTTCCTTGTTTAAATGTTACACTAGCTAGAACTTCCAGGATGATATTGAAAAAGAGTGATAAGAGAGAATAACTTTGCCTTACCTGATCTTAGTGGGAAAGCTTCAAGTCTATCATCATTAAGTATGATGTTAGCTATAGGTTTTTTAATATAAGATTTTTAAAAAATCAATCTGTTTGGGTTTCTTTTAAACTTTTAAATTCTGAAATAATTATGGATTCACAGGAAAGAGCCAAAATAATCCAGAGAAGTTCCATGAACCCTTCACCCAGTTTCCCCCAATGGTTATATCTTATGTAACTATACTAAAATATCAAAACCAGGAAATTTACATTGGTACAATATATATGTATGGTTCTATATCATTTTATCACATGTGTAGATTCTTGTAACCACCATTGCAATCAAGATACAGATTTATTCCATCACCACAAACATCTCCTTTGTGCTACTCCTTTACAGTCATACCCAGTCCACTTCACTACCATTCCTAGGCAGCCACTAGTTTCTTATCTTTATAGATATTATTTTAAGAAAGTTATATAAATGGACTCATAGAGTACAGACCTCTGAAGATTGGCTTTTTTCACCTAGCATGATTCCCTGGAGATACATATTTGTAGTGAGTTTCCTGTATTTGGGATATGGGTTTTTTTTCTATCCACTCTGCCAATCTCTTTCAATTGATGTATTTTGACCATTTATAATGGAAATAATCATTGATATGGTTAGGGTAATTTTATTTTTGTTTTATGTTTTTTCTTCCTCTGTTTCCCTTTTCCCTGCCTGCTTGTAGGTTCCTTTAACAGTTTTTAGAATTCCATTTTGATTTATTTATAATGCTTTTGAGTGTCTCCTTTTGTATACTTTTTTTAGTGGTTGCTCTAGCTGTTATATTATATGTATATAACTTATCAAAGTTTACTGATGTTGACATTTCACAAGTTTGAGTGGAATGTAAGAACCTAACCTTCCTTATGTCCCTTCACTCTCCCTCATTTATAATATAATTTTCTTAAATATTTATTTATATACATTGATAACCACATCAGGAATCAATATAATTTTTGCTTCAACTGTTAAAGATAACTTAGACAACACAGAGAAGAAGGTCTATTGTAATCATCCATAATTTTACCCTTCATTATTCTTTCTCCCATCTTCATGTTTCAAGGTTCCTTCTTTTATTGCTTCCTTTCTGTTTAAAGAACATCCTTTGGCCATTCATTTAGAGTAGGTCTGCTGGTGACAAAGTCTCTTAGTTTTCCTTCATCTGAGAATATCTTGATTTTGCCTTCATTCCTAAAGGAAATTTTCACTGGATATGCAATTCTGGGTTGACAGCTTTTTTTTTTTCCCCTGCACTTTAAAAATGTACCATCTTTCTTCTGCCCTTCATGATTTCTGATGAGAAATCCACTGTCATTTGAATGTTTCCCCTTTAGTTAAGGTGTCATTTCTCTCTCCCTGTTTTCAAGATGTGTGTGTGTGTGTGTGTGTGTGTGTGTGTGTGTGTGTGTTTAGATTTCAGAAGTTTGATTATGATGTATTTTGGCATAAATTTCTTTGAGTTCATCCTCTTTGGGATTCACTCAGCTTCTTGACACAGTAGATTTGTCTTTGCCTAATTTGGGAATTTTTCAGTCATTCCTTGAGTACTTTTTCAGCTGCATCTCCTTTCTTCTCTCCCTCCAGGACTCCTCTGATGACAGGAATGTTACATCTTTTGTTATAGCCCCACAGTTATTTAAGGCTCTGTTCATTTTTTTTCCAATTTATTTTCTCTCTGTTGTTCAGATTTGATGATTTCTATTGTTCTGTCTTCAAGTTCACTGATTCTTTCCTCTGTCCTCTCTATTCTTTCATGGAGCCTATCCAGAGAGGTTCTTATTATCATTATTTCAGTCGTATGTTTTAGTTATAAAACGTCCGTTTGTTTCTTCTTTGTATCTTCTATTTGTTTGCTAAGACAGTATTTTTTATTTGTTTCAAGTAGGATTGTAATTGCTCACTGAAGCATTTTTATGATGGTTGCTTTAAAATCCTCGTCAAATAATTCCAATATCTGTGTCGTCTTGGTGTTGGTATTAGTTGATTATCTTTCTCATTGAAGTTGAGATTTCTCCAGTCTTTGGTGTGACAAGTGGTTTTCTATTCTGGACATTTTGGATATTTTAAGACTCTGGATCTATCTAAATCTTGTGTTTTAACAAGCCTGCTATGGCACTGTGCCAGTAAGGCACCACCTCATTATTGCTATATGGGGTGTAAGAGATGGGGTGGAAGTCCAGGTTCCCTGCTTAGCCTCCATTGAGGCTGGGAAGGATGGGTGCCTTGTTACTGCTGAGCAAGGGTTGGTGTTCAAAATCCCCACTGGGCTTCCTCTGATATTTTCCTGGCTAGAAAGGGTAGGGATTGCTTATTACTATTTCCCACATTGCTTTAACTGTTACTATACTGAACAATATTAAAAGTCCTACTTTCCTGCTTGGCCTTCAATGACACCACCTTGGCACCTCTCCAGGAATGGGAGGAGAGTCAAAGGTTAAAGTCTGGAAGGGTGAAAGTCCAGGCTCCCTCCGTTGACATTATGGGGGAGGAGTAGGCCTTCTTACCACTGAAAGGGAATGAAATTCTTAGCTCTCCACTTAGTTTTCTTTGATACTACCTCAGCATGGTGGGGCAGTTTGGGGCACCTTGTTACAACTGGGTGAGTGTAGAAGTCTAGGTTTCCCACTAAGCCTTTGCTGATAAAAATCAGATGGGATGAATTTTTTTCCCCCATGATGTTTGGCTGGAGCACAGTGGTTGTTGTCTAAAAGTTTTCTGTCTTCTATGCTGCCTCTTTCCTGGTCTTTTAGCTAGAAAAAGCAGGATTTTCTAGGGGCTTGTTTATCCACTGGTATTTCTCTGTTGCTAACCTTTTCAGCTCCAGGTCTAAGATATCTGAGGCAAAAATAAAAACCATGTAATTCACTGCTCTGTTGTTCCTCAGGTCCTGAGGTCCTTAGTCCATCAGTCTCCTTCTCTCTACCTTTCAGTCTTTATATTTGCTTTATATACAGTGCCCAGAGTTTTTAGCCATGCTTCATGGGAGGAATATAGAAAAGTACCTTAATATAGTTTTTTCTAAATGCATATTATAAAAAATGAAGCCACCTATATATGATATTCATTTATTCAACAGTTATTTAACATCCTCTCTGGCCCAGACACATGGCCATCCTATAGGCCCTGAAGTTGCTAAATGAGGGACACATGGTTCTTGCCTTCAAGGATCTCACAGTAGGATAGGGAACTTTTTTTCTTAAACAGGGCAATATAATTTATATATCCCATGGTTCAAGACTAGAGTAAAATTTTCTATTTATAGATTCTCAAACAAATCAGACATTCTAACTGACAGAAAAAATTGTTATATTAAGGGAAAGAAAGGTAATCTAATAGCTAGATTAATAACTGAAAAAGAATAGCATGATATAAGAGAAAGTATTTTAAAGGATTGTTAGAAATAAAGGTTATCGGAGGAAATTCAGTAAGAGAAAAATAATCAAGGGATGACTATATTTAAAAAAGAAGAACCAGGATGCCTGAGTGGCTCAGTCAGTCAAGCATCTGCCTTCAGCTCAGGTCATGATTCCAGGGTCCTGGGATCAAGTCCCGCATAGGGCTCCTTGCTCAGCAGGGAGCCTGCTTCTCCCTCTGACTGCCGCTCCCTCTGCTTGTGCTCTCTCATTCTCTCTCTGTGACAAATAAATAAATAAAATCTTAAAAAATAAATTAATTAAAAAATAAAGAAGAACCAATAATCATCATAATGATGATGATGATTAAATGCTATTGGTTATCCTTTACCTTCCTTGAACTCAGTTCCTTTTTGACAAATACAAAGCATGGGTAAAGGTTTTCTATAACTTTTGACAGTCCTTGGACTCAAAGCTAGGGAGTTTTTGTTGTTCCCCATATTACTCTTGCTCTCATATGAGGTAGACAAAGAGATTTCAATGAAGCAGCTGAGATCTGGGAGACTTGTGAAGCATGGAAAGTTTAAGCATACCGCATTTCTTTGTGCTTCACAGATGCTAAGTTTTGTTTGGTGTGTGTGTGTGTGTGTGTGTGTGTGTGTGTGTGTTTTACAAATTGGAGGTTTGTGGCAACCCTTCATTGAGCAAGTCTATTGGCATCATTTTTCCAACAGCATATGTTTACTTCATGTCTGTGTGTCACATTTTGGTAATTCTTGCAATATTTCAATTTTTTAAATTATTATTATACATGTTATGATGATTTGTGATCAGTGGTCTTTGATGTTACTTTTGTAATTGTTTTGGGGCACCACGAACTGTGTCCATATAAGATGGCAAACTTAAGAGATAAATGTTGTGTTCTTTTTTTGAAAGATTTTATTTATTTATTTGTCAGAGAGAGAGAGAGCACAAGCAGGGGAAATGGCAGGCAGAGGGAGAAGCAGGCTCCCTGCTGAGCAAGGAGCCTGATGCCAGGCCCCTGGGATCATGACCTGAACCAAAGGCAGATGGCTAACCTACTGAGCCACCCAGGTGCCCCTGTTGTGTGTGTTCTGACTGCTCCACCAACCAACCATTTCCCTTCTCTCTCCCTTTCCTCAGGCCTCTTTATTCCCTGAGACACAACAATATTGAAATTAAGCCAATTAATAATCCTATAATGGCTGCTAAGTATTCAAGTGAAATGAAGAGTCACATGTCTCTCCTCTTAAATCAAATGCTAGAAAGTATTATGCTTAGTGAGGAAGGCCTGTCAACAGCTGAAAGGCTGAAAGCTAGGCTTCTTGTGCCAAACAGCCAAGTTGTGAATGCAAAGGAAAGATTATTGAAGGAAACTAAAAGTTCTACTCCAGTGAACATGTGAATGATAAGAAAACAACTATTGCTGATATGAAGAAAGTTTCAGTGGTCTGGTTAAAAGATCAAACCAGCCCCAACATTCCCTTAAGCCAAAGCCTAATCCATATCAAGGCCCTAACTCTCTTTAATTCTATGAAGGCTAAGAAAGGTGAGGAATGTATAGAAGAAAAGTTTGAAGCCAGGAGAGTTTGGTTCATGAAATTGAGGAAAATAAGCCATCTGCTTAACACAAAATTGCAAGGTGAAGCACAAATGTTGATGTGTAAGCTGCAGCAGGTTATCCAGAGACTCCATCTAAGGTGGATTGATTGAAGGTGGCTACACTAAACAATAGATTCTCAATGTAGAAGATACAGCCTTCTATTGGAAGAAAATGACATCTAGGACTTTCATAGCTAGATTAAAGAAGCCAATACTTGGCCTCAAAGGACAGGCTGACTCTTGTTAGGGGCTTACTTAGGACTTTCAGTTGAAGCCAGTGCTCATTTACCATTTTGAAAATCCTAAGTCCTTTAAGAATTATGCAAAACCTACTCTGCTTCTGCTCTATAGGTGGAACAAAAAGCCTGGATGACAGCCCATTTGTTTACAACATGGTTTACTGAATATTTTAAGCTGACTGTTTAGACCTACTGCCCAGAAAAAAAATTCCTTTCAAAATATTATTGCTCATTGACAATTCATCTGGTCATTCAAGAGCTCTGATGGAGATGTGCAACAAAATTAATGTTTTTTATGCCTGCTAACACAATATCCATTCTGCAGCCCATGGATAATTGAGTAATTTTGACTTTCAAGTCTCATTCTTTAAGAAATCCATTTCATAAGATTATATCTCTCATCTACAGAGATTAATCTGATGATTCTGGACAAAGTAAATTGAAAACCTTCTGGAAATCAGACACTGTTCTAGATGGCAATAAGAACATTTGTGATTGATGGGAAGAAGTCAAAATATCAACATTAACAGGAGTTTGGAAGAAGTTGATTCCAAACCTCATGGATGACTTTGAGGGATTACAGACTACCAGTGGAGGAAGTAACTGCAGATACAGTGGAAAAAGAAAGAGAAATAGAATTAGAAGTGAAGAACCTAAAGATGCAACTGAATTTTTGCATTCTCATAATAAAACCTGAATGGATAAAGTGCTAGGGATGACCAAAGAAAGTGGTTTCTTGACATGCAATCTACTCCTGGTGAAAATGCACTGAAGAATGTTGAAATGACAACAAAGGGCTTAGAATATTACAAAAACTTAGTTGATAAAGCAGTAGCAGGGTTTGAGAAGATTGACTCCAATTTTGAAAGAAGTTCTACTGTGGGTAAAATGCTGTCAAACAGCATTGCATGCTGCAGAGAACTCGTTTGTGAAAAGAAGAGTCAATCAATGCAGCAAACTTGATTGCTGTCCTGTTTTAAGAAATTTCCACAGCTACCCAATGATCAGCAACCACCACCCTGATCATTCAGCAGCCATCATGAAAAACTTAAATATAGCAGAGGTTGGTTAATAATGTTTAGGGAAAGACATGATCTCCATAAGATAAAAGTGCAAGGTGAAGCAGCAAGCACTGATATAGAAGTTGCAGCAAGTTATCCAAAAGATCTAGCTGAGATAGTTAATGCACTAAACAACAGATTTTCAATGTAGGCAAAATAGCCTTCTATTGGAAGAAGATACCATCTAGGAATTGTGTAGCTAAGGAGAAGTTAATGCCTGTCTTTGGAGCTTCAAAGGACAGGCTGACTCTCTTTTTAGGGGCTAATGCAGCTGGTGACTTTAAGTTGAAGCCAATGCTCATTTGCCATTTCAAAAATCCTAGGGTCCTTAACAGTTATGCTAAATCTACTCTGCCTTTGCTCTATAAACTGAAAAACAAAGCCTAGATGATAGCACATTTGTTGACAACATAGTTTATTGAATATTTGGAGCCCACTGTTGAGGCCTACTGCTCAAAAAAAAAAAAAGTTTCCTTTCAAAATATTACTGCTCATTGACAATGCACCTGGTCACCCAAGACTTCTGTACATTAGAGATGTACAATGAAATTAATGTTATTTTCATGTCCTCTAACACAAAATCCATTCTGCAGCCCATGGATCAAGGAGCAATTTTGACTTTAAGTCTTCTTATTAAAAAAATACATTTCATGAGACTATAGCTGCCATAGACAGTGATTCCTCTGATGGATCTGGGCAAAGTTACTTGAAAACCTTCTGGAAAGGATTCGTCATTCTAGATGTCATTTAGAACATTTGTGATTCATGGGAAGAAGTCAAAATACCATACTAACAAGAGTTTAGAAGTTGATTTCAACCCTCATGAATGACTTTGAGGGGTTCAAGACATCAGTGAAGGAAGTAACTGCAGATATAGTAGAAAGAACAAGAGAACTAGAATAGAAGTGGAACCTGAAAATGTGACTGAATTGCTGCAATCTCATGATAAAACTTTAATGGATAAGGAGTTATTTTGGATAAGCAAAGAAAGTGGTTTCTTAAGATGGAAACTACCCCTGGTGAAGATGCTGTGAAGACTGTTAAAATGACAACAAAGAATTTATACTATTACTAAATTACATGATAAAGCAGCAGCAGCATTTGAAGGGATTGACTCCAATTTTGAAAGACGTTCTATTGTGGGTAAAATGCTCCCACATTACAGACAAATTGTGCAAGGAAGAGCCAATCGATGTGGCAAACTTCATTGTTGTCTTATTTTAAGAAATCGCCCCTGCCACCCCAACCTTCAGTAACCACCATCCTGATCAATCAGCAGCCATCAAAATCAAGGCAAGACCCTCCACCAGTAAAAATAATACAACTCACTAAAAGCTCAGATGATGGTTAGCATTTTTTAGCAATAAAGTATTTTTAAGTTAGGGTATGTACATTTTTAGACATAATGCTATTGCACCCTTACAAGACTACAGTATAGTGTAAACATAACTTTTATATGTACTGAGAAACCAAAAACACCACTTGACTCACATTATTGTGATATTTGCTTTATTGCATAGTCTGAAACCAAACCTGCTGTATCTCTGAAGCATTCCTGTAGATTTTAACAGGTAACATAGAAGGCCATCTTTCTTTTTTTTAAGATTTTATTTATTTATTTGACAGAGAGAGACACAGTGAGAGAGGGAACAGAAGCAGGGGGAGCGGGAGAGGGAGAAGCAGGCTTCCCGCAGAACAGGGAGCCCGATGGGGGGCTCGAACCCAGGACCCTGGGATCATGACCTGAGCCGAAGGCAGACACTCAATGACTGAGCCATTCAGGTGCCCCGAGGGCCATCTTTCTAAACAGACTTGGCAAAATAAGAGGCGGCACCCCACAATTTTCCATCAGGCACAGAGCATTATCTTCAACCCACTGTAAATGCTGAAAGTAATACACTTTCTGACTAATACACTTTCCATCCAGTACAGCGCTAACACTTTGAGGATGAACTATGTATAAATCCACCATCCACAGCTTTCATCCATTGTTTCCCAAAGTTCTCTTCAACCTCAATCACTATTCTCAGCTGAGTTAAATACTTCCAGAGTTGGCCTCAAAATGTCTGTACCTGAAGTAAATACAGTGTCTGTATTCAGCAGGCATTCCCCTCCCTCTTTCCTCCTCTAGACATCCACAGCCAGCTGGGCTTCTGTTGGGCCTCAGCAGTACAAGAATAGAAACGCTGGCCTTTCCAGCTCCATCCTGGGCCTATTGGTCCTCAGGATTCCTTATGCTCAAAGTCTTTTCACTCAAGTGCCCAATTAGTGCCCTGGATCCTTACCCAGGCCCACAGGCTAATGCCTTTGATGTACTGGGAGACTTCTCAGAAAAGAACTCAAATACAAGACCAGATTCCTTATTCCTTGGCTGCCAAAAGCCAACCTTTCTGAGCTCTCTCTCTGAGTTGCAAAAGGAGGAAAGGGTACTCTAAGAGCCAAACTCTCCAAATAAATTACAGGCTTTTACAAATTCCTGTTGTTGTGGGGAACTAATGAAAGCTCAAATGAGGGAATGATGGAAAAAAGCCAAAGAAGGGGCAAAGCTGGGGAAAGGGGCAGATCAGAGAGGTGAAGGGGGATTGACATGGGGATGAGATGACTCTATTCAAGAGCCCCCGGTTCTGACAAGGTGCACAGTATGATGAAAGGATAGCAAATAGGATTAGAAGGTCATGTTTTGAGGTTTAGCTATCCAACTATTGTACCTAATGCTAAGTGGGAAAAAGTGGCACCATGAATTAGTGTCTCTGTTACCAGAAGTATTCCCCTGTTTCTGCCTCATCTCTGTCCCTCTTCAGAGTCCCCAGAATATGGTAAAGAGACTAAACCTACTTGGGACAAGTAAGGGTGGTCTTAATGGCATTGGTAGGGCATGAGTACTATGTGGGAGAGGTGGCAAGCAGCTCAGGATAGTGCTGATAGTATACTGGTACATCGTGCCAGGTGGTCAGCAAATACTAGTCAGGTGACTGAAAGTATTGTGGAACATAGTTAAGAGGAAGGAAGTGAAGGCACTTTAAGGGTCAGCTGGGGAGCTCCAGAGGGAGAGAAATGCAAAGCCCTCGTCTTCCTTGGTACTAAGATGGCAGAGCCCTGACCTCCATTCTTTCTGTGCCTGACTGGAGAGTGACCTCCAACTAAGCTTCATTTATTAACTATTTATTTAACCTTGTGCAGGACCCAGAGTTAAGTGCTAGGTAGTTATTTTTCCAGTTAATAGATGAAAATCTCTTGTTCAGGGAAGCTAATTCCAAATCGTTTTCCATTTCCTGACAAACACTTATGTTGAGAAGAGCTCTTTCTTCCACCTTTCAACTTCTCTAAGCCCATTTACTTAGGTAGCTACTCACCATCCATTCATTGTGTCTAGAATTCTATAGATTTGTAGCAAGCTTCTATTTTAAAATTCCAAAAGTGTTTTTATATTTGTCCTGGCATTTGATCCTGCCAGATTTCTTCATTAGAATGTGGTAGTGTTTTTTCTGGGTTGGCACAGCAATACTGGAAAATATTCTTTTGTAAACATTCAATATCTAAACAAATCCCATTTTTAACTTTCCATTCCACACTTTGCCTCAAAACATGCCAACTTTAATGGTCTATCTACTTTTGAGTATCTACTTTTGTAGATACTCAAAAGTCTATCTACTTTTGAGTATCAAAACTTAAAAAGTCAAATAATCACTGAAAAGACAACAATAAGTTGTCTTATTACCCCCTTATTAGGTCATTTGGCCTCCTTCTCTCTGATGCTATTGTTTATTTACTTCCATTTTTGGAATCAGAAGATCTAGAGATCCAGTTTCTAATTTTATAGGTAATCAGACTCAGGCCCAGAGACTAACACTTAGAAGTACCTACATCAAATCTGAAAATGCAGTCCTTCTAGCTCTTGCCCCAGTCTTTCATGGGCGACTGGGCTCTACTTAATGGCCTATGGCCCACTGATTTGGGAACCACTGTTTTAGGAAAATAGTTATCTACACTAGCAGCCAGGGTATATTACAGATAGTTCTTGAGCCAAAACCATCAGTGCTTAGAGGAACAATGAATTGAAACAATTTCCTCAGCTTTCTCTGATGAGGCTAGCCAGCACCTGCAGACTCAGACTGTCATTCACCTGATAGAAGGTATGAGAAAGAAGGAGGAGGCAAAGACAGACAGATAAGAAGAAGACAAGGAGAGACACACATCTAAAACAGAAAAATTGATGACAAAGGCCTTATTAGAATCGCAGGATGTTAAAAATGAAAGGGTCCTCAAGAACCATAGAGGGTGTGGGGCACCTGGCTGGCTCAGTCAGTAGAGCATGCAACTCTTGATCATGAATTCAAGCCCCACATTGGGGATGTAGCCTACTTTAAAAACATCATAGAGGGGATAACCAAGATGGTTTCATTGGTGAATTTCAGACATTTGAGGAAATAATAATACCAATTCTACACAAACCCTTATAAAAAATAGAAGAGCACTTTCTAATTCATTCTATAAGTCCAGTATTACCTAATACTAAAACCAGATAAAGACATCACAAGAAAACTATAGATGAATGTCCCTCATAAACACAGTTGCAGAACCCTTAACAACATTTTAACAAATTGAATCCGACAACATGTAGAAAGGATAAAACATGATCAAGTCGTATCTATCCCAGAAATACAAGATTAGTTCAACATCCAAAAATCAGTCAATGCAGTATGCAATTATAACAAGACTACAAATTTTAGGGGCGCCTAGGTGGCTCAGTCGGTTAAGTGTCAGCCTTCAGCTCAGGTCATGATCCCAGGGTCCTGGGATTGAACACTGCAGTGGGCTCTCTGTTCAGTGAGGGGTTTGCTTCTCCCTCTGCCTCACCCCTCCTCCAACGTGTGCTCATTCTCTCTTTCTCTCTCTTAAATAAATAAATAAAATCTTTTTAAAAAGACTACAAGTTCTATAAATCCAATATAATTATCTCAATTGATGCAGAAAAAACATTTGACAAAATTATCCATTCAGTATAAAAGCTCTCAGCAAACTAATAATAAAATGTAACTTTCTCAACCTAATAAAAAGCAACTATAGAAAACCTATAGCTAACATTACATTAATTAGTGAAAAACTAAAATCTTCTGCCCTAAGATTAGGAACTAGGCAAGGATGTCTGCTACTTCTATTTAACATTGTACTGGAGGTTCTCATCAGTTCAGTAAGACAAAAAGAACTAGAAGACATACAAATTAGAAATAAGTAAAATTATCTCTATTTACACACATGATTGTTTATCTAGAAAATTCAAAATAGTACAAAAAAGCAACTAGAAATAATAAGTGAGTTAAACAAACTCACAGGATACATAGCCAACATTCAAAATCCAATTGTATTTTTATATACTAGCAATGAATAATTAGAAGTAAAATACCATTTATAATATCAGAAATTTGAAATATTTATAAATTTTATTTTATTTAAATTCAATTAGCCAACATATAGTACATCCATAGTTTTTGATGTAGTGTTCAATGATTCATTTGTTGTGTATAACACCTGGTACTCATCACATCATGTGCCCTCCTTAATGCTCATCACCCAGTTACCCCATTCCCCCACCCACCTCCCTTTCTACAACCCTCAGTTTGTTCCCCAGAGTCAAGAGTCTCTCATGGTTTGGCTTCTTCTCTGACTTCTTCCCATTCAGTTTTTCCTCCCTTCCCCTATGATCCTCTGAGCTATTTCTTATATTCCACAAATGAATGAAACCATATGATAATTGTCTTTCTCTGATTGACTTATTTCACTTAGCATAATACCCTCTAGTTCCATCCATGTTGATGTAAATGGCAGGTATTCATCTTTTCTGATGGCTGAGTAATATTCCACTGTATATATGAGTCACATCTTTTTTATCCATTCATCTGTTGAAGGACATCTCAGCTCCTTCCACAGTTTGGCTATATAAATTTGATTTTAAAATATGTGCCAGACCTCTATACTGAAAATTACAAAATGTTGATGAGAGAAATTAAGAAAGACCTAAATAAATGGAAGGATATATCTTGTTTATGGGTCAGAAGACTCATTATGTTTAAGCCATCAGTTCTTCCCAAATTATTCCATAGATACAATGCAATCCCAATCAAAATCCCAGCAAGGTTTCTTTTGTTTGTTTGTTTTTTATAAAATGTGGCAAGCTGATTCTGAAATTTATGTGTAAATGAAAAGGATATAGAATTGTGAAAATAATTTTGACAATGAAGAACAAAGTTGGTGGACTTATAGTGAGTGACCTGAATTCAAGATTTACTCAAAAGTTACAGCAATCTAGACATTATGGTATTGACAAAAGATGGATGTATAGATCAGTTGAAAAAAATAACAAGTTTAGAAATGGGCCCACACATATACGACTAATTGATTTTCAACAAAAGTGTCACAACAATTCAATAGAGAAAGATAATATTTTTCAGCAAATGGTGCTGTGTCACCTGGATATCCACACAGAAAAGAGTGAAGTTGAACTGCGACCTCATATCATACTCTAAAATTAACTCAAAACAGATTATAGACTCCAATGTAAGACCTAAAAGTATAAAACTCCTAGAAAACATAGGAGAAAATCACAGTGACCTTGGGTGAGGCATAGACTTCTTAAATAGAACACAAAGAGTGATATAAAAAGTATAAAAAATACATAAAAAGGATAAAAATACATAAAAATGACTTCATCAAAATTTAAAAATTTACTCTTCGAATACACTTTTAAGAGAATTAAAACACAAGCTACACACTGAAAGAAAATATCTGCCAATTATATGTCTGATAAAGGAAGACTTATATCCTCTGTGTACGTGTGTGTATTCTCAAAACTCAAAAATAAGAAAATAACCCAATTGAAAACAGGCAAAATATTTGAACTGACACTTCACCAAAGAAGATATTTAGATGGTAAACAAATACATGAAAAAATGCTTAACATCATTAGTCATAAGGGAAATACAAATTAAAGCCCAATGTGATGCCACTACACAACTATTAAAATATTTAAAAATTTAAAAACCTGATCATGGTAAGGATCTGGAAAAACTTGAACTCTTAGCTCTAGTTGCACAGCAGCTGGGAATGTAAAATAGTGCAATCACTCTGGAAGGTCTTCAAATAGTTAAACATGGAGTTACAATGACCCAGCAACCCAAAAGAAATGAATGTAATAGTAAATAGTAAAAAACTAGAAAAAACCCAAGTGTCCATCAATATGTAAATGGACAAACACAGCCATACCAAAAAATGGTACTCAGCAATAAAAAGGATTGAACTATTGATTTATGAAACAACTTGGATGAATCTCAAAAGTATTGTGATATGTGAAAGAAGCCAGACTAAAAAAAGACCCACTTTTTATTCCATTTATATAAAATTCTAGGAAATGAAAACTAATCTGTAGTGATGGAAAGAAGAGCAATGGTTGCTGGTGGATAGGGAGAGGATTTTTGAGGATGATAGAAATGTTCATTATCTTGAATATGGTGATGGCTTCATGATTTTATATATATATATGTATATACTTATCAGAATGTGTACTTTATGTAATTGGCTGTTTATTGTATGCCAATTTTACCTCAAGAAAGCGGTTTAAAAATATAGTAACATTTTCCTACTTTTTAAAAGAGCTATATATCTTCACAATTGAAAAATTAGAAAACAGGAAAGTAAGGCAAAAAATATCTTCACAATTCCAATCACTTGGAGACAAGTATTTTTACCTTGATATGTATTCCTCCAGATTTATATATATAAATAAATATATAAATTGTATATTTAATTAAATATATATAAATTCATAAAAATGTATGTGAATATATGTAGGTATGTGTATATATACATATAGTATATATATATACATATACATTATATATAGTTATAGTTTTGTCAAAGACAGTATATATAGTACATACCACTTATGCTTTTTGAAATTTGTTCATGTCTCAGAGACCTTTCCATGTTAATAAAATTCAATACTACCTCCCCAATTGATAAAATGAAATAAAGGGAGGAAGGAAGGCAGAGAAGCAGGGAAGGAGGGAGAATGAACAAACAATTGATACATGCAGCAACATGGATGAATCTCAAAATAATTATATTGAGTAAAAGAAGCCAGAGCCTACCAAAAAATACATACTGTATGACTCCAGCTATGTAAAACTCTTGAAAAATACAAACTAATCTATAGTGACAGAAAGCATATTAGTGGTTACCTGGGAGTGGGGAGGGGCAGGGAATGAGGTGGAAGAGAGGAATTATAAAGAGACATAAGGAAATTTTTGAGAGTGAGAGATACGTCCATTACTTTGATTGCAGTGATAGTTTCATGAGTGTGTACACATCAAAACTCATCAACTAACATAGCATAATAAAAATAAATAAAATAAAATAAAATAAGCTGTATGCAAAAAATTGTAAGTATTCCTGTGGTGGACAATAAGCATATTGATACTAACAAAATAGAAATAAATTTGAAAAATTTCAGTTAGTTAACATACAGTATAATATTAGTTTCAGGTAAAAAAAACTCATCATTGTACACTTGAAATGTGTGTGGTTTATTGTATGTTAATTGTACCTCAATAAAGTTTTAAGAATTCATAGACGGGGAAAATGGAGTCTCAGAGAGGATACAAACTACTCAAGGAAACACAGCGGGTCCATTGCTAAGCCAGGACTAAAACCCCCTTCTTTGGACTCCTAATCTAGTACTTCTTCCACTGTACCACAATGTCTGACAGGTCTCCAATGATCTGTCCAACCACCAGGGAAGAGCAGAAGTCAGACGCTAATTTTCTACACTCTGCTTTCAGGAAGCATCAGAGCCTTTGTAGAACCAGAACAAGAAAGCAAATGCCAAAAAGATGAACCCCCTTCCTGCCCTGAGCCTGAAACTGTATAAGGCCCTGCCCTCAACTTTGAGGACACTTTTGAACTTGAAGAAGGTGGCCAGTTTAGGTAACTACTTCTAGTGGGCAACCCAAGGAGACAGGTCGTCACTCTGTCTCTAGAAGTGGCTCTTCCCACACTTGCAGTCCAGCATTAGGAAGGAAACCTTGGGTATCTGGCCTGAGACAAATGACAAACTAATCAATTCAAGGAGGACTGGCTGCCAGAATCAATAAGGTTTTGATCCTCAGAGCTGAAAGAAATACTGATGTTGATTTCACAGTTAGGGGCCTCCTGCTCTGGCTTCATAAAGTGCCATAGCCAGAGGAAATCCCACTCTTGAAATTCGACCATGTTCCTGCCTCTAAACAGGAATCTTCTTATAATCCCTAGCACCCCTGCTTTCCTTGTCAGAGCAGAGGGATGGAGGTAGAGAAAAAAGGGCAGAGTGAAGGACTGGGAAAACATGGTCTGACCTCACTTTTCACTCTAAAATGCCTTTTCCGGGAATACTGACCCTTTCTGTTAAGTGTTTTCTGTGATAGATGGGGAAAATGAAGGAAAGAGCAGAGGAAGGAAATCAAAAGTTCTTGGAGGCCAGAGGATATTGCAGTGGTTGGCAATTGGCAGAGAGAAATTTCCTTAAGCTTCAGCTTGATCATTCTGGAAGCAGGTTGGGACCTATACCACCACAGGAAGGTTCTGGGATGGATTAGTCTTTCTAAAATGTATAGGTTAAAAGTGTAAGCTCTGCAGTCAGAAAGACATGGGCTTGAGAACAAGATCTTCTACTTGCTGTTTGACCTACAGCAACTTATTTCACATCTCTAAGCCTCAGTTTCCTCATCTGAAAAATGGATACTATAAAAATACTAACTAAATGTTTGTTTTGTGAAGATTAAATAAGGTCACATAAGAGACCTGGAATGTAGAAATTAAATATTGTCCTGGGGAATGCAGATGAGGACCGTCACTCCTCTCAAGCTGCTACTGAAGGAAACCCTACACCCACCGACATGCACCCCTCCTTAACTAGCCCAGTTTTGTTGAATGACCATTATGCAACAATATGTCTTTGTGTGCAGAAGTTAGTAGTTGTTCAGAGCAGTGAGTTCTCATGGTACCCCATAGGTTCCAACACACCCCAAAACCTGACCAGGAAGGCTGACCATTGGCAACTAGAGCCAGACCTCTAGTAGGGCAAATGTGAAGTTCAGTCTGGGTCTGGGCTGGGCACTGGCTACTTATCTGATAGGTGCCTCTACAGTAGGGGTGGCAGAGGGATGGAGATCAAGGTTTCAAATCCCCTTTTCTAATTTAGTCTGCCAGGAGGAGCAAATCATCATGAATGCACGATGGGTCAGTGGGAGGAGAAGGCAATAGACACTTATGCCAGCACTGAGCAAGCCAGAGCCCATAGACTCAAACCTCTTGGCAGCAAGGGGGAAGGTCCCAACACCTTTGTCTTTTATTTCAATCCCACCTCACCTTTTAAGAGTCCTTTTATCTTCCAAAGCCCTTTTCCAGCACTTACCTCATTAGATTCTCACAGCAACTGTGTAAGATAGGTTAGCAAATGTCCTCCCCTAGGTCTTCCTTTTCTTCAGAGTAGTAGTTGTAGTAATAACTGACATACTATGTTAAATTCTTTATGTATATTACCTATGTTATCTCATTTAATCCTTATAACAATCTCACAAAGTAAATACAATTAGTGTCCGCATTTACATTCCCTCAAATAAGTAAACAAACCAAGAGGGATTTGGTGATTGGACTAGGTCACAGCTAGTAAGTGGTAGAGCTGGGACTCCAACCCAGGTTTGTCTGACATTAAAGCCCTTGCTCTTGGCTACTACACACCCATTTTGCAAAGGAAGAAAATGAAGCCAGAGAGAGAGCTTGAGTGGCTTGCCTTAGGATGCAAAGCAAGCTAGTACCAGAAGGAGGCCTAACTTTGGGCCTCTGACCCTCAGTCTAGTGTTCTTTCCCTTATTTCCATCACTGGCATGACTTCCCACCCATTACTACTATACTCCAAGTGCCCTGTGGTCACCATGCACTTGGAATGCTAGAGATCAGATAAACATGCTGTCTTCCAGCAAGTCCAGAGTTTAATCTTTCATTATTTATGATACCTGCTCTATAGGTGAGGTAACCAAGGTGCAAAGAAGGCAAACAGCTTACCCCAGCTTCCCTGCTGTACCAGGAGCAGAGAAATTCCTCAAAGTTCTTAACTTTCAAGTCTGGGCTTGTTTCACTTGAATACCTATGCATGTGCCCACAGGCAGCAAAGAAAAGCACTGTGGGTCAAAAGAAAATCAAACAAAAGAAACCCAGTGTACTCCCTGTCTTTTAAATATTGGGTTGGTGGAACCCTCAGGCAGGACAGGGACAAAGGTGCTCAGAAAGAAGTGAGGTGGCTGAAAAGAAGGTCAGGGGCCTGTAGGGATAGGACAAGATAATTTGGGTAGAAGCATATAGAAGGCAATGTCGGGGTCTTGAAGGCACAGTGTGTCTTTTTGTAGAAGCTATCTAGTGTCCCTGAAGGGAGTGAGGAGAGAGCAGGAATACAAGCAGAGTTGTAAACACATTTCTACCCTCATTGGTGTTCAGCCATTAAACCAACACTGACTAATAACCTGTCAGGATTTTGGCCCGAAACCAGGGGCTAAGGTGGCTATGGAGCAATGCAAAGCCAAAGGTCTGGACAGTCCAAGCAGGAGGCTAACACACATGTAAAGGGAGACTGTCCAGTGATCCCAAATGCCAGTTTGGGGACCACCTAGGTAATTCAAGGGCACTGCCAAGTTTGGAGAGTTCTGGATTGGTTCAACTAGTATCGTACATTGTCAGGGTCCATTGTGGGATGTAGGGAAAGCAGGAGGAAGAGGTCAGAAGGACCAATAGGCAGAACTCTCATTCAGAAAAGGTCTCCAGTAAAGACCTTATTAATACAGTAATTATCTTGTGAATGGTTTATGTTGCATTTTATATGAGTGATGTGTGTTAAAGTGTTTAGTTGTTAAAGGTAAGTATTTTAAAAGTACCACAATTTCTGATAGCATATTTTGACTTTTTTTTTTTCATTTTAAAATACCCAGAAAGCCTCACAAAACAGATGTGTCCTGAGCCTTTCTCCAACTTTGAGTGTGGAGAATTTTGAATGACAGGGTCATGAAAAGGACCTGGATCTTTAGGTACTGGAGAGTCCACACATGGTTCAAGTGGAATGTTAGAAAGATAACTGTGGTTATTGTGCCCATAAGGCGTGAAGGCAGGATTAGAAGCCACCACTGAGGAGACTTGTGTCCAAGTTTTTTAGGGAGGGTAGGAGAGAGCCTGGATTGGGGACCTGCCAATGGGAGCAGACTTAAATTTGAACCACATACACAACAGTTTGGAATAACAACACTTAGTGCTCATCTAAATGAATATCCTCATTTTATGCATGGGGAAACTGAGGCCCAGAGAGATTAAAGTGTATCACCCAAAATCAGTAATCTGTAAGTGCCAAAGGCTAAAGTAATGCATGATATTTTTCTAGTACAGGAAGACTTGAGATACTAAAAAGAGACAAGACTCTTCCTGGAGAGGGGGGAAGAGAGACCTGAGAAGGACTCTGAAACTTTAAGTATGTAACTGCATCTCAGATAGTACTTGGACACAGGACCTGAAGATGTTCCTTGGACCCTCCCTCCCTGGAGGATGGACAAGATTTCGGGAAAACTTCAAAGAAAGTGACTAAGGCGTTACCCTCAGGTCTAAGGCTGGAGTGTATAGAAGACACCAAGGGCTCTTTCCATGCAGTGGGCCAGGGGCTGGTCTGAGCTCTGGCTAAGGATACCTGCCTGGTGGGTTTTGGTGGAGCAGCAGGTATCAGTAAAAGCCAGGCTGTCCAGCTCCTATTGCAGCCTATTCCATTCTTTTATGCGGGTGGCATTCCCCAAGGGGCAAGGTTGGGGCAGGGTGAACAAGCTAGCAAACACCAAGGTGAAGAAGAGCAGGAGCTGTTTGTTGAGACATGTACTTTTTGGAGGAGGTGGCCCCCATGCCAAGACAAACTCCTTCAGAAATAAATCTTGTACACAAAAGACTAATTATGGGTTTGGAGTTTAAGGTTTAGTAGAAGAGAATTGGCTCTGTCCAGGACGAACTTCTGCAGTCTTCAGTGCCAGGCTGCAGAAGGGGAACATGAGAGGGCAGAATGGGAAGTGGGTGTCTCCGGTACCCCTCAGCAGTCTCCTCTGGCTAGGAAGTGATATTTGTCTAGGGGGAGATAGTTCTACAAAGTTGGTTTCCTGGGAACTAAACCCAAAGGGAGCTGAAGCAGAGATAAGGCCCACCAGAGATGACAGCAGCAGCATTGGGTTCTTGCCCCTTGCCCTCCTTGTTCACGGGGCTACAGCCGCACCCTTTCCAACCACCCTACTCAACTGGCTTGTGCTATTGTCATCAGCTGCCCCTAAAAGTGTTCTTCTCCATTAGGCCTGGGGATCGTATCCCTCTGCCCCCTCCTGCACTGAGCTGCTTGCTCTCTGCCTTGTTTTCCCAGCTCAGGTTAATACACCTCCCAAAGGGCATAAGTTGAAGTCAAACATCTGTTCCGTACATAGCCCCAGGCCTCTCTTGTGAGAGTTTGGTCTGGAGACACTAAACAATAGTCTTGACAATTGAGTGCACAGCCCTAGCCTCATCAATTACCTTCTATATACGTTCAGTCAAGTAACAAAACACCTTTTAATTAATTTTCTCACACTGTAAAATGAAGGTAATAGTACTCATAAAGTTATTGTAAAGATAATATAAAATAATGCATACAAAGTAAAATTAATAGCATTTAAAGAGGGGGAGAACATAATTTATCATCCAAATCATGCCAATCTATACAGGGAATTTTACTTCCAATAATTAAAGTGGGACAATATTCATAAACTGGGATGCCCAGTTATTCAATTTATAAAGTTTACCTATTATTAAGAAACTTGAATTTCAGTTCTGGAATTGATTGCCATGGAGCTTTGAGTAAATGACTTCCCTTCTCTGAAACTCAGTCTATCTGAGAAATAGACTACATAAGGTAACAAGGGATAGGCTCAGAATTACACTGAGGTTGATAATTGTTTCTTAGAGATCCATCAGAATTGTGCATTCTATTCCATAACATAACTCCGCAATAAGCACTGCATTAAATTACTAATAACTGGGTGAAATAGAGGTTTACAGCATTCTGATACCTGGGACGAGGGCAAGTGCTCTGTGTTATCTAGGCCTTGGATCCAAGCTCTTAGTAAGAAGTGGCTGGATATCACCACACCTGTGCTTCTCTATGATTCAAAGTCTGACATGGGTGGAACTGAGTATGGGAGAGAGAAGGAATGTGAAGCCCTGGGCCCCAAAGGATTGGAGGCTCACTGTTTTCCATGGGCACAGGTCCCACACCAGGGACAGTGGCAAAGAGAGAGCACGTACACATGGATGGAGAGGCCCAAGGGACAAGAGGTCCCTTCCTTTTCTGTACCAAGAAAACATACAGCTTCTTAATAGCTCAGGACTTACAAAACAGCCTGGAAACAAAAAGACTCAGAAAGCAAACAAGGCATTTCTTTACCTTCTTCCACAAAAGTTTCACTTAAACCTCTCTACATGTCACTGAACTCCATAAATATAGAATCCACAAGACACTTTCCATACCTTCCCTCTCCCCTCCTTGCTTCTTGTGTCACTTCCCACCACACACATAGCAGAAAAGCAGCAAGGATGGAGAAAAGGGGCAGCCTTTCTCAGTGCCCTTGCTCAGTGCCTTTTATATTAATTGTGAAGATCAATGGAAGCTAAATCACAAGCACAGGTTTGAAGAACTAAGTGGCTTGGCCCTCAGAAGGAGTGGGGGTAATTTTTTTTCAGAATAATTTAACTTTTGACATTTTTTGAGTCCCACACCGCACATCACCACAACCAGCAAGAGAAAGGAGGCCAAGTTCATATGCAACTTCTGCTCAGAAGAGCCACTGAAGACTCAACAGTGAGCTTTGGGGTCCCAACTCATTACTTTGAGAACCCCAGCCTGAAGAAGAGGAGCTTCACCTCTCCTCCAAGCCCCAGAAGTTGCCCAGTTCTTACTGAGATAACAAAAGTGCCTGAGGGTCATCCACATCCTTGACTGTGCCTGCCTGACCTGAAGAAGGGAAGTCAATTGCTCCCCATGGCTACCTTCCCAACCAACCAGAACTGATTCCTCTAGAAATGGGCACAGCCAGAACAGTGCCTGTAGCTCTTGAGCCTCTGAGATGGGCTCTGCTGGGTTCTCACAGGCCCTGGCTTCCTTTAATCTGAGAGTAGTTCCCAGGGTTGAAATCTCCTCTTGAGCACTTGCCTGCCTAGCTATGTTGCAAACTCTGAGAGGGAGGGACCACATCCCACTTGTTTACAGTTTGGTTCCCAGTAACTTAGTCACTATTTGTTGAATAAATGAAATAGCTGGGAGATTCAGTAGCTCCTGGTGGGGCAGTCAAGTTAGAGTCCCAGCTCAGGTACTTGGTAGTCAGTGATGTTTGCGATCTCTTGTCCTGTGGTATGTGTGTGTGTGTGTGTGTGTGTGTGTGCGCGCGCACGCGTGCATGCGCATTCCCCCCAGGAGAAACCAGGAGCTCCCTGATGGTGGGTTTCACAAACTGGTTTTAGTTTATGCTACAACTCTGGGGACTGGCTCTCCTCCTCACCATCCCTACCCCTCACCAGGAAAGATTCCTTCCTGAGGAGGTCCCCAGCTCTTCCCCACTCCAAACTCCTCCCTGTCCTAGCACTTTGTGACCTTGGACAACTCCCTGTTTCCTTGTCCAGAAATGGGGAAGTTTGGCTACATGGAGGGCAAGGAGATGATCAGTGTCACAATTGTTCATCTCCTTGATGTCTGAACACTGCTGCCTCCTGAACACCTCTAGGGTTGGGTGTAGGGACTGCAGAGCTCCAGGCCCCACTCTCCCACCATTGTGACTTGAGTTATGCATTCCATTCCATGAAAATGCCTGTTGCCCACCCAGGTACTTCTGGGACAATGAACACGCTTATCCAGACCTGGGCCTTGGCCAGAGGAGCCAAGGCTCAGAGACAGTAGGAAACAGGCAGGAAGACCCTTCTGACTGTAAAGATAATTAAGAACGGTAACCATTTACCAAGGAATGTTTTGGGTCTCCCTTTCCTGGAGATCATAGAAATGTGGAGACTTGTGGGCCCCTAGAGATCATCTGGTCCAAACCCTTCATTGTATAGATAAGGAAATGAAGACCCACAGGGAGGAAATTGTCTGCCCAGGGTCACCGAGCAGCAAAATGAAAGAGCAGAGACCCAGACCTGCCATCAGGGTTCCCCAGCCAGAGCAGACTTCATTGCTCCAAGCTGAGAGGGCTCCTTCAACCACATGACAGCCCAGTCGATTCTCTGGAGTGTCTTTGCTACACAGATGAGGACTCCCTGATGCTTTCAGAGGGTAAATGGTCTATAAGAGGAAGGGGTGAGGCCAAAGGCGCCTGTCCTCCGGATGCCTGGGCCCAGGATGCTCCCTGCACACTCCCTTGACTCCTCTGAGGACAAGAGAGAACACTTACACTCTGCAGTGTCTGGTGGCTGCTCCTTCCTGGGGTCTAGGATCTCTCCTCCCAAAGACTCACCTGTATTTCCAGCACACCTACCCTCCAGAAGGCCCCTGACTCAGGCAATCAGTCAGTAGGCCCCCCCTTGGGGGAGCACCTTCCAAATGTTTCTGGGTGAGTCTCAGTTGGGGCAGGTCACCAATATCCAGAGCCAAGGCCTTTGCATTCAGGGAGCTTCTGAGTGAGTGGGAGACTGAGACACATGCACCCAAAGGCAGATACTTGGGAGGAAAGAAATGGACCAGAGCAGTCAGAGGAGGTGGGATTGCATGGGTCTTTCACAGATGCTGGGTAAGACCTGGGCTAAGAGGTGGTCAGGGGAGGCCTTCCCTGACTCTTTCCTAAAGCCTTCTCTTACCTCTTTGGAGGCAGGACAGGTGGGAGTGGCAGAGTATGGTTGGACACATACAATTAGGAGTTTGGACTCCTGACATGAGTTACTAGCCTGGCCCAGTGCCTCATTAGCTGGGTGACCTTGAGCTCTTCATTTTGCCACTTTGAGTTTCAGTCTCCTCATCTTAAGATTTGGGAACTAATGCCTCACACAGCTCAAGGCAGAGCTCATAGGAAGTCTAGCCCGTGGATCGATGGTTTCCAGGGTAATTTCAGTTCCTTGTTATGTTGGAATATTGTGGGGACCCACTTGGAACCCCAGAGTTGCTATAAAGATTATTTTAAGCTGCAGACACTTGAGAGTCAACAGATAACAGGGGGAAAATCCTTCCCGGAGCTTCCCTTATCTGACTAAAAGCAGCAACTTCTGGGAAATGAGACGGTCATAAATTCCTTCTCAGGCCATCTACTCCCAGAGGTAGACTGTGAATAAAATCTACCCCAAATCTCTTCTCCAGGAGAGTTTTGTGGTCCTGAAGGAGACAGAAAGACCACTCACACCTGTAGAGACAAACATTATCACAAACTTTCCTATCAACTGTTGGTTCTCCTGAAAACCCATTTATCTTTCCAAAAAGGTATTTGTTTTCCAGCAAGTGCCCTTCTCCCCCAGCCCTCACCTAGTAAGATGGTATATAAGCACCAAACTCCAATCACCCCTCTGAGGTATGATCACTCAGTTTTGCCATGTATATGGAGATTGCACATGTAAATAAACTCTGGTTTTCCCTTTCTGTTAGTCTGTGTTTTATCAGTTTAATTTACACACCTCAGTTACTGAGCTTAGGAGAGTAGGGGAAAAGTTTTTCCTCCCCTACAATATTCAGAACGTGGAGTCTATAGATCAATGTGTAGATTTTATTTCAATCCTGACCCAAATAAACTGTTAAAAAAACCAGACCAACCCTTCATGATATTGATGAGACATTTGAAGTTTGAACCCTGACTGGGTATTTGATGACATTATGGGATTATTGTTAATTACTTTAAAATAACATTGTAGTTATGTTAAAAAGAGAATTCTAATGTTCCAGAGCTGCATACAGAATACTTACAGACACAATGATGTGACAATCTGGCTAGGAGTTAATAATTGTTGATGCTGGGTGGTGTGCACAGGGGGGCTCATTATGCTATTCTACTTGTGTGTAGGCTTGAAATTTTCCATAACAAAAGATTTTCAATATGAAATAGAAAAGGGTGGATCAGGGAGGTATTCATCCAAATGTGGCTTTTTATCATAGAGCACAGCAATTGCAAATTTAAGAAAATGTGTAATTTGTGAGCACCAGCGGCAGTGCTGGCAGAGGCTTATGCCTAGAGACAGAGATTTTGCCCCTCGTTTCAGCCCCCTCATTAGGCAGCATCTGCGCTGCTCTTCTCAGCCTGTGGCAGTCTGGTTGCCAGGCAATGGAAGCCAGAAGTCCTTTCTTGGGAGAGAGAAAGGGGGAAAGGGAGGGAGAGAAACAAGAAGAGGGGGGAAGGTAGAAAGAAGTTGCCCAGGGGAAGGCTTGTCCCTGCCTAGGGGCCTGGCTCAGGGTGAGAGTTGGGGATGGGGGTCCCCTGTTAGATGCCAGTTTCCCACAGCCCCCGCTTTCCATGGTTTATTTCTAGGGGGCAGCCCCGTTGCCAGAGCTTGTGGCCCTAGAGAAGGGATAGAGGAATGCATGCATGTGCACCTCCTGGGAAGTCCAGTGAGATCTGAGATTAAGATACCAGTTAGCCCCCACTCACAGAGTCAGAATTCTGATCAGCCCCCTCCTGGGGGACACTCCTGAACTCTTATTAAGTTAAAACATTCTAGGAAAGCAGCTCGTCAAATGGAAAATCTGCACTGATGATCACCCTGAGCTGAGGCCATCCCAAAAAGCAGGAGGGTAGAAAACTTCTTCTTTGTGGTGGAGACCCTTGTCCTCACTGTCTTCTGGGGAGGGGCAGCGGAAGCCTTCTGTGCTGCACAGTGGCCTGGCAGTCTCAGGGATGCTGACTGTGTTGGGGAGCCTTGTGCTCTGGCATTGGTTCAGACCCAGCTGACACTGAAATGTTGTGTGGATCTGAGCCCATCTGACTCTCAGTTTTCTGACCTCCAGAAGTGGGGAGTTGTCATGTATGGTCCCTTACCTCCCTTCAAACTCAGGCGGGCTGGGATTACAATGCACAGCCCCTGACACCCAGGGCAGGAATTGCTCTCACCCAGAGTGAAAGGTGGCCACTCCCACCCACCAGGCCAGCCTGGAGGAACCTACATAGCCAGTGATCTCTGTCACTGGTCACTGGAAGGTGAGGACACTTCCTGGAGCCACCCCACGGTGATCAGGAGCTGTCTTCTGCTGGGCTGGGAGGTGGGATTCAGAGAGGCTCCAGGAGGGAAGAATGGGTGGGGGGGGTGAGGTCAAGGCAGCTGCCCCAGAGATCAGCCTTTCAAGACCTGGCATCTGAGAAAGGAAGGGTGTCTGTACTCAATGAGAAAAACATCAGGGAGGCCAGCAGTCAGGAGCTGAGCAAGAGCAGGGCCCAGACAACCCCCTCTTTCTGCAGCATCTTTGTGGCTTCTGGTTGCTAGGAGCCTGCTTTTCTGTTGCTAAGCAACTGGAGCCTGGTGGATTAAAACCAATTTCCTGAGCTCACTGCAGGGGGAGGGAGCGAAAGTGCAATGCAGATGCCCTGGAGAAGCTCATCCTTGACTCTAAGCTTTGCTGGGAGATGTGGGTGGTGGGTGAAGGGAAGGTGAGGCACAACTTTGAGCTGATCTCTAGGGAGAAGGGGGGTGGGGGTGGAAGGAATAGGGAGAGGACTATGCACCTGGTACTCACTCTAAAGACTGAAAGAAGAGAGTGAGACTGGCAATTAAAATGCCAATTAGAGCACTAATGAATGTTAATGCTGCTCCTTTTTGAAGCCTCAGGAAAAGGCTGTTAGTCCCCGGGGTGCTTCTGAATCACCTGACCAGGCCAGACAGGACTGGGCAGGGTTTGTCTTCCAAAGATGGGAGGATCAGAGCATTTTAGGGTCCATGGGCCCCCAAGGGTCCTGGGGTCCAACTTCTTGCTGAATGCCAGAGAACCCCCCACATATGGCCTTCTGCTCTCTGCTTAGATAATAACCTCAGGATGACAGGGGCTTATGTCTTCCTGGGGTAGCCCTTTCTGTACCTTGTCCTTAGAAAATGCTTTGTCCCTAGAAGCCCAGGTCAGTCTCACTGTGGCTCTTTCCCTCAAGGGCTAAATGAGCTAATCCAATCCACCTTGCTGAAGGGATCTGTAGTGTCTCTCTTTTGTGAGCCCCAAACCCCACCTCTTGCCACTTCTTGAGGGACAGACTTGGTGGAAGACTTACCATGACTGGTGCCCTCTGGTCTCCCACCCCCAGTCTGACCTTTAGTCTCCTTAAGGGGTGGGCCACTAGGACAGACAAATTTACAAAGAGGTCCTGGATCCAATTCCTACCCCAGAATCCAGGCAAGCTTTTTCCACCTCCTGCTCAGGTGGAGACCTCCTGGCCCAGGGCAGAGTCTTGGGTCAGAGGGATATGTCACTGTGGGGAGTGTTTATAAACCTAACAGAGAGAGTTCCAGTTTTGGAATGGAGGTATGATGAGCTCTGTAGTCCCATTTTCTACTGAAAGAACCATAGCTGGTGAAATTTATTAAATTTATTAAATGTTGTCCTTATGTCATACAGCAAATGAAGCAATATTTATTTAGAAACTAGTAAATCAAGGTAAGAACAGCGAAAGTCTATGGCATTTGAACCATGACTTGCTCCTGTCCCTACCCGCCTCCAGCTCAGTGTGATTAAACCTCTATTCTGGGTGGGTGTGGCCAATAACAGGGAGTTCCACCTTCTAGTACTGAGCTACAGTTTGATCCCTGGAAGGGTAGGATGCTAGGATCTCAACCCTACCTTCTAGTCCTGTGTTGTAGAAGCTTTATTCTAGACTGCTGGGGCCAAGAGGACTGGAAAGCCTTTCTACCACCTAGCTTCTTCTAGTGTGGCAGGCCAAAAATACTGTCTCTGTTTACCTCTGCCTCAGCTCACTGATAGGGTGGAGCTTCCATGCTAGGTTAAGACAAGATGAGAAAAGCAGTAACTATCATTGTTTCTAGCACCTTGCTCACAAGCAGGGGTGTCACTCTGGGGGGTGTGGGCTGCTATCCCTACCTCCAGCTCAAGTGCAGTGAAGCAGAAATTTTGCCCAGAGGAAAGACAGGTTTTTAAGAATGGAGAGCACCTCAGTTCTCCCTAAATGAACTACCATTACGTGGAAAAGTTCTTCCCTGAGGGTATTGTCAGAAACAATCAAGCTCTTCGTGGTGAGTAATTAAGAGGGAACTGGGAACTCCATGATTCTAGTAGCAACTGTAGATTGGTAGACCAGCTAGAAATTTAACAACAACAACAACAAACAACAAAGATCTGAGAAGTACTATTCTAGGGTTTAAGCAAGCTTCAAAGACTGATAACACCCTGCCTCTGCAACAGAGTACAAGATAATTGGATCAGGTTGAGGAACAATTTATGCCCATGGGCATCATTAAAAACACAATAGTGGAATTAAATAGCAATTAGTGTAGGCTAATAGCTGGGTGTGATACCACTAGAGACAGATTTGCCAGAGGCTAAACAGGGATCTCAGTGAAAGAACCAGAAAGCCCAGCTAAAACCACAGCGGTAGTAATGCTGTGTATAAATGCTGTGTATATGTCCAAAGCTGTAACGTCTGAGTAGCAACATAAAGGCCATATACTGCAGGGCATAGACTTCACCAAACAAGTACAGGAAAGTCAGTAACAGTATCCAGAGTTGCTACAATATATTATCTGAAATTTCCAGTTTTCAACAAAAAATTATGAAACATGCAAAGAAACAGGAAAGTGTGACTCATAAACAGAGGGAAAAAGCAAGCAATAGAAACTGTCTTGAGGAGGCCAGATGTTGGACTTAGAAGACAAAGCACCTATTACAAATATGTTCAAAGAACCAGAGGAAATCATGCTTAAAGAATTAAAAGAATGTATAATAACAATGTCTCATCACATCGAGAATATCAGTAAAGAGAATGAAATTTTTAAAAAGAACTAAATGGAAATTCTGGAGTTGAAAAGCACAATAAGTAAAATAAAAAATTCAAAAGAGAAGCTCAATGCAGTTTTGAGGTGGCAGAAGAAAAAAATCAGCAAACTTGAAGGTAGATTAATACATATTATGCAATTTGAAAAAAGATTGAGAACATAAAATGAAGAAAATGAACAGAGTCTCAGGGAAATGTGGGACACCATTAAAACATCGAGATACATGCAATGAGATTTCAGGAAGAGAAGAGAAAGAGGGACAGAAAAAAATATTCAGAAATAATGAAAGCTCCTCAAATTTGAAGGAAACATTAATCTACAATCTAAGAAGCTCTACAAATAACAAATAGGTTAAATACAAGGAGAGACATCCCAGACACACCACGGTCAAGATGTAGAATGCCAAAAACAAAGGCAAATCTTGAATGCAGCAAGAGAAAAAAAAAATGACTCATCATGAACAAGAAAAACTTCAGTACGATAAATGGCTGACTTCTACTAAAAAGAATAGAGGCTGGCAAGCAGTGGGATGACATATTCAAAGTGGTGAAAGGAAAAAATTGTCAAACAAAAATATCTTCTATGAAATGTCCAAAATCCACAGTGACAGAAAGTAGATTACTGGTCAGCAGAGGCAGGGGGATGGGGAGCTAGGGGAGAGACAGCTGCTAAATACATTCTTTTGGGAGTAATAAAAATGTTCTGGAGTTAGATAATGGTAATGGTTGGAAAACATTAAAAATATACAAAAAACACCAAACTGTACACTTTAAAAGGGTGAATGTTATTGTAGGTGAATTTTATCTCAAGAAAAAAATTTAAAAATAAAGATCTCAAGTCACTAACCTAACTTTTCAGCTAAAGAAACTAGAAATATAAGACCAAACTGAACCCAAATTAAGTAGAAGAATGGCCATAATTAGGACTAGAAGAGATATAAATAAAATAGACAATAAAAAACAATGGAGAAAATCAATAAAACCTCAAATTGATTATTTAAAAATATCTACAAAACTGACAACCTTTAGCTAGATTGACCAAAAGAAAAAAGAAAAGAAAAAAAGATTCAAATTAGTAAAATTAAGAATAAAGCTGGGATATCTACAACTTCACAGAAATAAAAGGAGCACAAGAGAATACTATCAACAACTATATGCCACTAACTTAGATAACTTAGATGAAATGGACAAATTTCTACAAAACCACAAACTACCAAAATTGATGCAAGAAGAAACAGAAAATCTGAATAGAGATATGGCAAGAAATTGAATTAGTAATTAAGACACTCCTCCCCTTCTCAAAAAAATCCCTTTACTGATGAATGAATTGTACCAAACATTTAAAAAATAATTAATACCAATATTCACAAACGCTCCCAGGAATCTGCTGGGTTTGGAGACTCCAAAGGGGGTCATGTGCCAGGGGAGATAGAAACACTTGGTCACAGGCTGGGTGAGCATGGAGTGTGGCTGGAGACCAGGGAGACATGAGTGATTGACTGCTTTTCTATGAGGGCTCACTGAGGAGTGGGGCCCCGAGCTTTCAGCTCCTCTGGGACGAGAGACTGGGAGGCTGCCATTTTCACTCTCAGCCTCCAAAGCTGTACAGAAAGCTTTCAGGGAACAAAAGCTACCGAGAGCAAACCACAGCAGATTACTTATCCTGGCCCCTGGCAAGGGCAGTGCAATTCCGCCTCAGGCAAAGACATTTGAGAATCACTGCAACAGGCCCCTCCCCGAGAAGATCAGCAAGAGCATCCAGCCAAGACCAAGTTTATTGATCAATGAGAATGGCAAAACCCCAGCACTAGGGGAATACAGCAAATAGAATTTATGGCTCTTTTCCCCATGATTCTTTTGTCTTTCAAAATTAATTTTTTAAATTTTCATTATTTTTTTCTTTTTCTAATTTTTAGTTGAATTTTTCTTCTTTCCTTTTTCAACAAACATCTTATCAATTCCTTTTTTAAAATCTTTCTTAATTTTCATTTTTTACAGTCATATTCTATCCCTTCATTGTATTTAACCTTATTTTTTGTATATAAGTTTTCCTTTCTTTAAAATTTGGGGATACAGTTTCTTCTAACAGACCAAAATATACCCTAGATCTAGTGTGACATTGTCCTAGTCTCCCGCCTGATGACATTCTCTCTTTTTATAAATTTTTTTTGTTCTTTATTCAACCAACTTTTTATCTTACCAATTCCTTTTTAAAAATCTTTTTAAATTTTCATGTTTACAGTCATATTCCATCCCTTCATCGTATTTACCCTTATTTTTGTATATATATATATATGAATTTTTCTTTCTTTAAAATTTTGGGAGGCAGTTTCTTCTAACAGACCAAAATACACCCAAAATCTAGTGTGTGGCTCTGTTGTATTCACCAGCATGATCATATTCTTTTTTTTCCCTTTTCCTCCCTGGTTTGGGTTTCTTCTGATTTGTTTAGTGTATATTTTTCTGGGGTTGTTGTTACCCTTTTAGCATTTTGTTCTCTCATTCATCTATTCTCCTCTGGACAAAATGAAAACACGGAAAAACTCACCTCCAGAAAAAAAAGACCAAGATGCAGTACTGACTGCCAGGGACCTAATCAATACAGGCATTAGTAAGATGTCGGACCTAGAGTTCAGAATGACAATTATAAAGATACTAGCTGGGCTTGAAATAAGCATGGAAGATACTAGAGAATCCCTTTCTGGAGAAATAAGAGAACTAAAATCTAACCAAGTCGAAATCAAAAAGGCTATTAATGAAGTGCAATAAAAAAATGGAGCCTCTAACTGCTAGGATAAATGAGGCGGAAGAGAGAATTAGTGATCTAGAAGACCAAATGATGGTGAATAAGGAAACTGAGAAAAAGAGAGATAAACAACTACTGGATCACGAGGGGAGAATTCAAGAGATAAGTGATACCATAAGATGAAACAATATTAGAGTAATTGTTTCCCAGAAGAAGAAGAAAGAGAGGGGCAGAAGGTATATTGGAACAAATTATAGCAGAGAACTTCCCTAATTTGGGGAAGGAAAGAGTCTTCAAAATCCAGGAGGCACAGAGAACCCCCCTCAAAATCAATAAAAATAGGTCAATACCCCAATATCTAGTAATAAAACTTACAAGTCTCAGAGACAAAGAGAAAATCCTGAAAGCAGCTCAGGACAAGAGGTCTGTAAACTACAATGGTAGAAATATTAGATTGGCAACAGACCTCTCCACAGAGACCTGGCAGGCCAGAAAGGACTGGCATGATATATTCAGAGTACTGAATTTTCTCATTCTTGGCATGCAGCCAAGAATACTATATCCAGCTAGGATATCATTGAAAATAGGAGAGATAAAAAAAAAAAAAAAAAACTTCCAGGACAAACAAAAACAAAAAGAATTTGTGAACACCAAGCCAGCCCTACAAGAAATATTGAAAGGGGTCCTTTAAGCAAAGAAAGAGCCTAAAAGTAACATAGACCAGAAAGGAACAGAGACAATATACAGTAACAGTCAACTTACAGGCAATACAGCAGCACTAAATTCATATCTTTCAATAGTTACCCTGAATGTAAATGGGCTAAATGCCCCAATCAAAAGACAGAGGGTATCAGATCGGATAAAACAAACAAACAAAAGACCCAGTGATATGCTATCTGCAAGAGATTTTAGACCCTCCAGATTTAAAGTGGGGGGGGGAAACCATTTACCATGCGAATGGACATCAAAAGAAAGCTGGGGTGGCAATCCTTATATCAGACAAATTAGACTTTCAACCAAAGACTATACTAAGAGATGAAGAAGGGCACTACATCATACTTAAAGGGTCTATCCAACAAGAAGATCTAACAATTTTAAATATCTATGCCCCTAACATGGGAGCAGCCAATTACATAAGCCAATTAATAACAAAATCAAAGAAAGACATCAACAATAATACAATAACAGTAGGGGACATTAACACCCCCCTCACTGAAATGGACAGATCATCTAAGCAAAAGATCAACAAGGAAATAAAGGCTTTAAGATACACACTGGATCAGATGGACTTCACAGATATATTCAGAACATTCCACCCCAAAGCAACAGAATACACATTCTTCTCGAGTGCCCATGGAACATTCTCCAGAATAGATCACATCCTGGGTCACAAATCAGGTCTCAACCAGTACCAAAAGATTGGGATCATTCCCTGCATATTTTTGGAACACAATGCTTTGAAACTAGAACTCATCACAAGAGGAAAGTTGGTAAGAACTCAAATACATGGAGACTAAAGAGCATCCTACTCAAGAATGAATGGGTCACCAGGAAATTAAAGAATTTAAAAAATTCATGGAAACAAATGAAAATGAAAACACAACTGTTCAAAATCTTTGGGATGCAGCAAAGGTGGTCCTAAGAGGACAGTATATAGCAATACAAGCCTTTGTCAAAAAACAAGAAAGGTCTCAAATACACTACCTAACCCTACAACTACAGGAGCTGGAGAAAAAACAGCAAATAAAGCCTAAACCCAGCAGGAGAAGAGAAATAATAAAGATCAGAGCAAAAATCAAAGAAATAGGAACCAAAAGAACAGTAGAACAGATCAACGAAACTAGGAGCTGGTTCTTTGAAAGAATTAATAAGATTGATAAACCCCTGGCCAGACTTATCAAAAAGAAAAGAGAAATGACCCAAATAAATAAAATCATGAATGAAAGAGGAGAGATCACAACCAACACCAAAGAAATACAAACAATTATAAGAACAAATTATGATCCCCAAGACAGCATGGTACTGGCACAAAAACAGACATATAGACCAATGGAACAGAATAAAGAACCCAGATATGGACCCTCAACTCTATGGTCAAATAATCTTCGACAAAGCAGGAAAAAATATGCAATGGAAAAAAGTCTCTTCAATAAATGGTGCTGGGAAAATTGGACAGCCACATGCAGAAGAATGAAACTCAACCATTCTCTAACACCATACACAAAGATAAACTCAAAGTGGATGAAAGACCTCAATGTGAAACAGGAATTCATCAAAATCCTAGAGGAGAACATAGGCCCTAACCTCTTTGACATCGCCCACAGCAACTTCTTTCAAGATACATCTCCAAAAGCTAATGAAACAAAAGCAAAAGTGAACTTTTGGGACTTCATCAAGATCAAAAGCTTCTGCACAGCAAGGGAAACAGTCAACAAAACAAAGAGGCAACCCACAGAATGGGAGAAGATATTTGCAAATGACACTACAGATAAAGGGCTGGTAACCAAGATCTATAAAGAACTTCTCAAACTCAACACCCAAAAAACAAATAATCAAGTCAAAAGGTGGGCAGAAGATATGAAAAGACGCTTCTCTGAAGAAGACATACAAATGGCTCCCAGACACATGAAAAAACATTCATCATCATTAGTCATCAGGGAAATCCAAATCAAAACCACATTGAGATACCTACCACCTTATACCAGTTAGAATGGCAAAAATTGACAGGGCAAGAAACAACAAATGTTGGAGAAGTTGTGGCAAAAGGGGAACCCTCTTACACTGTTGGTGGGAATGCAAGTTGGTACAGCCACTTTGGAAGACAGTGTGGATGTTCCTCAAAAATTTAAAAATAGAGCTACCCTATGACCCAGCAATTGCAGTCCTGGGTATTTACCCCAAAGACACAGATGTAGTGAAAAGAAGGGCCATATGCACCCCAATACTCATAGCAGCAATGTCTGCAATAGCCAAACTGTGGAAAGAGCCGAGATGCCCTTCAACAGATGAATGGATAAAGAAGATGTGGTCCATATATACAATGGAATATGACTCAGCCATCAGAAAGGATGAATACCTAACTTTTACATCAACATGGATGGGACTGGAGGAGATTATGCTAAGTGAAATAAATTAAGCAGAGAAAGTCAATTATCATATGGTTTCACTTACTGGTGGAACATAAGGAATAGCATGGAGGATACTAGGAGAAGGAAGGGAAAAATTGGGGGGGTGGAATTGGAGGGAGAGATGAACCATGAGAGATTATGGACTCTGAGAAACAAACAGGGTTTTAGAGGGGAGGGGGGAGGGGGGATTGGTTAGCCCGGTGATGGGTATTAAGGAGGGCACATACTGCATGGAGCACCAGGTGTTATACGAAAATAATGGATTGTGGATCACCACATCAAAAACTAATGATGTATTGTATGGTGACTAACATAACATAATAAAATTTAAAAAAAAAATAAAAAAATAATGATTAGAGCAGAAATAAATGATATAGAAACTAAGAAAACAATAGAAGAGATCAATGAAACCAGGAGCTGGTTCTTTGAAAAAATTAACAAAATTGATAAACATCTAGCCAGACTTATCAAAAAGAAAGGAGAAAGGACCTAAATTAATAAAATCACAAATGAGAGGAGAAAGAACAACCAATACCACAGAAATCCAAACAGTTATAAGAAAATATTATGAAAAATTATATGTCAATAAATTAGACAACCTGGAAGAAATGGATAAATTCCTAGAAACATATAAACTACTGAAACTGAAAGAGGAAGGAATAGAAAACTTGAACAGACTGATAGTCTGCAAAGAAATTGAATCAGTCATCAAAGACTCCCAACATACAGAAATCCAGGACCTGATGGCTCATGTGTGAATTCCACCAAACACTTAAAGAAGAATTAATAGCTATTCTTCTCAAACTATTCCAGAAAGTAGAAAAGGAAGAACTTCCAAATTCATTCTATGAGATCAGCATTACCTTGATTCAAAAACTGGACAAAGACCCCACTAAAAAATGAGAACTACAGGTCAATATCCCTGATGAACATGGATGCCAAAATTCTCAATAAAATACTAGCAATTCGAATGCTACAATACATTAAAAAAATCATTACCATGATGAAGTGGGATTTATTCCCTTCCACCCTTACAAGGGTGGTTCAATATTCACAAGTCAATCAACATGTACACCATATTAATAAAAGAAAGGATAAGAACCATGTGATCATTTCAATAGATGCAAAAAAGCATTTGACAACTTATAACATCCATTCATGATAAAAACCCTCAACAAAGTAGGGTCATAGGGACATACCTCAACATAATAAAGGCTATCTAGAAAAACTCACAGCTAATATCCTCAGTGGGGAAAAACTGAAAGCTTTTCCTCTATAATCAGGATCAAGACAAGGATGTCCACTCTCACCAGTGTTATTTAACATAGTTCTGGAAGTCCTAACCACAGAAATCAGACAACAAAAAGAAATAAAAGGCATCCAAATTGACAAGGAAGAAGTAAAACTACTTGCAAATGACATGATCTCATATATAGAAAACCTGAAAGACTCCACCAAAAAACTGCTAGAACTGATACAAGAATTCAGTAAAGCCTCAGGACACAAAATCAATGTACAGAATTTTTTTGTTGCATTCTTATACACCAATAACAAAGCAGCAGAGAGAGAAATTAAGGAATCAATCCCATTTACAATTACACCAAAAACAATAAGATAGCTAGGCATAAACCTAACGAAAGAGGCGAAAGACCTGTACTCTGAAAACTATAAAACACTGATGAAAGAAATTGAAGATGACACAAAGAAATGGAAAGACATTCCATGCACATGGATTGGAAGAACAATATTATTAAAATGTCTATAGTACCCAAAACAATCTACGCATTTAAAGCAATCCTATCAAAATAACAAAAGCATTTTTCATGGAACTAGAACAAAAAATCCTAAAATCTGTATGGAATGCAAAAGACCTTGAATAGCCAAAGCAATCTTGAAAAAGAAAAGCAAAGCTGGAAATAACACAATTCCAGACTTCAAGATATATTACAAAGATGCAGTGATCAAGACAGTATGGTACTGGCACAAAATTGGACACATACATCAACGGAACAGAATAGAAAACCCAGAAATGAACCCACAAATATATGGTCAATTAATCTTCAACAAAACAGGAAGAAATATCCAATGAGAAAAAGACAGTCTCCTCAACAAATGGTGTTGGGAAAACTGGACAGCAACATGCCAAAGAATGAAATCGGACCACTTTCTTACCCCATACACAAAAATAAATTCAAAATGGATTAAAGACCTAAATGTAAGACAGGAAACCATAAAAATCCTAGAGGAGAACACAGGCAATAACCCTTTGCCATTGGCCATAGCAGCTTCTTACTAGATCCATCTCCTGAGGCGAGGGAAACAAAAGCAAAAATAAACCATTGGTACTTCATCAAGATAAAAAGTTTCTGCACAGTGAAGGAAATAATCAACATCAGCAAAATTAAAAGGCAACCTAAGTAATGGGAGAAGATAGTTGCAAATGACACATCTGATGAAAGGTTAGTATCCAAAATATATAAAGAACTTAGAAAACTCAACACCCAAAAAAATAATCCAGTTAAAAAAATGGGCAGTGGGCGCCTGGGTGGCTCAGCTGGTTAAGCAACTGTCTTCAGCTCAGGTCATGATCCTGGAGTCCCGGGATCGAGTCCCACATCGGGCTCCCTGCTCAGCGGGGAGTCTGCTTCTCCCTCTGACCCTCTTCCCTCTCGTGCTCTCTATCTCTCATTCTCTCTCTCTCTCAAATAAAATAAAATCTTTAAAAATATATAAATAAATAAATAAATAAAAAATAAAAAAATGGGCAGAAATCATGAATAGACATTTTTTCAAAGAAGACATACAGATGGCTAGCAGACACATGAAAAAATGCTCAACATCACTCGTCAGGGAAATACAAATGAAAACTACAATATCACCTCACACCTGCCAGAATGGCTAAAATGAACAACACAGGAAACAATAGATGTTGGCAAGAATGCAGAGAAAGGGGAACCCTCTTACACTGTCGGCAGGAATGCAACCTGGTGCGGCCACTCTGGAAAACAGCATGGAAGCTCCTCAAAAAGTTAAAAATAGAACTACCCTATGATCCAGCAATTGTACTCCTAAGTATTTACCCAAAGAATTCAAAAATTCTGATTTGAAAGGATACATGCACTCTGATATTTATAGCAGTATTATCAACAATAGCCAAATTATGGAAACAACCCAAATGCTCATTGACTGATGAATGGATAAAGAAGATCTAGTGTGTGTGTGTGTTTGTGTGTGTGTGTGTGTGTGTGTGTGTGTGTGTTTAGTGGACTATTAGTCATAAAAAAATGAAATCTTTCCTTTCGCAACAACATGAATGGAGCTAGAGAGTATTATGTTGTGAAATAAGTCAGTCAGAGAAAGACAAATACCATATGATTTCACTTATAAGTGGAATTTAAGAAACAAAACAGATGAACATGGGGGAAAAAAGAGAGGCAAACCATAAAACAGACTCTTAACTATAGAGAACAAACTAAGGGTTGCTGGATCTGAGGTGGGCAGGGGGATGGGTTAAATGGGTGATGGGTATTAAGGAGGGCACATGTTGTGATGAGCACTGGGTGTTATAAGTGATGAATCACTAAATTCTACACCTGAAACTAATGTTACATTTTATGTTAATTAACTGGAATTTAAACAAAAACTTGGGAAAAAACGAAGCCTAAAAATTTCCTGTAATTAATAAGCAATTATAAAATAGAGCAAGATTGCAGGGCACAAGGTTAATAATCAAAAGTCAATCACTTTCTTATATGCCAAAATTAACAAATGAAATTGAAACTAAAACACAATACCATTTACTTTATCACCCCTCAAAATGAAATACTTAGGTATAAATGTAAACAAATATGTACAAGATCTAGATAAAGAAAACTACAAAACTCTGATGAAAGAAATAAAAGAATTATATAAATGGAGAGTTATTCCATGTTCTTAGATGGGAATGCTCAATATCGTCAAGACATCAGTTCTTCCAACTTGATCAATGCAATTTCAATTAAAACCCCAGCAAGTTATTTTGTGGTTATTGACAAAATGACTCTTAAGTTTATATGGAGAGGCAAAAGACCACAAATAGCCAACATAATATGAAAGAGAATACCCCAACTACCAAGTAAAGTTTGGAAGAACTATATGTGACAAAAGGTGCTGTTAAGCCCTCTTACTTGAGGACTAGTTATTGTTTAGCTTGAGAACAAGTATATAATAGGTTGTATCTGCTTGGCTATATAAAAGAGCAAGATTCATTTTTGTCCTTGCACTCTCTTAGTGGATTACCTATGGTGCAGGCATCATAATCTGGTTTAATGCTTAATCCATAATAACATTACTTTATCTTTTAAAAACAATATTGATGGAGAATGAAGTTGGAGGACTGACACTACCCAACTTCAAGGCTTACTTACTATAAAACTACAGTAATCACGATGGTGTAGCATTGGTGAAAGAACATACAAATAGATCAGTAGAGCCCAGAAATAGGTCCACATAAATATAGTCAACTGATCTTTGGCAAAGAAGCAGAGAAAATATAATGGAGCAAAGATAGTCTTTTCAACAAATGATGCTAGAACAACTGGACATCCATATGCAAAAAAAGAAAATGAATCTAGTCACAGACCTTACATTCTTCACAAAAATTAACTCAAAAATAATCATAGACCTAAATGCAAAATACAAAACTCTTAAACTTCTAAAAAATAATGTAGAAGTTTGGTTGATCTCAGGTATGGTAATGACTTTTTAGATATGATCCATAAAAGAAAGAATTGATAAACTATACTTCATTAAAATTAAAAAGTTCTACTCTGCAAAAGACACTGTCACAAGAATGAGAAAACAAGTCACAGACTGGGAGAAAATATTTGCAGAAGACATATCTGATAAAGGACAGTTCCTAATCCACAATATATAAAAACTCTTAAAACTCAACAATAAGGAAATAAACAAGCCAATTAAAAAATGGGTAAAAGATCTTAACAGATACCTCACCAAAGAAAATATACAGATGGCAAATACGCATATGAAATGATGTTCCACATCATGTGTCATTAGGGAATTGCAAATAAAAGCAACAATGAAATACCACTACACCCCTATAAAAATGGCCAAAATTCAAAACACTGACAACACCAAATGCTGGTGAGGATGTGGAGCAACAAGAATTCTCATTCACTATTGATGGGAATGCAAAATGGTATGGCCACTTTGGAAGACAATTTAGCAGTTTCCTACAAAACTACATAATCTAACCTTATGATCCCCCAATTATGTTCCTTGTATTTGGCCAAATGAGTCCAAAAACCTATACCCACACAAAAATTTGCACACAATTGTTTATAACAGCTTTATTCATAATTGCCTAAACTTAGAAGCAACCAAGATGTCCTTCAGTAGGTGAGTGGATAAATTGTGGGTACATTCAGAAAATGGAATATTAAACAGCACTAAAAAGAAATGAGCTATCAAGACAGGAAAAGACATGCTACTAAGTGAAATGCACATTACTAAGTGAAAGAAGCCAATCTGAAAAGGCTACATACGATATAATTTCGACTATATGACATTCTGGAAAAGGCAAAACTATGGAGACAGTAAAATGATCAGGTTACCAGGGATTCAGGGGAAGGGAGAGGGGAATAGGTACAAAGCACAGAGGATTTTTAGGACCGTGAAACTATTCTGTAAAACAATATAAGGGGGAATATTATAATGGGGGAGTTTGACATTTATCAGAACTCATAGAATGTACAACATGAAGAGTGAGCCTAATGCAAAATATGGACTTTGGGTGATAATGTGTCAGTGTAGGTTCACTGATTGTTCCTTGAAATGTATCACTCTGGGATGTTCATAGTAGGGGAGGCTGTGCATATGGTTGAGCAGGAAAAATATGAGAAATTTCTGTATCTTCCACTCAATTTTGCCGTGAACCTAAAAAGAGTTTTTTATTTAAAGTCAAAATATTTGACTAAATATTTCTCCAAAGAAGATATATGGATGGCCAATAAGGATATGAAAAGATGCCCAACATCATTTGGGAACTGCAAATCAAAATAAAAATGAGATGCCACTTCACACCCACTAGGATGGCTATAATAATAATAATTTTAAAAAGGAACTAAAAATAAAATTTAAAAAATAATTAAAAAGGAATAACAAATGTTGATGAGGATGTGGATAAATGGACATCATCATGCATTGCTGGTGGGAATGTAAAATGGTTCAGTTGCTTTGGAAAACATTTTGGCAGTTCCTTAAAATGTTAAACATAGAGTTACCATTTAATCCAACAATTGTACTCCTAGGCATATGCCCAAGACAAATGAAAACATTTGTCTACAAAAAAATAAAAACCAAACCAAACAAACAAAAAACTTGAATACAAATGTTCATAGCCAAAAAGTACATAAACTGATGAATGGATAAACAGAATGTGGTATATCCATACAATGGAATATTATTTTGCCATAAAAAGTAATAAATTACTAATACATGCTACAACATAGAAGAACCTTAAAAACATCTTGCTAAGTGAAATAAGCCAGTCAAAGAAAAAGACCACATATTCCATTTATATGAAATGTCTAGAACATGTAAAGACATGCAGACCAAAATTAGATTAGTGTTGCCTAGAGCTGGAATGGGCGAATGAGAAAATTCGGGGGTGAGACCTAAAGGGTATAGGTTCCTTTTTGGGAGATTACAGTGTTGTAAAATTGATTGTGGTGATGGTTGCATG
Source organism: Eumetopias jubatus (assembly GCF_037043125.1). Classification (NCBI taxonomy): domain Eukaryota; kingdom Metazoa; phylum Chordata; class Mammalia; order Carnivora; family Otariidae; genus Eumetopias; species Eumetopias jubatus. The sequence continues at coordinate 67,124,616 of NW_028274817.1, forward strand.
ATTCTGTAAATATACTAAAAAAACACTGAATTGTGTACTTTATTTTTTTAAGATTTTATTTATTTATTTATTGACAGAGAAAGAGACAGTGAGAGAGGAAACACAAGCAGGGGGAGTGGGAGAGGGAGAAGCAGGCCTCCTGTGGAGCAGGGAGCCCGATGTGGGACTCCATCCCAGGACCCTGGGATCATGACCTGAGCCAAAGGCAGATGCTTAACGACTGAGCCACCCAGGCGCCCCTGAATTGTGTACTTCAAATGGGCTGATTGTATGGCACATGAATTTTGTCTCAAGCTGTTATTTTTAAAAAACCTTAGCAAAACAAAAGGTAATCTTTGGGTTGAGCCATGAAGAATAATCAAATAATCACAAAGTAAAGAAAGGTATTGGGACACGTGGGAAGCTCAGCCAGGTAAACAGCTGCCTTTGGCTCAGGTCATGATCCTAAGGTCCTGGGATCAAGTCCCACATCAGGCTTTTTGCTCAGCAGGGAGCCTGCTCCTCCTTCTGCCTGCCACTCTCCTGCTTGTCCTCACTCTCTCTCTCTCTCTCATTAAAAAAAAATTAAGAAAGGTATTTTAAGCTAATGGAAAAGCATGAACAAAATATTAATAATATGGTGCAAAATATGAATGATATGGTATGAATGAAGAAGGTATGTGTGGGTGGTTTAGCTATGTGTTGGGTGGAAGATGAGCCTAGGAAAGTAACCTGGGAACTTGAATGGTAAACTCAAGAGTTTGGATCTAATCTCATGAAGTTAAACGAGGATTCATGAGTGGATTCTGTGCTGGGGACTGACAAAAATCAGATTTCCATTTTACAGGAACATGCTTTGATAACAATCAGTCTGTAGAATATATGAAAGGAGGCAAGAATACCAGCTAGGTTTTTGCAAACTGTGTTGCCTGCAAAGGTTATCACTGGGGGCTTTCTCAATTGTCTTGTCTGAGCTGCATCCCTGAGGACTTGCCCTAAGCCTCATTCCCACAGGGTCTTGCTTATACAGGTTTTTATTTTTGGAAAATTAAATGTGCATAGTCTTCAAGCTCCAAAATAATCATTCAGAAGTGGCATTTTTGTTTCTGAGAGATAACTTGGTCCCAGCGCCAGAAGTTTACCAGGTAAACTGCAAACCAACCATAGAGGTGTCCAGGTTATGGGTCTTGACCTGCTTTCTGCATGCCCCCCACACGCATAACTTGGGCTATCCGCTTTGTTTTAGAAACTTCCCCTCTACCCTTAGCCCTAGACTCTAGTTCCCAGCTGCTAATCTGCTATGTGGCCTAAATTAAGTCCCCTACTCTTCTGCATCCTTGTTTCTCTGTCTATATCATGAGGAGTTCTGAAAAGAATTTCTCTAAGGGTCCTTATCACTTTCCAGCTTAGCTCTTTTTAAATGGAATTAAGCCTGAGTGAGCCGAGAAGGGATAGAGATAAAGAAGTGCAGGAAGACAGGGAAAGGGGGTAAGCCCTAAGAGGTCCTTAGACCTCTCTCTCTGTTTGGGAGCTACCCGGGTATATGGTGACCTAGTTCAGCCTGAGAAAGGTGGGAACTGTCCCCAAATCAAACATGCTCCATGCTCCTTCAACCAAACATCTGCTCCTAGGAGTGTTCCACTTTCTTTTTTTTTTCCACTTTCAAATCCAAAATGTACTTCATATTTTCCAATGTTCTCTGTGTCTCCAAATCTCCGGAAAGCATATTGTTCTGGGTTAAGATAGGAATCCATAGGAAGCATACCCTTTATTGAGAACCTGAACAGTCCACTGAACAATGGCAGACAGACCAAAAGGGCCTTTGAGTTCAGGCATGGCAAAACTGTAGTGAGGATCCTTGACATGGCCTCTTGTGCTTATCTTTAAGAGGTTTCTGGGTTCCTACCCATACTTCACAGAGACCTTACAACTGAGGAGAAATAACCCAGAGAAGGCCTACCAATCCACAAAGGAGCCATGGTTTAGAAGGCTGATATGGGTCACAGAAACTCTAGGAATCCAGGTTTAGAGAAAGAGCAGGCAAAGGGAGCTGGGATTGATTCCCTGGGGCACCCATAGGGCTATGGGAGCTTAGTGAGCATCTATTCCAGGAGCTTCTAATTGAGAGTGGTGGAAGTAGTAAAAAGGAAGTGGAAGGAGAGAAGTCTTTGAATAAATCCAAAGCTCTCAAATAAAGTTTAAATTGATCCAGGATAAAGTGCTATGTAGTACATGCTCACTAAATTGGAAAGTTTCTTTCTTTTTGGCTATAACAGTCATTATCTTTACTGGTCAGTTCTGATTAGCAGTTATGACATCGACTAATAAGATGAGGAAACGAATTTTCATGTAATCAATGTATTTATTGGTAAACAAAATCTTGAGAACTATATGACCCAGGAGGGGAAATATTTTAAAGGGTGAATAATTTGGGAACTGCTGACAGAATCCAAACATTTAATTTTACTCATGAGGAAACTGAGACCCAAGGTACAGTAGTAATTTGTCTGAAGTTACATAGTGAGTCTGGTTCTGTCAGATCTGGAGCCCAGGTCTCTTAAGCACCAGCCAGAACTTTGTTTCATCTACTCCACTCCACTCTACTCCAGGACTGCCTATTCCCCACAATAAAGTAGGTACTCAGGAAAGATTTGTTGAATTGAACGAAACCCATCAGTTTTGCCAGGAAAGTGTCTGGCTTGATTGTTTCCATGGACTGAAAGTGATCTGTGTTGGCAGAATTGGGCCAAAAAATCTAGAACCTGGGCCAAAAAGTCTAAAACCTCTCTAAGGCCATATCACTAAGTATTGAGTATTATGACAAAACCATGGGCTTCTGGATCATGTTAACCTATGGCAACTGTAACTTAGATTAGGACAACATCATGGTCTCAACCCAAACCACAAGTTCCAAAACTCCAAGACCCCTTTAACCAGGTGAGTGTTTTATTGTACCCCTAATGTCACTGAACTGGCACTCAGAGTGGCTATGGCTGGGGTGGAGCTTGGTAAAGTAATTCAGGGAAGAGCTACTTTGTTCTCACTAGGCACAACAGGTCAATTTCTCTGTGGCAAAAAAAAAGGCACAAAGAATGAGAGTCCTAGAAGAAGCATGGGTCTGCAGCAGACCCCAGAAAAAATACATTCAAGTGAGAGGAACTGCAAGTGGGGAGTCAGGGAAAGGGGTGGAGAATGCTGTCACCTCAGTGGCTTTTTCATAGCTTCTGAGGAGCCAGGTCTAGAGAAAGCTCATAAAGAGAATGAAAGTAGAAAGTTCACACCAGCCCTAAACACCCAGGCTCTGAAGCATTGATGAGAGAGTATGGAGTTGACATCCACCGCCCATCCGGACTCCTGGAACCCTGGAGTGGAGCTTGTACCCTTCTTCCTAGGTTTCCCTCAATGGCATTGCCTGCTGAGTTTGCAGTTCTCTTGGTTCCCTTCTCATCTCTCCTTGGAGGTGGTATTGACCGGCCCTCTCCCACCACATAAGGACATCATGTTCTTCCTGATCTAGGAGAGCAAAGCAGTCCACATTCCCTGGAGTCTGGGAGGGCCGGAGAGGGGAAGTTCTAATGTTTGTAAGCAGATCAGTCAGTCGCCTGGGCAGCCCCAGGGGCTCCTGGTCCAGATATCCTTCACCACCTTCCCTTCAGTCCCCTCCTCATCTTTGTCCTATCTCCTCACATGGTCTTTGACTGCTTTGTTCATTGCCCAAACACTTGCAGCAAGCCAAGAACAATGCACTCCATCTCCCTGGAATTGTCACTCAAATATGGGGGTTGGCTGGGGAAGAAAACTGCAGTGTGCTCCTCACTAGGCCTTTCTCCAGCCCTTTCCTGTCTGGCAGTGGGGACTGTCCTGGTGCTCAAACGCTATCTCCAATCTACAGGATGGGCTGAGTGCTAGCCCCAGCCTTCTTGGCAGCCCAGCACAGTGAAATACTATTCAAGATGACCTGAGTGGCCTCAGGGCCCAGGGGAAGAGTCTGAAGGGTGCAAGGGCAGCAAGAACCTGTGGAGTTGCAGCAGCTGATGAGTCAATCCTTTCTGAAGAATTTTGCTCTTGTCTTTCTCTGCAGTAATTCATTATCAAGGAGACATGAAAGGACTCCAGAATCCAGGGCAAAGATTTGGTGCTTGGATTCCCCATTCCAGGCCACTCACACTGTGGCAAAATCTCCTTATGCCACACTGTCTCCTGGCCTGAGAGTCACTGTTGGTTTCCAAAGAGTCCCATAGGGCCATTTTAAATTTTATTAAGGAAATATAAACTAAGATAACATAAGAATGAAATAAAAGTATGGCCATTTCCTTGGGGAGGAATGGAAGGAAGACATGAGATAGATCTCATATCCTGTCCTATTAACAGATGCAAATCATGCAGTTCATCTCCAAACCCCTTTCCTGAAACAACAGCTGCTGGCCATGAGCCAGCCCAGCCCTGAAGGCCAGTTTCCTCTGTGTTTCCATATTCTCTGGCTCAATGGCAGAGCAACAGGTCTGCAACTATTTTAGGATTCTGTCCCCTGTTCCATTCATGTATTTCTAGTCTCTCCTATCTGAGTGAAGACCCTAAGCTTTGTCTAGGCCAGTGGATTTAAAAAGAAATTAATACTGTCTTTATTTGGTATTATAGTTATTGGTTTGTTTTACTAAATGTAAAATATTTACAAAGGCTTTGGCTCTCAATTCCCCCAAGAAATCTTTTTATACAAAAGTCTTAAGTTTTTCAACTGAAATTCTTCCTGCATGGGTTTTCAGAAACCCATTCCCAATGCTTGGGGAAGTGCTACTGTAGGGTCAACAATATGTAATAACATCAAAAGGATGTAAAACATCAACAACAACAAAAATGCCAAAAATAACTTGAGCACAAAAGAGAACACAAATGCAACATTTGCCAAGTCAGTTTCTGCTAAAAACATTCTGAAAATGGAAGTCATCAATTAAATTAAAAAGTACTTGTAAATGACTTATACATAAATGTTCATAACAGCTTTATTTATAAGTCTAAAACTGGATACAACCAAAATATCCATGAAAGAATAAACAAACTGTGTTATATTCATATAATGGAGTTCTACTTGGCAATAAAGAGTAACAAAATATCGACATACACTTTATTTTGAATCTCAAAATAATTATGCTGAGTGGAAGAATCTCTAAACAAAAAGAGTACTGTATGACTCCATTATTTATTTACTTTTAAATTTTTATTTGAAGTATAGTTGACATATTAAATTAGTTTCAGGTATACAATATGGTTATGCAACAATCATATATATTACAAAATGCTCACCACAATAAGTATATTACAATATTATTGCCTATGTTCCCTATCCTATACCTTTCGTCCCCATGACTTATTTATTTTAAAACTGGAAGTTTATACCTCTTAATCCCCTTCACCATTTTGCCCATCATTCCATTCCCTTTCCCTTTGGCAACCACCAGTATAATTCAATTTATATAAAATTCTAAAAAATGCCAACTAATATATAGTGACAGAAAGGAGATCAGTGGTTGTCTGGGGATGGTGGTGGAAGGAGAGATGTACTGAACAAGGCCATGATGAAACTTTTGAGGGTAATATGTTTATTAACTATATTATTGCAATGACTTCATGGATATATACACGTACCAAAAATTTACCAAGTTATACACTTTAAATATGTGCAGTTTATTGTACATCAATTATACCTTCATAAGCTGTAAAAAAGTAATTAGATTTAGAGCAAAAAAATTATAGCAAATGCTGTTGGGCTAACTCAATATCCATTTCAATTCTCTTCTCTATTTCTGTCACCATTACAGAAGCTACAAACACTAAATGCTTACTTTTCCAGACTCACAGCTAGAAGTTTGAAAGTTTAAAAATATTTCTAAATCTATGGAAACCCTTTTCCTTTCCAATTGCAATCTTACACTGGAGCACATTATATAAATCATATAAAAGGAGGGCTGCACTAGTGTTATGGGGATGGCTGTCAGGATACTGGAACCTCCACTGATGTTTTTTCTTATTTACTTTCTCTTCATTTATGCTCTCCTTCCGCTGTAGTCCCTGAGGGGTACTAAATAATCTCTGGAGTTGTACAGATCTTCTCTTTCCCAGGCTACCTACTTACTCACTCTCTGTCCTAAAACATGATAGAGTCTAATCCTTGCACTTTGATAGGTGGAGAAATTGAGGCATGAAGAGGTGAAAGTACCTGCACGTGGTCTCATAGACAGAAGCAGAAGTTGGTAGTCCAAGTATTTGAGAAGTACTAAGACAGATCCCTGTGTTGGTGCCTGTGGGTGGTATTTTTGAAAGGCTTTTGTTTTGATGGGATTTTCTCTTCAGTTTCTTTAAAAGTGTCTTGTACCCTTAACGAATTCCTGCTACACTAGTCCCAAGCACAACTACTTCTCTGTCCCCTGCTTAGTTCTGTTTCTATTTGGTCAGGGTCTTTCAGGCCCATTCTCAATAGATCTGCAGCAGGCTCACTCGGTGGTAAAGTTGTGACATGCTGGGATAAGAACACCAAATTAGAACCAAAAGCTCTGAGTGAAACACTGGCAGTCAGGAGGCTACACAAGAAAACAAGTACCTCAGTACAAGTACCACCTCAAATGAACAGAACTTCAAGCCCCCAGAGAGCCTGGGAACCAGAAAGTAAAAACAATCTTGATTCCCAATCATTTTCTGGATGCCTACAAGGGGCTCCACCCAAATTCAGAGGGGCAGCTCCAGACCCTCTTCAAAGATACTGGGTCAACAGAGGTGGGGTTTCCTCCACTAGGGGTAAGAGGAGACAGGAAGAGGGAATTCAGGGGGGAGGGGCAGCTATAAAAGGAGCTGACCTGGGCTGGGCTGAAGGGCTCAGGAAGAGACACTCCACGGAGGGTAAGAGAGAAGGAAGGCCACTGCAGGGGACAAGGTAAGATTTAGAGAAATCAGGAGCTTGGAACAAAGCATCCTGGCCTCTCCAGAAAAAGCTGGAAATGAGATTAAGGCTGAATCTCTCCTAGGAGGAGATGGAAATGATTAAGTTTAAAATTTCTGGGGTGGTTTCTGGCAACATAAAGCTGAGAGCTAGAATGCCTTTCAATCTTATAATTTCTTTAATTTGGTGATGATACCAGAGCCACAGACCCTATGTTCCCTACATCTGTACCTGACATTTAGTGGTTGACCCATCCCAGGCCAAGCAGCAAGGTAAAGATTGTAACTCCAAAAGCAGCCTTCTTGCAAAAGTAGGTCACCATGTGTGTTGCCTAGCACTGCACGCGAGGAAACAGCCAAGCAAAGCTGGAAACAAGCTGTAAGAAGATGTCTTCCCCCCCACCTCTGTCACACAAACACACACACACACACACACACACACACACACACACACACACACACACTCCTTTTCCAACACATTGTTGCCTTTAGAACTTAACACCACGACTTGGATAAGAAAAGACTGAAGAAACAGAAAAAAAAAAGTGGAAGTCACAAAAAATAACTGAGGCCCAGAAAGAGAAGGTCATAGAGGTGTAAGGACTTGTCCAAGGTAACATAATTTTTCAGTGGCAAACCTGGAGCTATAGTTCTCCGATTCCAAATCAAAAATGGAGATCAAGATGAAATGAGTGCTTCTTAGGCAATACTATAGCTATACTAAAGAAAGATCTTCCTACAAAATCTTGCCATTTGTGACAAATGGATGGACCTTTAAGGTATTATGCTGAAGTGAAATAAGTCAGACAGAAAAAGATAAATACCATATAATCTCACTTATATGTGGAATCTTAAAAAAATGAACAAAAAAACCCAGCTCATGAATATAGAGAACAGATTGGGGGTTGCCTGAGGTGGAGGTGGGCAAAATGGGTGAAATGGGTTAAAAGGTAATTTTTAAATTACCATTTATAAAATGAATTATGGGGATATAATACACAGCATGGTGGCTATAGTTAATAATACTGTCTTGCATATTTGAAAGTATCTAAGAGAGTAGATATTGAATTCTCTTAATAAGAAAAAAATTGTAACTATGTATGGTGACGGATGTTGACTGGACTTATGGTGATCATTTTGCAGTGTAGTAAATCATTACATTGTACACATGAAACTAATATAATGTTATACGAATTATACCTCAGTAAGAAAAGAAAGATCCTCTTCCATACAAAGACATATAAGACACTGAGAACACTGAAAAAAAAAAAGAAAACTATCTGAAATATCGATTTGGAGTAAAGCAAGGCAATAAACTTGGATCACTCACAAAGTATCTGCAAACCCTAAGGATTCTTCTCTAATGTTTAGAAACATGCTGTTTTCTAAGGATAGCCCATGGCTTCTTATTACACAGGATCCTGGGTATAGGTCCAGAATCCAGGCCAATGCATTTGATTTCACATTGTTCAGAACTTGTGTTAGTCTGGGGCCTCCAAGGATTAGACAATAAAATGGGATTAAATGTGCAAAGATTTATTAAGGAAAATGAAAGTAAATGCGGAAGGAGCCTGGGAAGATTAGGAGAGCTGTGAAACTATAATGTAAGTCTGCCCCTGAACAAAAGAAGGAGGAAGGGAAGGTTGGGTGAAAGTGTCCTAGTCTGCCCTGCACTCTAAGGAAGGCTTGGCAAGGCCAACAGGGATTGATGAAGACAAGGTCACTTGGCAGTCAGAGGATTTCTGTGTCTCCCAGGAATGAGCTTACTTTAATATCACTGCCTTGTAGCAGGTGCCTCAGTGAAAATGCTGGGATGGATTTCAGAGCAAGGCAGCCAAGGCCCTTGGTCAATTGTGCTCTTTGTAGTTGGAGGTCTGCAAGGCACACTGTCTTGGGTGCTATAGAACACCACTTTTAACTTCTACTATATCCCTTCTTTGCCCAGCTGCAGGTGCTTTCTCCATACCCATAGGCCAACTGGGGCCTTGAGTCTCTAGAGAGAGAGAATAGGAAATGACAGAGACCAGAGAGCCTCTGCCTAAAGCACAGGAGTCAGACCTACCTTGAGCTGTGGCTCTTTCCTTCCATGGCCCTGCCCTGTGTCATGAGCTGACATGTTCATACCACCCATGCTAGGTGTCAATCAAAACCACTCCATTTCACTCATATGTGGAATTTAAAGGAAAAAAAAACAGATGAACATAGGGGAAGGGAATGAAAAATAAAATAAGATGAAAACAGACAGGAAGGTAAACCATAAGAGACTCCTAACTATAGGAAACAAAGGGCTGCTGGAGGGGAGGTGGGTGGGGGGATGGGGTAACTGGGTGATGGGCATTAAGGAGAGCACTTGAAGTAATGAGCACTGGGTGTTGTATGCAACTGATGAATCACTAAATTCTGCCTCTGAAACTAATAATACAGTATATGTTAATTAATATACAGACCTTTTATTGCTTCAGATACCCCTTATCCCTTCTTTCTCTAGACTCCTAATCACACAAGCCTAGAGAACACAGAGCAAAACAGAATGGCCAAGGAGGTGGGATGAGAGTTGGACAGTGTCACATCCAACTGTTTTCTTTCAACAGGGGGTGTGACTACTGGAACCAAGAGAGGGAAAGATTAGGAAACTAACATTTTGTTAACCTCCCCATGCCAGTATGCCTAACCTGAATTATTCCATACACGGGCTTGATGGATGAGAAAACTGGAGATACATGTAAGCCACTTGCCTACTGTCACACAGCTGTAAGAGGCAGAGCCCTTAAACTCACAATGAACCTGAACCCCAGTCAGGGGGCACACAAACTTTGCCCTTCAGCAAGTTTTTCCTCTTCTAGAACCCCAGAGACAGGCAGAGGTACAGCTCTCTCTGCAAGCTGCTTCTACTGAAGGCCACCACTAATCTGCATTTCTGTCTGCTGACTGCCATGCTGTTCAACTCAGCTTCAACCCCTCAGAGGCCAGTGCCTCAGTGTCTCTTTTCCAGAATACCTCTCAGCTTCTGGCCTTGACAGGAGGCAGGGGAAACTCTAGATTAAAACCAGAATCAGGGCTCGGTTACAGACAGAGGCCAGAGCAGAGGTCTATAAATGGCTTGAAACAATCCAGGAAGGGCTCTGGTGTGGCAGGGATTGGAGCCTAGCTGGGCTTTCTCAGTACCCCAGTCCACTCACCACCCACTGCAGTAAACAGAATATGCTATCCTCCAACAACAATAGCCCAAAGGGATTTCTTTATTACTCTAGCTTTGATTTTACATTTTAAAAGCTCACAAAACAACAGTCCAGGAGATTTAACAAGCACATTCCTGGACACTGAGTCATAGGTAGGAGGAGGTAGAGGAGGGAGCAGATATCTGACTAAGGAAGGGCATTAAAAGACCACAACATAGCAAAGTGCCTATGTTGCCAAACAATACTGATAATCCCTTCCTACCTGATTACTTGAAGATAGGTGTATGTAGTGTGTTCCAGAAGATGTTTTGTCAATTTAGTATCACTAATGTTTAGTTTCACTACTGGAATATTTCAATGAATTTTAATTTTCTGAAAAAAGAAAGACCACTTGGTGGTGCAGGAAAAGATACACATCTCTACCTTCTCATCCCCAGGCAAGTCAAACTTACACATAACTATGGGCCCAGAGCTAGCAAGACAACAGGCAAAGAGCTGAACATGCATCAGGGGTCCAAGTGCCTAGTGTCTCTCCTCCCTGTTCTGGACTGACTCCCTAGAAGTCTGGTGTTTAAGAAGCAGGCTCTATGTATGAGAACTGTAAGCAGATGAAGTGGTAGCTGGAGGATGGGTCTAGATAGCACAAGTCCCTTGGAGGGAGCCAGAGACAAGATATGCCTTATGTATGGAGGTCTTCAAAAAAAGTCAAAACCTGGGGCAAAATGTTTGTGGGCTTCCCACTGGAGGCAGGCAGTCTCTTCAGAGGCATTTGTGATAGGTAAAGAAAGAATAAGAAAAAAAAAAAAGAAAGAAAGAATAAGAAGGCTAGAGTTAAAATACTTCTGACCTAGGATGAGTGAGGGGTAAGGTGAAGACAAGAGGGTCAGTGGGGCTCAGGACAGCATCAGTGACTCTGAAACTCAGACTCCCAGACTCCTAGGACCTCCATATACCAGAGCTCAGGGGTTTGTTGCGGGGCTTAGTGGCTGGGAAGCCTGCTTTGTTGGGAGTCTGTCCTTTAGATCTCACATATATGAGGCTCGGGGGCACCCAACTGGCTCAGTCAGTACAGCATGCAGCTCTTAATCTTGGGGTTGTAAATTCAAGCCCCACGTTGGGTGTAGAGATTACTTAAAAACATATGAGGCTTGTTTTCTCTGGAGTAGTATTTGTTTTATTTTATCTCGATGGCATATTAGAATCACCTCGGGAGCTTCTTAAAATACTGCCTGACCCCCTAGAGTTGCTGATTCAATTGGTCTGAGGTAGGGCCAGTACATCAGTATTTTTTAAGCTCCTCAGGGGATTTTGATGGGCTGCTGAGATTGAGAATCACTGCTCTAGAGGAAGTCCATAGTCTCAGTCAGATGCCAGCTTAGGTGACAGGAGTTAGTGGAGGTAGAGAGGAAGTAGCAAGACATAGATGCTATGGGAAACACACAATGGCCTATATGAGCCAGGAGATGTATGTCAGGGCCCTGTTTCTGCCACTGCTTCACTTTGTGACCCTGGTCAATTCCCCATCTCCCTCTGAGCCTCCCATCTCCCCCAGTACAACAAAGTAGTTGGACTTCATGACCTCTAAGAATCTTTCTGACTTCTTCAACATTCTAGAAATTTACCAGGTAGGAGAAAAGAGTGGGGTTGGTGGGGAGAAGAGTGGATATTTGTGCTGCTGCATGGTATGCAGGGGGTGCAAAAGAACACAGCTAACCCAATCCACTGAGAAGGGCCAGTTTCAGGGAATTGCCTATCCAGAGCCCAAATTGAAAGGCATGGAAACTGTCCTTAGATCCTCCTCAACTGTGAGCCCACTGGGCACGAACAGTGCCCAAATGCAGGATCCCACTGGTGCCATTACACATGTTTATTAATATTATTTATGGTAGTGGTAGTAATAGTAGTAGTAGTAGTAGTAGTAGTAATTATCTTAATTTGACATCCAGTTTTCCCATTTCATAATAATGACAGATCAAATGTGTCCATAGCAGCATCCCAAGGAGCTGAAACTACTTCAACTCTACGCTCTTCCTCATTCCTATTTATCTCCCCATGGGAGATAAAGGCCTAGGGAGCTGAGGTAGAAGCGTACATATTTCAAGTAATCCATATTTCAAGTCACTGTTTTCCAAGTTTAATCCTAGCCAAGATTCTCAGCACACACACTGGACTCTAAGTATGGATGACTTCCCAGTTTGGAAGGACTTATAGCCCATCAAAATACCCTGGGAACTTTTAAAAATACTGATGTACTGGCCTTACTCCAGAATAATCCAAATCCTAACTTCCCTTTTCTGAACCTCCTTTCCCAACCAGTACCCTCATGCCCCTTGGCAGTTTCTTCATCCATTTCTTACCTCTCTTCTATAGCTCTACCCATGAATTACAGAACACAATCAATTAAATAACAATTTTACCATGCAACAACTGGAAGTTCCTTGGGAAAGATATTTTGCTTCCTCTTTCTCCTTAGTCCCCTACAGCTTAACACAGAACTGAGTAGACACTGCACACCTTTCACAAGAGGCCAGTTGGCTCATCTGATAAAGTTGCCAGAGCTGATCAATCAAGGGTTGTAAGAACTCAGTGAAGTAGCCAAATATTCATGGATTTTGAGAGTAGGTATTTTGGAACACAGGTCCAAAGCCTTGAATTGCCACTACAGAATCACGTCCTCCCTCTCCCACACAGTATAATGCTCTTCATATCACAGAACTACTCTAGCCTGCTCCTCACATGACTGTAATGCCCTGGTGTCTCCTCTTCAAGTTCATTCTCCTCCTAACCTAGGTCCTCTATATCAAAAGTATAATGTAGAAGGAGCAATATTCCACCTCTTCCACCACTTCTTACCCCACTTGGTCCCCCTCTGCCTGGAATAGCTCAATAGATTCTTATCAAGGCCAATCCTATCCTATTCCCTCCTCATTGCTTACTTATCACCATTAGCAAGCCTTCCCTACTCCCCCAGCCAGAAGAACTTTTAAATTTCCAGGGGCCTTTAGCTCCCCTCTCTCATGGCCCTTAGCATTTTCTACTCTACTTCATAGTTAATCTCCCATAACCCTAAGACTGTTCACTTGTTGTATGACCATCAACAAGTCACTTAACCTCTCAAACTTTAGTTACTCATCTGTAAAATGGATATGACAATCCCTGCTTTAACTTCCTCCCAGATCAAATGAGATAAAATATGTGAAAGCATATAGTATATAATCATAATGATAGCTAACATTTATTGAGTACTTTATATCGACCAGACACCATTCTAAGTACTTCATATATATCAATTCACTTAAACAAGCAAGCAACCCTATGTAATACACACAATTATTAACCTGACTTTGAGAAAACTGAGACACACAGAAAGATTAAGTAATTTGCAGAAGGACACACAACTAGTAAATTATAGAACTGGATATGAACCCAAGAAGTCTGGTTTTGGAGTTCCCACTTGTATGACTCAGTTATACACCTCCAATGCAGGAAGTTTATATATACAATGTAATATTATGTAATAACATATTATGTAATTCTTATGTAATATAAGAAAATATAATATAAATATTTTTATATAATATTGTATAAGGCAATATATAGCAAATGTAACAAAAATGTAGAAATTCAGAGGAGAGATAAGTGTGATTTAAGATGTTGAATAAAGCATCATGGAAAATGTAGTGACTTAAATTGGGTCATGAAAGAAGGATTAGAAAAGGAGAGCATCATAATATGAGGGCTTAGTGTAGTCAAAAGCCCAGAGGCAGAAGTATGTCTGGGATGCAGGGAGATAAACAATGAGGATACTGGCTTGGATTGAGTGGGAGCCTCATGGTAGTCAGACAGAAAAAGGTTAGATGACCAATAAAAGGAATGGTCTGGAAAAAAATATAACATGCTGAGCAAGAGCTATGTGAGGTTTAATTACAGTTCTTTCTGATCCAATTAAATCAAATTTATTTCATTGTTTTTAAAGATTTTCTTTTTAAATAATCTCTACACCCAACATGGGGCTTGAACTCACAACCCTGAGATTGAGTTGCATGTTCTACTGACTGAGCCAGCCAGACACCCATAAATCAAATTTAAATATGTATGAAGATGGTCATGGATGGGACATGTAAGTAGATTTAAAAAATGTGAGTCAAGGTGAAAGGTAAACTACAACAGAGATAAATAAATGACAGTTACTGTACTTGAAATAAAAAGCAGCCTGTACAGAGATGGTTCAAGATGAAGGCATAGGAAGATCTGAATTCACTTCCTTCCACAGAGACAACAAATATACAGCTATATTATGGAATAATTTCCTCTGAAAAGAACCTGGTAACTAGCTGAACACCTGCTCCACAACAAAGAATAAAAGAGCCACACTGAGACACTGCAACTCCTTCAGGACAGGGAGAGATAGCTGTTTTACATAATACACAGAAACAAACACAGAGAGTCAACCAAAATGAAGGAAAAGAGGAACATGTTCCAAATAAGAACAAGATAAAATTCCAGAAAAAACCTTAATGAGTGGTGCCTGGGTGGCTCAGTCGTTAAGTGTCTGCCTTCAGCTAAGGTCATGATCCAGGGTCCTGGGATCAAGCCCTGCATCAGGCTCCCTGCTCCACAGGAAGCCTGCTTCTCCTTCTCCCACTCCCCATGCTTGTGTTCCCTCTCTCACTGTCTCACTCTCTGTCAAATAAATAAAATATTTTTTTAAATTTTTTAAAAACCTTAATGAAATGAAGGTAAGTACTTTACCTCATAAGGGTTTCAAAGTAGCAGTCATAAAGATGCTCACTGAACTTGGAAGAAGAGCGGATGAACACATCAAGAACTTAAGGAAAAGACAGAAAATATTAGAAAGTACCAAACAGAACTCATAAAGCTGAAGAATACAATAACTGAGCTAAAAAATATACTAGAGGTAATCAAGAGCAGACTAGAAGATACAGGAGAA
Organism: Eumetopias jubatus; assembly: GCF_037043125.1. Taxonomy (NCBI): domain Eukaryota; kingdom Metazoa; phylum Chordata; class Mammalia; order Carnivora; family Otariidae; genus Eumetopias; species Eumetopias jubatus. Next base: position 67,139,655 of record NW_028274817.1, read on the forward strand.
CAGATCAGTGACATGCAAGACAGAGTAGTAGAAGTCACCCAAACAGAACAGTGAAAAGAAAAAAAAAGATTTTTTAAAACTGAGGATAGCTTAAGGGATCTGTGGGACAAAGTGAAGTATACTAACATTGGCATTATAGGGGTCCCAGAAGGAAAAGAGGGAGAGAGAAAAGGGCAGAACATTTATCTGAAGAAATAATGGTTGAAAAATTCCCTAACCTGGTGACAGAACCAGAAAACCAGGTCTAGGAAGCACAGGGAGTCCCAAACAAGATGAACCCAAAGAGATCCACACCAAAATACATTATAATTGAAATGTCAAAAGTTAAAGATAAAGAGTGAACCTTAAAAACAGTAAGAGAAAAATAACTAGTTACATACAAGGTAAACAACATAAGATTATAAGCTAATTTTTCAGCAGAAACTTTGCAGGTTAGAAGGGAGTAGCATACTTTATCCAAAATGCTGAAAGGGAAAAATTTCCAATCAAGAATACTCTACCTGGCAAAGTTAACAATCAGAATTTAAGGAAAAATAAAGATTTTCTCAGACAAGCAAAACCTAAGGGAATTTATCACCACTAAACTGTCCTTACAATAATTGTTTAAGAGACTTCTTTAAGCTAAACGTTCATAAATAGAAAAAAGAAAATACATGTAAAGAAAAATTTCATTGATAAAGGCAAATATATTGCAAAGGTAGTGAATAAACCATTTCTAAACCTACTATGAAGATTAACAGATGAAAGTAGTATAATCAACTATACAATAGTTAGGTAAGAGATACACAAAATTAAAAGATGTAAAAATATGACATCCAAAATGTAAGATGCAGGGCTGGAGGGTTTAGTGTTTTTAGAATACAATTGAACTTAAGTAACTATCAAGTTAAAATAGACTGCTGTATATAAAGTTTATTATAGGGGAGCCTGAGTGGCTCAGTCAGTTAAGTGTCTGCCTTCAGTTCAGATCATGATCCCAGGGTCCTGGGATCGAACCCCATATCAGGATCCCTGCTCAGTGGGAGTCCGCTTCTCCCTCTCCCTCTGCCTCTCCCCCGAGCTTGTGCTCAATCTCTCTTGTTCACTCTCTTTCTCAAATAAATAAATAAAATCTTTTTTAAAAATTAAAAGTCTGGGGCGCCTGGGTGGCTCAGTCATTAAGCGTCTGCCTTCGGCTTGGGTCATGATCCCAGGGTCCTGGAATCAAGCCCCACATTGGGCTCCCTGCTCTGCGGGAAGCCTGCTTCTCCCTCTCCCACTCCCCCTGCTTGTGTTCCCTCTCTCGCTGTGTCTCTTTCTGTCAAATAAATAAAATTAAAAAAAATTAAAAGTTATTATATATGAACCACATGATAACCACAAACTCAAAACCTATACTAGATAAACAAGACACAATGAGACAAGAATATAAACATAACACCAAAGAAAGTTATCAAACCACAAGAGAAGAGAGCAAGAGAAGAAGAAAGGAAGAGAGAAGGACTATAAGAACAACCAGAAAACAATTAACAAAATGGTAATAAGTACATACCTACCAATAATTACCTTAAATGTAAATGGACTAAATTCTACAATCAAAAGACATAGGGCTAGATGGATTTAAAAAAAGACCCATCCATATGATGCCTACAAGAGACTCAGTTCAGATCTAAAGACACACACAAACTGAAAATTAATGGATGGGAAAAGATATTCCAGGCAAACTGAAACAAACAGAAAGCTGGGGTAGCAATACTTATATCAAAGAAGATAAAAGTTTAAAATGCAACAAAAGACAAAGAAAGGCATTATATAATGATAAAGGGGTCAATTCAACAAGAGGATATAATGTTTGTAAATATTTATGCACCCAACATAGGAGCACATAAGTATATAAAGCAAATATCAACTGACATAAAAAGGGAGAAATTGACAAAAATATAATAATAGTAGGGACTTTTAATACTCCACTTATATCAGTAGATAGATCATCCAGACGGAAAATAAAGAAACACCATCCTTAAATGACACATTAGACCAGATGGACTTAATATTTACAAACATTCCATCATAAAACAGCAGAATACACATTCTTTTCAAGTGCACATGGACCATTTACCAAAATAGATCACATATGAGGCCACAAAACAAGTCTCAATAAACTTATGAAAATTTAAATTACATCAAGAATCTTTTCCATGTAGAGGAATGGGCAAAATGGGCAAAGGGGAGTGAGAGACACATGTTTCCAGTTATGGAAGGAATAAATCACAGGGATAAAATGTATATCATAGGGAATATAGTCAATGGAATTGTAATAGCATTGTATGGGGACAACTGGTAGCTACACTTATGGTGAGTATACCACAACATATAAAGTTTTCAAATCACTGCAATGTGCACTTGAAATTAATGTAACACTGTGTGTCAACTATAATAAAAAAAGAAAAGATTACTAATATTTCTAAAGCCCTTTATGTAACTTTCCCTTAAGAAAAATAATTTTTCCAACCACAATGGTATGAAACTATAAATCAATTACAAGAAGAAAATTGGAAAAAAAAAACACAAACACTTGGAGGTTAAACAATATGCTACTAGAAAACAAATTAGTCAAAAGAGAAACAAAAAAAATACCTTGAGACAAATGAAAATGGAAATACAACATTCCTACATCTATGGGATGCAGCAAAGGCAATTCTAAGAGGGAAGTTCATAGCAATACAGGCCTACCTCAAGAAACAAGAGAGAAGGTGTAGGGGAAGATGGTGGAGTAGGAGGACCCTGAGCTCACCCCATCTCACATTTACAACTAGATATCATCCATGTCCAAGTCAATAAACCAGAGAGCAATCTGAAGACTGACAGAACGAACTCCACAACTAAATATAGAGAAAAAGCTGCATCTGAAAGGTTAGGAAGGTCAGAAAGGTGGAGATAGGCTGCCTGCAGAAGGGAGGAAGCTGCACATGGAGAGGGCAGAGAAATGGGCCCTCACACCAGGCAGCTCACACAGGGAAGACTAATTCCCATAATGTTTGAGTTTAAAAACCAAAGGAGTTGAATTCCATGAGTTTATAAAACCAGTGGGACTTGGAACCTAGAACTTCAAAAGTCAGCTGATTGAGCACTGGGCAAGCTGGGAAGGCCAGTGAGACCTGGGTCACCACCCTAAATGAGACAGCAGCCTGCATGGAGAGGCAACATAACAACAGCAGTTTATATAACGCCAGGGTCAAATGGGAGACAGATCCGTTCATACTGATTTCAGAGCATGTTGGGAGACTTCTTTGAAAATGAGGGAGCTGGCAGGTGTCATTTTCTTCCCCCAACCACAGCATAAACATAGAACCACCTGTGGAGGTGGGGCTGCACAGACAGTTGTAGCCTTGACCAACGGCTCAGGGAAGATTTTGTTAAAGCTGCATGTGTGCCCCACCCAGCCACAGCACATCCAGACATACACATTCAGCCACCACTACACGCCACACCACATGCTAGGTGCAAGCTGCCACTGCATATTGCACCCAGCCACCATGATGCATCCAGCCATGTGCCCCTAAGCAACCATCAGGGGCTGGGCTCAGCCATTATTGCACCACACAGGCCTCAAGTGCTGCAGCAGTTTGGGGGACCCAGCATAGGACTAGTAGCCCAGTGTATTGTTTGCTAAAATTGATGCCTTGCTCCCAATTTCCCCAGCAGGCTGGCCCCCTCAGAGCTCGCCTGCCCTGGGTCCCAATAACACCACAGAGAGCAATAACAGCCCACAACAGGCAGAGAGACAGTGCAAATGACTGCAGTGAAAGGAAAAGTGATTCAGATACAACAATAGGGCATAAGAAATACACATACGATAGATACTCCCCTAAAGTGCCAGTTTCTGGTGAACAAAGGACACTGCACTGCAGGGCACTCCAGGAACTCCTCTTCATGGATTCACTACTTTCAAGAGCAGAAGACATAACTGACTTTCCTAACAAAAAGAAACAGATACATGGAGGCAGACAAAATGAGGAGACAGAGAAATTTATCCCAAATGAAAAACACAACAAGGCCACAGCCACAGATCTAAGTGAAACAGATATAAGTAACAGGCCTGATACAGAATTTAAAGCAATGATCATAAGGATACTCACTGAACTTGAGAAAAGAGTGGAAGATGAGTGAGACCCCTATCACAGAGACAAGGAAAAACAAAGTATAGATAAAGAGCTCAATAAATGAAACCAGAAACATGCCTGATGGAATGAATATTAGGCTGGAAGAAGCAGAGGAATGAATCAGTGTCCTAGAAGTTGGAGTAATGAAAAATAATCAACCTGAACAAAAGAGAGAAAAAAGAATTACACAAAACAGGAATAGACTTAGGGAACCCAGTTATTCCATCAAATGTATTGACATTCATATTATAGGAGTCCCAGAAGAAGAGAGAGAAAAAGGGGCAGACAATTTATTTGAAGAAATAATAGATGAGAACTTCCTTAATCTGGGGAAGGAAACAGAAAACCAGATTCAAGAGGCACAGAGAACCCCCATCAAAATCAACAAAAGCATACACACACCAAGACATGTTGTAATTAAATTTGCAAAATATAATGATAAGAAAAAATCTTAAAAGCAGCAAGACAAAAGGAGTCAGTAACTTACAAGGGAACACCCAAAAGGCTAGCAGGAAATTTTTCAATGGAAGCTTAGCAGTCAGAAGGGAGTGGTACGATATATTCAAAGTGCTAAATGGAAAAAATCTTCAGCCAAGAATACTTTAACCAGCAAAGCTATCATTCAGAATACAAGGAGAGATAAGGAGTTTCCCAGACAAACAAAACTAAAGGAGTTCATGACCACTAAACCAGCCCTGTAAGAAATATTAAAGGGGACTCTTTGAATGGAAAGGAGAGATCAAAAGTAAAGTAGGAAACACAAAATCAGTGAAAATGAATATTTCAGTAAAAAATCCGTCAAGGAACTCACAAAATAAAAGGATATAAAATATGGCAACATATGCCTAAAGGTGGGAAGGAGAGGAGAAAAGAATGGGTTAAAACTTAAATGACCATCAACTTAATATAGACTGATATATGCAGAAGTTATATATAAACCTAATGGTAACCACATATCAAAAACCACTAATAAACATGCAAAGAATAAAGAAAAAGGAGTCCAAATATATCAGTAAAGAAAATCACCAAACCATAAAAGAGAGAAAGAAAAGAAAGGATCAGGATTGCCTGGGTGGCTCAGTCAGTTAAGCATCTGCCTTCAGCCCAGGTGGTGATCCCAGAGTCCTGGGATTGAGCCCCACATCAGGCTCTCTGTTCAGCAGGGAGCCTGCTTCTCCCTCTCCCTCTGCCTGCTGCTCCCTCTGCTTGTGCTCTCTCTCTCTGAAATAAAACAAATAAAATCTTAAAAAAAAAAGAAAAGAAAGGATCAGAGGAAAACTAGTAATAAAATGGCAATAAATACATATCTATCCATAATTACTTTGAATATAAATGGACTAAATGCTCCAATCAAAAGACATAGGGTGACATAATGGATTAAAAAAAAAAACTAAGACCCACATATATGCTCCCTACAGTAGAATCATTTTTTAAATTTTATTTAAATTCAATTAATTAACATACACTGTATTATTCATTTCAGAGGTAGAGTTTAATGATTCATCAGCTGCAAATATCACCCAGTACTCATTAATTACATCAAGTGTCCTCCTTAATGCCCATCACCCAATCATTTTATACTGAAAGACTGAAAGTGAGGGAACAGAGAAACGTTTATCATGCAAATTGATGTCCAAAGAAAGCCAGAGTAGCAATATTTATATTGGACAAAACAGACTTTAAAACAAAGACTGTAACAAGAGACAAAGAAGGACACTATATAATCATAAAGGGGACAATCCAAAAGATCTAAAAATTGTAAATATCTTTGCACTCAACAAGTTTGAGTGCAAAACATAAAACAGTTAAACAACCATAAAGGAGCTAATCAATAATAATACAATAATAGTAGGGGACTTTAACACCCTACTTACATCAATGGACTGATCATCTAAACAGAAAATAAACAAGGAAACAATGGCTTTGAATGACACACTAGACTAGATGGATTTAACAGAGATATTCAGAACATTTCATCCTAAAACTGCAGAATATACATTCTTTTCAAGTACACATGGAAAATTCTCCAGAATAGACCACATATTAGCCCACAAAACCACCCTCAACAAATTCAGTAAGATTGAAGTCATACCATGCAGCTTTTCTGACCACGACACTGTGAAACCAGAATTCAACCACAAGAAAAAAATCTGGAAAGACCACAAATACATGGAGGTTAAATAACATGCTACTAACTATGAATGGGTCAACCAGGAAATAAAAGAAGAAATTTTAAAAGTACACGGAAACAAATGAAAATGAAAACACAATGGTCCCAAACATCTGTGATACAGCAAAATCTGTTTTAAGACAGAAGTATATAGCAAAACAGACCTACCTCAAGAAACAAGAAAAATCTCAAATAAATAAGCTAACCTTACACCTAAAGAAGCTAGAAAAATAACAACAAACAAAACCTAAAGCCAGCAGAAAGAAAGAAATAATAAAGATTAGAGCAGAAATAAATGATACAGGAACTAAAAAAAAAAAAAACATAGATCAGTGAAATGAGAAGCTGGTTCCTTGAAAAAAATTAATAAAATTGATAAACCTCTAGCCAGACTTATCAAGAAAAAAAGAGAAAGTACTCAAATCAATAAATTCAAAAAAGAGAGAGGAGAAATAACAACTGACACCACAGAAATACAAACAGTTGTAAGAGAGTATTATGAAAAAATATATGCCAACAAATTGGACAACCTGGAAGAAATGGATAAATTCCTAGAAACATATAAACTACCAAATCTGAAACAGGAAGAAATAGAAAATTTGCACAGACCAATAACCTGCAAAGAAATTGAATCAGTAATCAAAAAACTCCAAACAAACAAAAATCCATGACCAGATGGCTTCGTGGGTGAATTCTAGCAAACATTTAAAGAAGAGTTAGTACCTATTCTTCTCGAACTATTGAAAAAAAAAGAAAAGAAAAGAAAGGAAAACTTCTTTTTTTAATTTAAATTCAATTAGCCAACATATAACTTCTAAATTCATTCTGAGTCCAGCATTACACTGATACCATAACCAAATGGAGACACCACTAAAAAAGAGAACTACAGGCCAATATCCCTGATGAACATGGACACAAAATTGTTAATAAAATACTAACAAACCAAATCCAACAGTACATTAAAAGATTCATTCACCAGGATCAAGTGGGACTTATTCTTGGTCTGCAAGTGTAGTTCAATATTCACAAATCAATCAACATGATACCTCACATCAATAAGAGAAAGGATAAGAATCATGTGATCATTTCAATAGATGCAGAAAAAAGCATTTGACAAAGTACAACATCCATTCATTATAAAAATCCTTAACAATGTAAGTTTAGAGGGGACATACCTCAACACAACAAAAGTCATTTATGAAAAACCCACAGCTAACATGATCCTCAAAGGGGCAAAACCTGAGGCTTGGTCCTCTAAGGTCAGGACCAAAACAAGGACGTCCACTCTCACCACTTCTATTCAGATGTCCTAGCCACAGCAATCAAACAACAAAAAGAAATAAAATGCATCCAAATCAGCAAGTAAAAAGTAAAACTTTCCACAGTTGCAGATGACAAATCTTTTCTTTTTTTTCCATGTAATTGCTTTCATTTTTTTTCTTTTCAAATTTTTATTTAAATTTTAGTTATTATACAGTGCAACATTGGTTTCAGGAGTAGAATTCAGTAGTTCATTACTTATAAACAACACCCAGTGCTCATAATAAGTGTCCTCCTTAATACCCATCACCCACCTAGCCCACCCCACCCACCTCCCTCCAAAAACCTTCAGTTTGTTCTCTATCAAGGGTCAAACCATAAGAGACTCTTAATCTCAGGAAACAAACTGAGGGTTGCTGGAGTGGAGGGGCATGGGAGGGATGGGTGGCTGGGTGGTGGACATTGGGGAAGGCATGTGCTATGGTAGCACTGTGAATTGTGTAAGACTGATAAATCACAGACCTGTACTCCTGAAACAAATAATACATTGTATGTTAATAAAAAGAAAAAAAAAGTTTCTTATGGTTTGCTTCACTCTCTTTTATTTTTACCTCTTTCTCTATGTTCATGTTTTGTTTCTTAAATTCCACATATGAGTGAAATCATATGGTATTTGTCTTTCTCTGACTGGTTTATTTTACTATATATAGAAAAGCCAAAAGACCACCAAAATACTGCTAGAAGTGATAAACGAATTCAGTAAAGTCACAGGATTCAAAATCAATGTAGAGAAATCTGTTGCATTTCTATTCACCAATAATGAAGCAGCAGAAAGAGAAATTGAGAAAACAATCCCATTTGCAATTGCACCCAAAATAATAAGGTATCTAGGAATAAACCTAACCAAAGAGGTGAAAGACTTGTATTCTGAAAACTATAAAACACTGATGAACGAAATTGAAGATGACACAAACAAATAGAAAGACATTCCATGCTCATGGATTGGAATAACAGATATTTTTAAAATGTCTATACCACCCAAAGCAATCTACACTTTTAAAGCAATCTTATCAAAATACCAACAGCATTTTTCACAGAACTGGAATAAGCAATTCTAAAATTTGTATGGAACCACAAAAGACCCTGAATGGCCAAAGTAATCTTGAAAAAGAAAAGCAAAGCTGGAGACAACACAATTCCAGACTTCAAGATATATTACAAAGCTATAGCGATCAAAACAGTATGGTTCTGGCACAGAAATAGACACATAGATCAATGAAACAGAATAGAGAGTCCAGAAATAAACCTACAACTATATGGTCAATTAATCTTTATCAAAGCTGGAAAGAATATCCAATGGGAAAAAGTCTCTTCAACAAATGGTGTTGGGAAAACTGGATGGCAACATGCAAAAGAATGAAACTGGGCCACTTTCTTACACCATACACAAAAATAAATTCAGAATGGATGAAAGTCCTAAATGTCAGACCTGAAACCATAAAAATTCTGGAAGAGAACACAGGCAGTAACCTCTTTGACATCTGACATAGCAACTTTTTTTCTAGATATGTCTCCTGAGCCAAGGTGAACAAAAGCAAAAGTAAACTATTGGGACTACATGAAAATAAAAAGCTTCTGCACAGCAAAGGAAACAATGAACAAAACTAAAAGGCACCCTATGGAATGGGAGAAATTTGCAAATGACATATCCCAAAAAGAGTTAGTATCCAAAATATATAAAGAACTTATACAACTCAACATCCATAAAACAAGTAATCCAATTAAAAAATGGGCAGAAGACATGAGCAGGCACTTCTCCAAAGAAGACATACAGATGGCCAACAGACACATGAAAAGATGTTCATCATCACTTACCACTGGGGAAATGCAAATGAAAACTACAATGAGATATCATCTTATACTTGTCAGAATGGCTAAAATCAACAACACAAGAAACAGATGTTGGTGAGGGATGTGGAGAAAAAGGAACACTTGTGCACTGTTGTTGGTAATACAAAATGGTGTAGCCACTGGGGAAAACAGTATGGAGATTCCTCAAAAAGTTAAAAATAGAACTATCCCATGATCCAGCAATCACACTACTGGGTATTTACCCAAAGAATACAAGAACACTAATTCAAAGGGATACATACACCCCTATGTTTATAGCAGCATTATTTACAATTGCCAAGGTATGGAGATAGCTCAAGAGTCCATCAATTGATAAATAGATAAATAAAATGTGGTGTATATATATAGAATGGAATATTATTTAGCCATAAAGATGAATGAAATCTTGCCATTTGCATCAACATGGATGGAACTAGGGAGTATAATGCTAAGTGAAATAAGTCAGAGAAAAACAAATACCATATGATTTCACTCATATGTAGAATTTAAGAAACAAATGAGCTAAAGGGAAGAAAAAGGGATAGAGAGAAAGACAAACAAGGAAACAGACTCTTAATCATAGAGAACTGACCATTACCAGATGGGAGGAGAGGGGGTTGCATTAAATAGGTGATGGGCATTGAGGAGTGAACTTGTGATAAGCACTGGGTAATGTATGGAACTGTTGGATCTCTATATTGTACACCTAAAATTAATTCGACACTGTATGTTAACTAACTGGAAGTAAGAGAAAAACTTAAAAAAAAGAAAGGAGAATTGGTCATAGGAATCTGCAGTTTAAGAGAAGAGAATATAAATACAATGATAGTCATCAAAAGAAAGAAGCAAGAAAAATTTCAAATAAAGAACCCAATTTTACACTTAAAGGAAGTAGAAAAAGAAGAACAAATCTCAATGTTAATAGAAGAAAGGAAATAAAGATCAAAGTGGAAATAATATAGACTAAAAAAATAGAAAAACTCAATAAGAGTATGAGCTGGTTCCTTGAAAAATAAATAAAATTGACAAAACTTTAGGTAGTCACCAAGAAAAAGAGAGCCCAAATAAAATCAGAATTAAAACAGAAGTTACAACTGATACCACAAAAATACAAATGATTATAAGAGATTACCATGAACAATTATATACCAACAAATTGGACAACTTAGAAGAAATTAATAAATTCCTAGAAACACACAATCTTGCAAGAGTGAATCATGAAGAAATAGAAAATCTGACTAGACCCAGTAATGAGACTGAATCAGTAATCAAACCTTCCAACAAAAGTCCAGGACCAGATGGCTTTGCTGGTGAATTTTACCCAACATTCAAAGATTTAATATCATTTCTTCTCAAACTATTCCAAACAATTCAAGAGGAGATTATCCTTCCAAATTCATTTTATGAGGCCAGCATTACCTTGATACCAAAACCAGGCAAAGACACCACACAAAAAAGACAATATAGGCCAATATCCCTGATAAACAAATGCAAAAATCCTTAACATGATATTAGCAAACCAAATTCAAAAATGCATTAAAAGGATCATTCACTACATTCAAATGGGATTTACTTTAGGTATGCAAGGATGGTTCAATAGCCACAAATCAACATGATACACTATATTAAAAAATGAAAGGTAGAAATCATATGATCATCTCAATAAATGCAGAAAAGCATCAACAAAATTCAATATCCTTGTATGATAAAAGCTCTCAACAAAGCAGGTATAGAGGGAAAGTACCTCAACCTAATAAAGGTCATATATGAAAAATCCACAGCTAACATCATACTTAGTGGTGAAAAGCTGAAAGCTTTTCCTCTAAGATAGGAAGAAGACAAGGATGCTCACTCTTGCCATTTTTATTCAACATTGTATTGGAAGTTCCAGCCATGGTAACTGTGCAAGAAAGAGATAAAAGGCATCCAAATTCAAATGAAGGAAGTAAAACTGTCACTACTTGCAGATGACATATTACATATGGAAAATGCTGAAGACTCTACCAAAAAAACTTAGAATTAATAAGTGAATTCAGTGAAGTTGAAGGATACAAAATTAGCATACAGAAATCTGCTGCATTTCTATGCACTAATAACAAATTATCAGAGAAATTAATGAGGAGCCTGGGTGGCTCAGTTGTTAAGCATCTGCCTTTGGCTCAGGTCATGATCCCAGGGTCCTGGGATTGAGCTCCACGTCAGGCTCCCTGCTCAGCAGGAAGACTGCTTCTCCCTCTTCCACTCCCCCTGCTTGTGTTCCCTCTCTCACTGTCTCTCTTTCTGTTAAACAAATAAATAAAATCTTTTTAAAAAGAAAGAGAAATTAAGAAAACAATCCCATTCACAATTGCATCAAAAAGAATAAAATACCAAGGAATAAATTTAACCAAGAAAGTGAAAGACCTGTACTCTGAAAACTATAAGACGTTGATGAAGGAAATTGAACAAGACACAAATACATGGAAATATATACCATTCTCATGAATTGTAGAATTAATATTATTAAGATGTCCATACTACCCAAAGCAATCTACAGATTCAATGCAATCCTTATCAAAACACCAATAGCATTTTTCATAGAACTAGGACAATTAATCCTAAAATTTGTATGGAACACCAAAAGACCCCCAAAATCCAAAGCAATCTTGAAAAAGAACAAAGCTGGAGGTATCACACTCCCAGATTTCACGTATACTACAAAGCTATAATAATCAAAATGGTATGGTACTGGCACAAAAATAGACACATAGATCAAAGGAACAGGGTAGAGAGCCCAGAAATATACCCACCCCTACCTGGCCAATTAATTAATCTATGACAAAGGAGGCAATAATATACAATGGGGAAAAGACACTCCCTTCAATAAATGACGTTGGGAAAACTGGACAGCTACATGCAAAAAAAAAATGAAACTGGACCAATATCTTACACCATATACAAAAATTAACTCAAAATGGATTAAAGAGTTGAATGTAAGACCTGAAGCCATGAAACTCCTGGAAGAAAGCATAGGAAGTAGGCTCCCTGACATCAGTCTTAATGATATTTTTTTGGACCTGATTCCACTGGCAAGGGCAACAAAAACAAAAATAAACAAATGGAACTACATCAAACTAAAAAGCTTTTGCACAACAAAGGAAACTATTCACAAAATGGAAAAGCAATGTACTGAATGGGAGAAAATATTTGCAAATCATATATATGATAAAGGGCTAATAATCAAAATACATAAAGAACACATACAACTCAATAGTTTAAAACAATCCAATTTAAAAATGGGCAGAAGATCTGAATAGATATTTCTCCAAAGAAGAAATACAAATAGCCAATAGGCACATGAAAAGATGTTCAACATCATTCATCATTAGGGAAATGCAAATCAAAATAACAATGAGATATCACTTCACACCTGTCAGAACAGCTATTATCAAAAAACAAGAAATAATAAATGTTACCAAAAATGTGGAGAAAAGGGAACTCTCATATACTGTTGGTGGGAACATTAATTGGTGCAGCCATTATGGAAACCAGTATAGACGTCTTTCAAAAAGTTAAAAATAGAACTACTATATGATACAGCTTTTCCACTACTGGGTATTTACCCAAAGAAAATGAAAATACTGGGGCGCCTGGGTGGCTCAGTTGGTTAAGCGACTGCCTTCGGCTCAGGTCATGATCCTGGAGTCCCGGGATCAAGTCCCGCATCGGGCTCCCTGCTGCTCAGCAGGGAGTCTGCTTCTCCCTCTGACCCTCCCCCCCCATGTGCTCTCTCTCTCTCTCTCTTTTCTCGCTCTCTCAAATAAATAAATAAAATCTTAAAAAAAAAAGAAAATGAAAATACTAACTGAAAAAGGTATATGCACTCCTAAGTTCATTACAGCATTATTTACAATAGCCAAGATACAGAGGCAACCCAAGTGACCATCAATACATGAATGGATAAAGAAGATGGATACAAACAATGGAATATTACTTAGCCATAAAAATGAATGAAATATGGCCATTTGCAACAACATGAATGGACATGAAGTGTACTGTGCTAAATGAAACAAGTCAGACAGAAAAAGACAAAACCGAAAACAAAACAAATGAAAAAATAAGACAAAATCAGACTTATAGATACAGAGAACAGACTGACATTTGCCAGAGAAGAGGGAGGCTGGGAAGGTGGGTAAAATGGTTGAAGGGGATCAAGAGATATAAACTTCCAGTTATAAAATAAATAAGACCTGGAAATGTAATGTACAGCATGGGGAATATAGACAATAATATTGTATTAATTTTGTATAGTGACAGATGGTAACTAGACTCACTATGGTGATCCTTTCATAGTGTATATAAATGTCAAATCACTATGCTGTACATTCAAAACTAATATAGCATTATATGTTAATTATAATTCAATAAAATAAAAAGCAATCTGCACAACTGTATAATAAAGGAGCTGTGACTTAATAAAGACATGTATGAAAGATATCTAGGGGTTTTAGGCAACATTGAGTTCAATAGGTATCCAAGTGGTAATGTGCTGTCTTGTTGGAAATCTTGAACTGAGTTGTATAAAATGTACTGGTCAGAACAAAGGAAGAGACAGTTGTGCTTTCCTTTGCCCTGGGCAGACAACACCTGGAAGGTTGTTGTGGTTCTGGGGCCCCACACTTTTTTTAAAGTGGAATTTTTAAATTTAACTTTAATTCCAGTATATTTAACATAGTGTTATATTAGTGTCAGGTGTACAATATAGTGATTCAATAATTCCACACATCACCCAGTGCTCATCATGACAAATGCACTCTGTAATCCCCACCACTTATTTCACCCATCCCCCCACCTACCTTCCTTCCAGTAACCATCAGTTTGTTCTCTACAATTAAGAGTCTGTTTCTTAGTACAAGGGGGAGCCCATAATTTCTCAATAAGAAGGGTATAAAGCAAGCAATTTGTTGGAAAGAGGTGACTAGAGATTTGTCTTGATGCTTACTTGCATAGCAGGTACATGAGTTTTGCTTTGATTATTGGTTTATTAGTCATGGCTTTGGGGGAATGCTAAAGTTCCCCAAGCTACCTTTGTTGCTATCACTGGTAATAAAGGGTGGACATTCCTGATAGACCATAGTGCCCTGTTCCAAAACAAAGACCATCCCATTATCCCTAGGAGTTTGGGGCAGGAGGTGGGGAGGAGGAGGGAGGGAGAATTGTTAGGAGAAGGGTTAGGCAGAGGAGAAATCCCCAGAGCAAAACTGCCAAATAGAAGAGTTCCTCACAACAGGATGAAGCAAGGCCTTTCCAGTCAGAGAAACCACAGGCTGCTGGCACTGAGCCTGTGCCAGCAGGTGACCTAGTTAGAGGAGTGTGTGGCTGAGGGAGTCAATGTGCTAAAAAGCCCCACAGATGTTGCAAGTAGTCAACAGAGAATGAAGAGGGGATCCTAAAAAGTAGAGTTAGCTATATCCTCAGGCACGCACATCCAGTAGGAAAAGCGTTTTCTTTTTCTCCTGGCTGCCTTCAAGAAGCTAAAATATCCAGAGTGCAGTGGAGCCAGGCTGCAGTGAGATATTGCCCAGCTGAGGCCCACTGAAGCTACCGCAGTAGGGCATGAACATATGCAAATTGCTTTGGAGGTCATATCTTGAACCTGGGGTAATACATATTTTCCAAGAGTGAACTCAAGATCCGAGATGAATAGGGCACCATGAAGTCAGGGAATGAACATCACCCATTAGGTGACCCCTCCCTGACCCTACAGCTTTGCTCTTGAATTATTACCATTCGATCACTACTGAAAGACTCTGAGTCTAACCTCCTCATTGTGCTGGCAGGGAAACTGAGACTTAGAGGGGTGAGGGCCTACTCCACAGTCACACAGTGAGTGAACACAACAATGGTAAGGCTAAAACTCAGGTCTAATGATAGTCAGTGCTCCCTTCCACAGCTTGGCACTGAGCCTTCTCAATGCACAAAAATGCAAACCACAGGTCAGCCCTGCCTTGCCTCCCTCCAGCCATCTTTCCATTCTACTTCCTACGCTGGCCCTGAAAAACAGCAAGCCAATGTGGTGGGCAGCCCTGCAGACCTCGGCAGGGTGAAACAGTGCTATGAGAATGATAAGCACAGTTTAAGATGTGGACATGAAGGAACAACTCCCAGAGGTTGTTTCAATGCTGGGTAATTGACGTTTTAAGCATTTTTCAAAGCATGTTATTATCCTTGCACTTAAGGTTGCCATTGGCAATAATGTGATGGGAATAAAGCCAAAATTCCCCAAGATAAACAAACAGACAATTAGCCCAGCCTGAGCTTCAGGTAACCTGCTGCCACTAGACATTCTGTCTCCCTCAGCACAAGAATTGGGTTCCTGGGTCCCACATAGCTCTGGACAGATCTCTGGTTGCACAAAAAATTGAAACTTTACAGCCAACCCTGCTTTTTGAAAGAAGGGGGTTCTGTGTCTCCAGCTCCAACCCTCTATCTCTGGAAAAATGGAAGTACAGGGGATAAGAATGTGCACCTGCCCAGCAAGTTGGCAGCCTGGCTTCAAGGATTAAGCTCAAGGACATAGAGGCCTCAGAGATAGATCTGACATGGTTCTACCATCAAAGTACTCAGTTCTGGAGACATGGAAAGATAAATAATGGCAGGATGAGGGAAAGTAATGTGGATGTTCTATGTAAAGAGAGGATGTTGAGAACCGAAGTAGAAAGGCTCTGCCCTTATTTTTCTATCTGTCCACTTTGCTTCAGGCCACTGCCCCTCTGAGCCTCAGTTCCTCACCCCCCCCCACAAAAATCAAAGGATTCAACTAAGCAGTTCTCAAAATGGGCCTATTATCAGAATCACCTGAAGAGAGTATTTAAAATACAGATTCTGAAGCTATACCTCAGAAACTCTGGTTTAGAAAGCTTATCATGGGCTGCAAAGAAGCTGTATTTTTTAACTTTTTATTTAAATTCCATTTACTTAACATACAGTGTAATATTAGTTTTAGGTACATGATATAGTGACTCAACACTTCCATGCAACAACACCCAGTGTTCATCATGATAAGTGACATCCTTAATCCCCATCACCTACTTAACCCATCCTCCCACCCAACTCCCCTGGGGTAACCATCCATTCCCTGTAGTTAAGAGTCTGTTCCTTGGTTTACCTCTCTCTCTTCTTGTTCCCTTTGCTTGTTTGTTTTGTTTCTTAAATTCCACATAGGAGTGAAATCATATGGTATTTGTCTTTCTCTGACTGACTTATTTTGCTTCATATTATACTCTATAGCTCTATCTACGTCATTGCAATGGCAAGATTTCATTCTTTATGGCTGACTAATATTCCATATATCACATAAAGAGATGTGTGTGTGTGTGTGTGTGTGTGTGTGTGTGTGTGTGTGTTTAAGCTGTATTTTTAACACACTCCCTAGATGATTTTAATGGTCAGCCTTGGTTGGGAACCACTGGACTAGATGACCACTGAGGACCTTCTAGCTCTGATCTTCTATGAATCTAAGTCAGGTTTGGACCAAATACTTTATCATAATTATCAATATCACCATCCAGAAAGCCATTATCATGACTTTCACATTCACATGACTCAGGTTTAGGCGTTTCACACAGGGAGTTTGTGGGCCTCTCTGAAAACTCCCAAAGATTGAAATTGACCATGTGTTCAGGCCCAAAGGACATACCTTTGGTCATTTGAACATTGGATCTTTTATTTGAATAAGTAAGTCAATAAGTTAAAAACCTTATTTAGGAAGAGAAGGGCAAAAGCCTATTGAGGGGTGGCAAAGGAAGAAGTATTCAATTACGTGTTGGGGCAGGACCAGGTGGGGAGGAATGCATTCTCTGTTGCAGTTAGGTAACTCTGTCATTCTGTCATCCTCATCTTCACCCAGGCCCTGGGCCAAAATCTGAACTTCTGACAATAAGAAAATAGACAGAGACCTTCATCACTCTGGCATGACTGGAGGCAAGAGGCTGAATCCAAACACTTAGGGAGAACTGTATCCATAACAATATCTTAGAATTCTCAAAGTTGAGAAGTTCTCTATTCTAGATTAATTTTCTTCTGCTGCAAATTTATTTCTACCAGTACTCTGATCTTTGTATGAGAGGTAAGCAAGCTTAAATTACCAATCCCTGGATAATTATGTGTCAGAATCCACTCGAACGTGGGATGCAGTCTGCTTGGTCCCTCCAAAGGTATCACTGAGCTGGCAAGAGAGGAGCCTGTTCCCCTGCCAGACTTTCTCATGAGGGGGGAAGAAGGCAGGGAATTGACTTAGGTTGAGTCTGGAAACTGGTGTGGGGGAGGGGGAGGCCAAGCTGCCCAGGGAAGAACAAGGCAGATGTCCAGGATATTTACACTGTCCAGCTGCACGAATGCAGACAAGGCAGACCATGCTTTGGGAATTCCAGACTCAGCAGAGGATGGGTGAGAGTGTGGCTCTGCTCTGAAACTCAGAAACCTGATTGGTCCCAGGGGAAAGAGGGGATGGAATCTTGGTCCTCACAATTAAAAATCAGAGTTCATAGATAAGGCAAGGATATGGGAGAGTCATTTGTCAGGAGCAAATTGAAGTTTGAAGATTCCTATGGGATTTCTTAGGTAGAAGGAGCATGATCAGCAGTCAAAGGAAAAGCCTAAAACTCTAACCTTGCTTGTTAAAAAGAATGATTTGGAAAACAAATCCAAACACATCACACCTTTAAAACAGTCTAGCAAATAAGGCATAAGAAGTCAGCAGTGGATTCTGGCTTTGACTAGTATGCCCAGAATGAGAGGCATGAAACACTTGGGGCGTTTTGCACACAATGCATTAACCTGTCCCCAAACATGTCCATGTTCAGATAACTCCCCATTCTCCTTCACCTTCCCTGATCCTGATGCTTTCTGAATTCCTTTTCTGTACTGCCTCCCTCTTCAAACCTTGCTGTCCTGAGAGTGTGAGGCCCTCATTTCCTTCAGTACACATTTATTAAGCACTTACTATATAGTGCATTGTGTTAGGTGCTGGGGTCACTATATCTCTCCTTATAAATCACTGTGTTCAACTGTATGTCTGTTCATACAGACATAAGACATGAGACTTAGTTCTCTGTCTCCCCTTGATCCTTAATTCATAGCACCTAGCAAAATGTGATATATGTAGAGAAATAAAATAAGTCTTCTTGCAAGAATTCAAGCCAAATAAAGAAGGAGATGAAAAGATAGTACACAGTCTCTTTTTGGTACACTACCTAATTTTTATTAGGTTTGCTGCCTGGTTTTATTTAATTCCTGGAGATTGATGGTTATCTTAATAGCTAATCCAGAATTCTCACCTCTCATATGCTTCCAGATGAGCTTCCTACCTACATCAACACACATACACACACCACTTAGAAACTGTCACTTGTTATCAATGTGCCCTTCACTTCTTTGAGCTTCAGTTTTCTCATCTGCAATAACAGGCTAGTAATAACATTCTGAGACAAGCCTCATCTTTCCAAATAGATCCTTCCTACAGGTTGCATTGACTTGAGATTGCCACTGCTTCTGCCAGTGAGATGAGAAAGGCTTTCTGTGCAAAAAAGCCCAGCTAAGTTTGTCCGTGGGAGAAGAAAGAGGACCCTGTGGGAACCTTGCGATTTTTCACCACAGATATAGAGATTCCAGAAGCAGATGACTACCTAGTCTTCAGAGCAAACACTGGAGGTGAAACAGGACATTAGCCAGGCTGGGTACACTTGAATTATCATGTATGTGAAAAGGCAGTCAGGGAACAGGGAGTATTAACAATAGCAACTCCTCCTGTATGAAGAGCGCTTTAGAGCTCACCAAGTATTTCCAGATTATTCTCTCATTTGAGCCTCAAAACAAGCAACAGAATTGTCCTAGATGTTTTTGCATGGTTTTATTTTTCATTTAAATCCTGAGTCAAACCTTAAAACAGTCCAGTTTTTGCCTGTTTTACAAATGAGGGAACTGAAGTTCAGGGCAGTAAAGTATCTTGACCAAAGTCACACAGGGAGATAGTGGTAAAATTGGCAGATAGTGGTAGAATCCATGTTTTCTCATTCTTGGTGGAGTGCTCCTTCACCTGTGCCGAATAACAAGGGTAGAGGAGTGAGGGGGGCAGGATACGGTGCCAGGACAGCAAGGTTTGAAGAGGGAAGCCGTATAGAAAAGGAATTCAGAAAGCATCAAGATCAGGGAAGGTGAAGGAGAATGGGGAGTTATCTGAACCACAGCCCCTCCCCCGAAAGTAATTTCCCAAGTGCTGCTCAGGGTTCTCCTAGGGAAACTCTCTTCCCCAGATGTTGGCTACATAGGAAACTACATAGGCTCACCTCAGACCCTGGCCACTGGGCACATCTGGGACCACTGGCACAGTAGTCCTCTGAGGGGGTAGATCAATACCACCCCCACCAGGTAAGGTACCAGACTTTGACTAAACACTTAGTGAGCCAATCAGCCTTCCTCTGATTGAGGTTCAGAAGGGGATATAAAATTCATCAGCAGCTTCCAAGAGGGAAAGGTTTGATGGAGTAGGTAGGGAATGAAATATTCATCTCAGCCCAAGGAGGACTTTGGACAATGCAGAATCAAGGTTGACTGTCTACAATTCCTGGCTATACCATGCACCCAGAGAAGCACACACACAAACATGGGTACAATCACCTCAGGCATGGAAGCAGCTTCCCTGGTCCCTTTCTGTAGGATTTTCTCATTTGCCAAATTAAGGAGATATTTCCTGTTTTTTGTTTTGGTTTTGATTTGTTTTGTTTTGTTTTGTTTTATAGAGGCAAAGAGTTACAAGGCCCAGGCCTAGAGCCCAGAGAAGCTTCTAGAAGTTATTACAAAAAGCACCTCACCTGGTACCTGGGGCCAGGAGTGGGGAGCTGAGTGAGAGTCCCAGGCCAACTCAGACTGAGCTTATTGGGGAGGCCTACTCTTCCTCTGTACACATAAAGAGAGCCTAGTGGGAAGAGGAGCATGATAGGTTCCACAGTCAAGTGACTCAAGGCTGCCTGAGTTAATGGGGAAGGGTTACCATAGAGTTGCTGACCTCTAGAATGTCAAAGCTGGAAGCAGCATTAGGAATCATCTAGACAGGATATCTGATAGCCATGGAGGCCATGGAGGAGCAAAGGGGAGACACCTTAGGCTTGGTAATTAAAAAGCTATACTAGTTCTATACTAGCACTTGACCTTGGATAAGTTACCTAACATTTCTAATCAATATATTTATCTGTAAAAAAGGGATGAGTATCCCCCCATAGGGCTATTTGGAGGAT
Source organism: Eumetopias jubatus (assembly GCF_037043125.1). NCBI lineage: Eukaryota > Metazoa > Chordata > Mammalia > Carnivora > Otariidae > Eumetopias > Eumetopias jubatus. Next base: position 67,160,390 of record NW_028274817.1, read on the forward strand.
TAAGTGAGATAATCCATGGAAAAAAGCATAGTGTCTGGCATGCAGTGGGCTCTCAATATTTCTTTTAAATATAAATGGCTTTAGTACCATTAATCAAGCAGAGTTGTAGTTAAATTCTGACTCCCCCATTTCTAGCTGTTTAACTTCGAGAGGCCACTTTACCCCTTGGTGTATCTTAATGGGACTAATCTCACTTCACAGGGCTGTTGTGAGGGTTCACATGTAAAAGTGAGCATGGTGCTAGGCACACAGTAAAATGCTCAATAAACATTGGCTGAATGTGAATGGGCACATCACTAGGACATGAAACTTGGATTATTTTCTCAGAGTTGTGCTTTAGCACCCCATACTCTTTTGCCTCATCCATGTGACTGGTCAGACAAATGGATATAGCCTAAACAGAGCCTTGAGTGAGCAAAATTTGTTCAGATGAGGACTGAACCACAGTATGGGATTTTTTACTTCATTAGCACTGGGCAAATACATAGCTTGCACTTGCTCACTTGCACGGCTAACTCCTTAGCCACAGATATAACAGGCCAAGGCTCATAAGGTAGTCTCCCATCCTGCTCTCGGAGGCACAAATTCCCATTCCAACAGCTAATCCTAACACTCCTGGGAACTCTCTAGCCATTTTCCTTGCCCAAAGCCCAAAGCGATGAGGGCAGAAACAGAAAAGTCAAGGATTGGTGGAGAGAGACTTTCCTCTTATTGCTCAGTCTGGAAATACTTTCAGCTTACATCTGGCCTGCATCCTGTAAAAGCCTTTAGTGGATCTTTACTGTCAAGGATTGTCTATAAGGCAAACCTCATATGTAAGTTGTATATGTGTATGTGTGTGCTGCTGGTGGTGGCAAAAGGCGGGGGCAGGGATGTTGAATGATGTTCAAAGCACAGAAATTTTCCATTACCTGACAGGATGTTTCAGGGGGTCAGGCCTAGGAGAACTGTCCAGCTATCAAATCTTCTCCCTGAGATCAAATCGAGACTTTACAGGAACCTCAAGCTTACTCTTTTTTATCATTAAAGATTTTATTTATTTATTTTTGAGAGAGAGAGAGAGGAGAGAGAGAGAGCATGCAGAGGGAGAGAGAGAATCTCAAGCAGACTCCGTGCAGAGCATGGAGCCCTGCTCCATCTCATGACCCTGAGATCATGACCTGAGCTAAAATCAAGAGTTGAACACTCAACCGACTGAGCGACAAAAGGCGCCTCTCAAGCTTACTTTTAAGCAGCTTCTTCCCACACTTGCCAAGCACTGGTTTTCAGAAACCCTAAAGAAATAGCTGGGCTTTTACTCCAATGCATGGATTGACAGTTAACTCCCAATCAGAATTATTGTGACTATTGCTAGTCTACCCTCAACCACTGCCAAGCAAATAGTAAAAGTAGGTCTCATTACACATGCCTCAGTTTCCTCACATGCAAAATGAGCTGGTGGTTTATGCAATTGCTCTCTAGAAATTAAGGACTCCACAACTAAATGAACTAGGGAGTCAGCCTCTGCCTTACATATGCTCATGTGTGTGTGCACACACACACATACAGTCATTTATCCTCATGACATCCACATTCATACACTCATATGTCCATACACTCATATATGCCCATAGTTACACACAGTTACATATACTCACATTCCTACTCACATTCATACATACTTTCAGAACTTTGACACAAACATATACATGCAATGCACAAAACTGCATACACACAAGCACACATACACACATAGTTTCTCCTCTTATGAAGCTGACCAGGAAATAAAGATACTTGGGAAGGAATTCCATTATATATTCATGGACAACAACAAGAAAAGGATTTAATATTCAGAGTAAGCAATCCCCAGTCTCAAGGCTGAATCTCCCTGCCCTGATCCCCACTACCCAACCCCCCACACACATTTTTTAAGTCGTCTTGTGAGGAACCCTTACAGTTTGCCCCTTCCAGGTAAGCTGAAGCAATAAAGCCTAAACCTAAATGAAAATACATCTTAGTTTGCCTCGGACAATCCTAATTTATGCCTGTTGTCCCAGCATAATTTTAATAGTGTCTCTTTTCACTTTCAAAAGTGTCCCAGTTTGGATAATAAAGTATCTGATAGCCCTACTTAAACCTTTCCTCACCCTGGGTCATGACTGGGCCACCTGGGATGGCCCAGGCCTACTGTCTTCCTGGGAAAACATTTTGTTCTTTAACCATGCTTAACTCTTCAATTCTATCACTAGAGATTCTTTTTAGTGTTCCAACCTTGCATTAAATGAAACAATTTACTAGTCCATGTCCCAGTGATTAAGGGGAGGCTGGAGCACTTTGCCATTCTAGTTGGCCTCATGGTGGGCACTAACCCTCCTCCTTTTGTTCTCACCCCATTTAATTCTCCAGCTAAATTCTTTCTGCTTATAATCCTGGACACCCTAACATTTTTTCTCCTTTTCCTCCTCTTCATCCTTTCCAAAACATTAGGCTCTGATGACTCAGACTCTCTCTGAAGCAAATTACACTCCATGCCATCATCACCCATCTTACCTTAGACTCAGAGACCCTCGAAATAAAAAGGAGTGGTAGAAGGAAAGTGAAAGAGGGAAAGGGAGAGGGAAAGGAAAAAAGGGAGGGAGAGAGTCAATCTCATTTAGGCTCTGTGACTAATTTTCATTAGGCCTGCTACCTAATTTCTTTTAGCCTCAGGGCATGGGAGCTAGTGACTATTTTTGTGGCTGGATTAACTGTGTTTTTAAAAAAATCTGAAAACGCTGTCAGCTCTTTGCAAACATGGCTATAAATATATTGTGCAGAATAGATTCATAATGCTATTCACAGAGCAATTGGATAAGGATCCATGTTCTCCAGACATGTGGATACAACATACTGCAGCTTGAATTTTGGCAGCAGCTGTGTTAATCTGCAAACAAAAGAAGCAGGGAAGAGGCCCCAATAAGAGCAAAAGGGACATTATTTGTGTGAAGTGAGGGGATTTACACACATGGCCTTTCTTAGACCCTGAGAAAACTGAATAGTCTAGGGAGAAGCTGGAGGGTATGATGTGCTCACCTGTACAGCTATGGAGCTGTACATATATGTACATGTGCACATACATATATACATATATATACATCTGCCTATGTGGGGGTATATGTGTGAGAAACAGGAAAGGGGGCTATCCATGTAGATAAATGTGTATGTGTATGCCTATGGGTGTGTGTGCTTTTAGTTATCTGTCATGAGTTCAAGCTTAAGGTCAGATTTTGTGTATAGTTTTATACACACGAGTGGTTGGTTATACATATGTGCATCATTGGTGATGCCTCAATCCAGCCATAGATGCATGAGAACATATGCAAATCTATAGATTAATTTATATACCTGGCAGCCATGATGATAATTTATATATGTCTCAAACCAGTTTTCAAAATATTGTCACTTCCATCCTCTCATTTGAAACTCATCACAAGACTGTGAGATAGAGATTATTATTTCCTCCCCCCATTTTGCAGATAAAGAAAGTGAGGCTGAGAAAGGCCAAGTGACTTGACCAAGGTTGTAGATTAGGTAAACCATAAATCCAGGACTCTAACACTGTTCTAGCTGATGTCAGATCCTGTGCCTGAGTCTATACCACACAGCACAGAAAAAAATGAGGAAAAGAGACTTGAACTCTGGGGTCTATTTTATGATCTCCCATTCCAAGGGCACCTTTTCTATTAGTGCTAAAACAAATTCCATGGAAAAAAAAAAAGAGGGCCCCAGGGCAAGTGCTATTCTCTGTTGAGCCATGGTCTGGAGAATAGTCTGCAGGTTGCTAGTCTTGCCTGAAGACACTAGCCAAGTCCACTGATGGGACAAAGATGAGCCATGGCCTTTTTGAGCATGTTCACTGGTGATAGAGCATGTTCACTGGTGATACTCTAGAGCCCACTGGGGGTACTTTCTGAAGTTAAGAGCTAGGACAGTATGTTTGTTCCCTCTCTATTCTCTGCTTTGCCAATCTGTCTTTCTCTTCCTAAAAGCCACAGGCTCCCAACATCTGGTCTGACCGGTTCTACCTGAGTCTTCCATGTTTGAGACATCCTGTGAGGAGGGCAGGGAGCATAGGTCTAGCTAGGTCTGAATGTGAATAGTGCCATCCCAAGGCAAAGCAGCAAATAAGTCCATCTGAGGTTCTGCTAACCTCCCTTACACTGACCACTAGGTCCTTCCAGCTTGTTGGCCTGTAGATCTAAGGAAAACTTGCTTTTGGCTAGTTTTTCCATAGGCAAAATCTAGGTCAAGGCAAAAAAAAAAAAAACAACATAAAACACTGTGTCTCTTGGAACATACACTATCCTGTTGTTTACCATTTGGATGGTTAGAACCTGGTCAAGAGCAATGGAGATAATGATAATGATTCCAAGTTTTCAGGATCACTGATTTGAAGGCCTTGAAGACAGGGCTCAGGGAAGGAGGAATGGTCTCCTAATCATTTCAAGGCAGGTGGTCTTCACCATTCCCCTGCTCTGCTATGACTGTGCTCAGCCATTCCAAATGGGCACCAGAATTTTAACTTGCTAATGTTTAGAGATTCTTCTGTGGGCCCCTAGTGGGACTTCCAGGCATTTGTCCTCCCCTCCCCCTAGCCCCAAAAGATAAACCCTCCTTCCAAGTAACAGGATGGGAGGTCCCAACCGGCAAGGAGGTCACAGGGCTTGGCAGGATCTTGGCAAGTTGTTAGGAGGTGGGATGCAGAGCACCCTGTTGTGGATGGGGTTATTCAGGTTTCAAAACTGTTGTATGTGGATGTGCAGACCACTCACATTCATTGGTTCCTCCAGAATTCAGGGAGGAGCTTATAGGTTGATGTGGCCAGTGCAAGATTACCCAACATGTAGGCAAAGTTATGAGTTTAGGGCACCAGTGAAGCAGGGCCACCCCAAATGAGAAAAGCATAGATTTAATGAATTGCTTCAGAAGCTGACAGTTAAAAAAAATAGTGCTTAGGGCCCCTAAAGATCTTAATCTGGTCCTGAGCATGACCAACATCAGAGTAGCCCAGATGGTTCCTGGATAAAGTAAGTTTACCCCCAGAATTCCTCACTGAGTAATGCAAAGCTCCCTTGGGCTCACCTGGGATTACACTAGCCTACTAGTGAGATAATAAGAATAGCAAATGCTTATACAGCACTTACCATGTGCCAGACACTGTTCCAAGCTATATATAACTCATTTAACAGCCCTATATGGTAAGTACTCTTATTATCCTCCTCTTACAAATGAGGACGTAGCGGCACAGAGAGGTTAAGTGGCCTGCCTAGGGATGCAGCTAAGTGGTGGAGCCAGGACTTGCTCAAGCAGTTTGGCTCCAGAGTTAGTGCTCACTCAAGAAGGCTCCATGAAAGGAGAATTCTCAGTGGTACTTCACCCATAGGAAACAAACCCCATTTTAAAAAATAAAGCCAAGATCTTAGGAAAGTGATCATAAATTGGAGAATATTCAGGAAAGATTTCCAGGCATGTTGACTCAGCGTATCATAATCTGTCCCACCAAATCTCAGCTTCGCATTGAGGTACTTACTCACTTGTGCACACATGTTCTCTCTTTGCGTCTTTTGGATAGAATTCTCCAAAGAGACAGGATGAAGACCACAGGATAGCTACCCTTTCCAAAGCTCATCTCTTCTCAAATCTGGGAAGAATTGTTTTCCATTTTCATCAGAGAAGTTGTTCTCTTACTCACTATCTCACCATTCCCCGTCACCCAAACATTTTTGGTTTATAAAAGCCAATGGTTTTAAGCACTAAGTCTCTGGGATGTCCAGTCTTCTCATTGCATTAGTGGAAAAATTGTGGCCAAGAAAAGGGAAGGGTCTCCTGATTGCCAATCCAGTACCTTTCTTGATCCCAGCCAACAAGACTTAGCAAGGCCCAGATCCTTCCTTCCATGACCCTCATTTCCATCTCCCTTAACTTTTTGACTCCCAATTGTTTATTTTTCATCATACCATATTTCTTCTTATCCATACACTTAAACTTCAAGCTGCTATCAAATTTAGGGACAGCTCTATTCCAACTTTCAGGGAGCTCCTACATATCTATCCCCATGGAACATGAAATGGGGACACCCGGGTTCTAGTCTCAGCTCTGCTAAACATTAAGTGTCTGACCTTAGGCCACTCACTTGCCCTCAGTCTGCTCTCCATTTTCTGAAACTATAAAACAGGAATATAAGTCTCTACATAGTCCTTCCCTGTTGTGAACTTTTCCGTAGCTAAATACAAACCACATTGAGTTTCCATTTTCCAGAACCCCTCAACATAGCACTTGTTGTGATCAAAGATGTTGGCACATGATGAGATTCAACTGAGTATTTTATTTCATAACTGTCTCTGTTGCAAGGATAAACATCAACTAAGATATAAACTACAATGTGCTACACACAGAAGGGATTGTTACCACTCAGTAGCTTTCCACTGTCCTGGGGCTCACAGCATCTGGATGTCTGTTTGGGACTCAGGGTAAGGGGCTGAGAGCTGTTGCCATTTCTGCTCTCATGTCCTTTATCCCTCCCCTTGGACCTCAGAAAGAGTGCCTGGGCTGCTGACATGGAAGAGCAGGTGGTGTAGGTTGGGCAGGCTATGCCACAAGCCATTTGCAGGCACCTCATTCCGTGGCCCAATGCCCAGATATCCTCCCACCCTGTGCCCTTCTCTCCAAATGTGCTCAGTATCTTCCTCTCCTCCTGCCCCTCCACTCCACCCCGCCTGCTGGGTTAGGGCCTAATGGGGAACAGTGACTCACTGGACTCTCAGAGGGCAAAGACCCAGACTTTGAGCAACAATCAGACTGTCCAATTCTCAACCTTCATCCTGCCACTGCCCAATTCATAGGCTCTTCTTCACTTAGCTAAATCCCATTTTGAGTTACAGCTCTCCTAGCAAACTGTCCTTGATTCCTCACACTCATATCTCCCTTTCCACATCACCACAAAAAAATTGCATTCAATTATATATATATATATATATATATATATATATATATATATATATATATATATTACTACTTAGCAATAATCCACAGTTGTTTGGTATGTTATATCTTTGCAAAGAAATTATAAACTTCTTGAGGGACTTTTCCTTCTCAGGCTCATCCAAGGTCTAGCCTTGCACACAAAAAAACACTTATTGACCTGAATTGAACCAACGTTAATTGAATTGAGTAGAGGGTATGGGGAAGGTTTGTGAGCAGGGAGAAAACTAACATGTATTGGACATTTAGTATGTACCTGGCTATATGCTAGATATTTTGTATGCCTCATCTTAATCTCCATAGCAATAATGAAAGATGTTATTATTATCCCTATTTTATGCATGAGAAAACTCAGACTTTAAGAAATTAACAACTTTGTCAAAGCCAGCCATGTGGTAATTAATTTAATCAAGCTTTAGTGCCTATTAGCAAAGTGTTGATTAAATAAAATATGATATATCCATTTAATAGAATACTGTGCAATTACAAAAAAAAGAGTGAGGACTTTATGGATTTAATGTGCAATAATATCCAAGATATATTTTGAAGTATAAAAGGCAAGGTGGAGGATAAAATGAGGTATGAGTTACCATTTGTATTTTAAAAACAGAGTGCACACACACACACACACACACAATTGCTTGTACGTATACAGAATATCTCTGGAAGGACATACCAACAACACTGGTGGCCTCTAGGGAGGGGAACAGGGTACTGGGCGAGAGGGGTTAGAGAGAGACTTTACAGTGTTGCACCTCTTGAATTTTGTCTCATATTAAATAAATAAAATCACATTTATTAAAACACAATACAATCTCTTTCCACAGAGTAGTGCCTGGGGATTGACTTTGGAAAATTTCAGGGAGGGAAGGGGGCAGTATGCCAGTGAATTGGATTGGGGACCTCCCAGGGTACCAAAAGCCCCATCCTTTGCACCCATTTCCCAATCCCTCTTACAAACTAATCTGCACTATAATCATCTGACTGTAATGTTGATTGAGGTCACATCTTTCCAGATCTCAGTTCTCTACCTATAAAATGGAACCAGATGGGGTAGGATAAGATGGTCTCCAAAATGCCTTCCAGCTCAGACGTTTAAATAACCAAAAATCAAAAGGATGAATCCTACTATATTTAAAATCTTGGTCTCAAAGAAGGGCTTGGAGATTTTGTTTTGTTGTTTCCAACAAAGAAGAGAAACATTTCCATTCAGGTTTGCCTACTAGATAGTCTTAATGGAGCTTCCCTAAGTGGTCACTGAAATGCTTGTTCAAAACTGCTATTGCAGTCTTCCTCCAAGCCTCTGGCCTTCTGTGGCCTCTGTTCTCCAGGGCTATCCTGTTTAGAACACAAGGAAATTGGCCCACTCCAAAACTGAATACAAAAGAGCAAAGCCCCTTCTATGCTTAATGTCCCCTGGCCCAGACCTTCTGACCCTAAATATCCCTTTCCTTCTTCCTCACTACCTGCAAGAGAACAGAAGCTCTGTGATAGACCCTCGGGAGGAAGTGACGCCTTAACTTCACCCACCACTCACCCCCCCCAATCCCTAGCAATTCCTACTAAAAAGCTCAGCCCTTGACTTGTAAGGAGGTTTGTGAGCTCCTGCCAAGAGCTGTAAATATTTTAACATGCCTTGTTTCCTTGAATGTATATGACCTGGGATCAGGCCCCTCCTTTCTCTGGGCTCCTAGAGAACTGAGGAACAAAGAAAACACAGCCAGTCCTTAGCTACAGGACACCCAGGTCAAATTGCAGAATAATACAGAGGGGATATGAGGAAGAGATTGAGTGGGGAGGTAGAATGTGAGAAGGAGGGTTGATTCCCCTTCCAGAAACATTTAAAGAAAGGTATAGCAACTCATTTTCTAGGGGCTGGGACAGAGTCCTGGAAATAAGAATAATACCAACCCCTTCACAGTTTACAAAGATCTTATGTATACATAATCTCACTGGATACTTCATAGTCCTATAAAATATTGTTAATTCCATTGTGCAGATGAGAACACTGAAGACTTGGAAATTTATATAACGTGTTCAAGGCTAAACAATTAAGAAGAGACCATTTCTATGGGATCATGACTCTGGGTAGAGTTAGATGAGTAGTTAGAGGAGTATGTCATACATCACAAGACTGTCAGACTTCTGTCTACTAAACCATTTCCAGGCCATCTTTTTTATCCCTTAGTCATAAGGATGCCCTGAGGCTACAGGAATGGAAAACTTGGCAGCAGTCTTCTTGGTAGCTGCCTCTTCCCATCCTTACTATGTATTAGGTGATATATAAAAGCAGGAATTCTGGACTCAGATTCTCTGTGTTCAAATCCTGGCTCTGCCGTTATTTCCTATATGAGCTTAAGCAAGTTACTTAACTTCTGTGCCTCTTTTTATCTACAAAATGGAGAAAATAATGGTACCTATTTCATAGTGTTACTGAGAATTAAAATGAGTTGGTACATGTAAAGAATTTAATTTTGGAGGACATTAGGAGAAGGAAGGGAAAAATGAAGGGGGGGAAATCAGAGGGAGAGATGAACCATGAGAGACTATGGACTCTGAGAAACAAACTGAGGGTTTTAGAGGGGAGGGAGAGGGGGGATAGGTTAGCCCAGTGATGGGTATTAAGGAGGGCATGTACTGCATGGAGCACTGGGTGTTTTTTTATTTTTTTTATTATTATGTTATGTTAATCACCATACATTACATCATTAGTTTTTGATGTAGTGTTCCATGATTCATTGTTTGCGTATAACACCCAGTGCTCCATGCAGAACATGCCCTCTTTAATACCCAACACCAGCCTAACCCATCCTCCTACCCCCTCCCCTCTAGAACCCTCAGTTTGTTTTTCAGAGTCCATCGTCTCTCATGGTTCATCTCCCTCTCCGATTTCCCCCCCTTCATTCTTCCCCTCCTGCTATCTTCTTCTTCTTCTTCTTCTTCTTCTTCTTCTTCTTCTTCTTCTTCTTCTTCTTCTTCTTCTTTTTTAACATATAATGTATTATTTGTTTCAGAGGTACAGATCTGTGATTCAACAATCTTGCACAATTCACAGCACTCACCATAGCACATACCCTCCACAATGTCTATCACCCAGCCACCCCATCCCTCTCACCCCTCACCACTCCAGCAACACTTAGTTTCTTTCCTTAGATTAAGAATTCCTCATATCAGTGAGGTCATATGATACATCTCTTTCTCTGACTGACTTAGTTCACTCAGCATAACACCCTCCAGTTCCATCCACGTCGTTGCAAATGGCAAGATTTCATTCCTTTTGATGACTGCATAATATTCCATTGTATATATATACCACATCTTCTTTATCCATTCATCTGTCGATGGACATCTTTGCTCTTTCCACAGTTTGGCTATTGTGGACATTGTTGCTATAAACATCAGGGTGCACGTACCCCTTCAGATCCCTACATTTGTATCTTTGAGGTAAATACCCAGTAGGGAGCACTGGGTGTTATATGAAAACAATGAATCGTGGATCACCACATCAAAAACTAATGATGTGTTGTATGGCGACTAACATAACATAATAAAATAAAATTTTTAAAAAGAATTTAATATAATGCTGGCACAGATTTAATTGCAAAATGCTAAATAAATGTTAATAATAATAATAATAAGTAGCAGGGAGGGCTTATAGTGAGTCATCTCCATACTTTTACCCAGTCCCCTTGGGATCAGTGGCAACCCCACATGAAGGGCATGGGTGGTGAACAGAAGAGCTCTTTTCTTTGTGAGAAGCTCAGTGACCTGAACAAGTGACTGAATCTGTGATCTCCACCTCATAGGTGCTGTGTTCTAAGCAACTGTGCTAACTGGCCCAGACAGACATCACATGCCCAGCTATACATACAAACGTACACACAGGTCTGGATGTATGGGTGCATGTACATACCCTTTCAGCCTGGATAAGAGGGTGGGTAGGGAGATCCACAGGATAAGCTGAGCAAAAAGACTGTGTAAGGACTGCTTGTCTAGCAACATTTCCTTTCCGCTTTTCCCTTCAGCTATGCAGAAGCAGGGAAACAACTAACCTGGGAACTTTACTTCCACTCTTTCTACCCTCACTGACAGCACTTTTGACTCTAGTTAGGACTTGGGTGTCTGCCTCCTCCCTTCTCTGACTCCTCTACAATCAATTCTGTAGTATTTTTTTGGCAAGAAGAGAGATGATGAGACTCAAAATAGAATGAAGACTTCTGTTCTATCCAGAGCCACTGAAGCTACTGAAAACCAATCTGAAATCTCTGGAGGTCCAGTTGGCACAGAACAAGGAAAGTAAGGACTTGAAGAGAAAGGGGTGCAACTGACCAGGACATTTGTTGAATACAATTGGGTAAGACCTGCTACAATACTATTTCCTTGGCTGGGGTCCCAGGGTTACGAAAAGAGAGGGTGTGGAAATGACAAAAACAGGTTCATAGCAGCTATCTTATGGCAAAAATCCAGAGGTGATGACTTCCACACTCTTGAATGCTATATAGACAGTCACCTTTCCCCCAGAAAGTGGAGAGTAAGAGAGGGAAGAAAGGGGAAAAAGGAAGAGATTCCTCTGTGGGATGTGTAGAAATGGGTCAAGGTACAGGCTGGAGTTGGGCCTGTACAATATCTTAAACTCCAGTTGTTCCTTTAATTGAGCAAGAGACAGAGAAAGAAGAGAGATAACAATACTGTGAGGAAAGGAGATGACATATCTAGCAAAGGTGATACAAATACATTATGAAAATGGGAGGAGCCAGGAAAATATGGTTAGGAGAGTCAATTTCATCCCTTCTTCTTTCAACCCCAGAAGCTGGAGCAAAGTAAAAGATAAAGGTAGGCAAGACTACCAGAGTGAAGAGGCATATACTTCCTCAAGCCACCCAAACAGGCCACATTCAACACCCACAAATAGGTGCCAAGTGATTTCACATTCGTAACCACAGCATCCACCTGCAAGGTAGGTAATTAAATGTCCTTAGGCTTAGTGCTCTGTCATTTCAATGCTCATCCCATTACTGAGAGGGATGCAGGATAAGGGGACGGATGGAAGCAGAAAGAAACTTATAATGTTTCCACGCTCCAGTGTTGGGGAATTACAAAGGGGTCCAGGCCAAGATGTACAGACCAGGCTGGCCATATCCTCTCCGTCACCCTCACCTAACAAGTTTTTCATTCCGGGCCCTTTGTGCTAGTCTGCCATAGCCCCTATAGAAGCCTCTATTATGTTAAACCTGATTCCATAAACAGATGGGAAAAAACTTCTTTCCTAATCCATGGCTTCAGGTGAGGTGTATGGTGTGTGTGTGTGTGTGTGTGTGTGTGTGTGTGTGTGTGTGTGTGTGTGTGTGTTATGAATAAAACCTTTTCTCTAAGGTTTGCTCATTGAATCCCAAGTGAGACAGTTCCTTTAAAGGCAAGAAAGTTCACTCTATCTTTTACACAATCTGAAAAGAGTAAATGATTATTTATTTTCAAAAGGCAACAAAACAAAAAGATGCTGGTGGTAAAGGCAGTACACCCTCTTGGGAAACTGGTCTATTCAAAAGGTCAAGATGGCATCCTTTACATATTTCTGCAAATGTTGATAATCCAGGTGCTTGTTTACTCTTCATGGCACTGGAGGAAATGTTTCCAATGACAAGCAAGTATAAATTTAGGAGAAAATGAGAGAGAGCTCTATGCCTGCTTCTCCAGTAGCCACACTCTCAGCTAAGCCCTGAGTGAAGCTGAAGTTGACCAGGGATTGTGGATACCCAATAGGACCTCCTCTAAGACTGAAACAGCAGTTCTCCCACACCCATCCACAGTGGGACCCAGGAAGCAGTTCTAACCCAGTTATAAAGTTGCCCTGTCTGAAGCTCCCTGAAGAAAACCACTGTCACATTTAGGAATCTTGGTTTACTCTTCTTTCCTGAAGTAACAGCAAACCAAGGTCATAGTAACTATGCATTTCTGAGAAGTAAGAATGAGCTGTGGGAAATTAAGTTTCAGGAGAAGGGCCCAAACTGAGGCTTAAGGAAATGCTTATAGTTTAATGCTTTTTAGGAATAGGCTCAAATGCTGGGAAACAGTAGCATACAGACCCACTCTGCTAGCCTGCAACCAGCCAAGTTGAGGGAATTTTCTTGGGGGCCCAGTTCCATACTGAGCAGGGCATTCTGGGAGAAGCAGTTGTATATCCAGAGTTGCCCTTACACACTGGGCAAAAAGGAATGGATCTTTCCAACCACAATGGTATATATAAGCAGCCCTATAATCTCTAAATACATATGACATGGAAAAATAATATCTATGTGTTTTTTTTTTCATTGTTCCCCCAATCTCTTCCCAACCTGTCTACATCTTCATTCAGGCAGATTAACAAATTTCCATTTTGTCTGAATGAGTCAAAATGTATGCCAAGTGAATAGTAAAGAATAAAATATCACATAAATCTAGAAGGATAGAATGGCAGAGCTATAAAGTTCATCTAGTCAAACCCTCTCATTTTTCAGATAGATAAACTGAAGTACAGAGAGGTAAAGTACCTGCTCAAAGTCACAGAGCAAGTCAGGGGCACAAGTTGTCTAACTCCTAGTCACTGTCTTGCTGGTATTACTGAGATCACCAGCCTTTTGGGGTCCAGATTTATATTTAGAATGAGCATTTGAGGTCACTGGACAGTGAGCCAGGGATCCAACCTCAACCAGCTACTCCAGCTACAAGCATCCCCCTGGTTGGCTTCCAAATACCCCAACCTCTCCTCCTCATCCCTTCCAGTATGAGTCAAGGTCCTAGTTTGGGATCCAGTTTGGTTGGAAAGAAGGCAGAAGAGTTACTTGAAAGATGCCTGACCAATGGCCCTGTGGCCCAAAGCTCCATTGTAGGCTCTAAACCAACCTGATCAAGTTTATCTGGACAGTAGACAAAAGCTTTCAGCCAAAGGCAAGACCCTGGCAGATTTGCTCAAAAAATACCTGCTTCCTAAACGCAGCAATTTAGTGGTCAGCCCAGTGAGACATGAACCAAGCAATGAAAGGCCCTAAGATGGGGAAGAGAAATATAGCCTAACCTGCCTTTGACCCAACCCATCCTTGGGACTCTCTGTCTAAATACATAGTGTATCATTTTCCCCATGCCTAGAAAATTCTGTCTCCATTTGAGTGATCCATGAGTCTGAACTATCTTGTACCCAGTAACAGATTTTCCTGACTATTGTCCCCTTCCCTGGGTGGTGAGAGCCCGAATCCCTATCCTCCAACCTGGGAGCCTACAAGGGCCATGCTTATAAACTACCCAATAAAAGATGCCTCCCATCATATTTTATGGCTCAGTGTTGGACTGTTAGTCAAGGTGGAAAGTGCAGAGTAATGGGTTTTCTCTGGAGCACATTTTAAAAGACCTAAGCTTAGAGCCAATGTTAACAACTCTGGCTTGGTCTACCTTGTCCCCTGGATCCCCAACCCTAAGCCTTCCCTAGTTCCAACCCACTTAGGGTTCCAATAATGACCTGGGGCCCACAACCAATGCTATCTTGTTCCTCTTTACCCTCTTTCCTCCAAAAGTCAACTTTCCCTGGGTCTTATGCCTGGGAGGAATGGCAGGCAAAATGTTCCTGAGATAGAGGCAACTGACCAAGGTCTGGTTTTGGGGGGAAAGGAAAAGATCAGGAGAGAAATGAGCCTATACTTTTTGCAGAGCTACAAGGAAAACTCAACCAGGAAGCCATGATATACTTTCCACCAGATTGCCTGGCCGCCCTGTCCTTTCTGCTGCTTGGTCCTGGCAGGGGGACTCCCAAATTTCCCACAAGCTCTGAAAAAAGTATAGGCTCATTTCTCTCTTGATCTTTTCCTTTTCCCCCTAAACCAGACCTTGGTCACTTGCCTCCATCTCAGGAATCTTTTGCCCGCTATTCATCTCAGGCATAGGACCAAGGGAAAGTTGGCTTCCCTTCAAAAACAGGTGAAAAGAAGGCACAAGATATACTGTTAGTGCCACCACAGAACTCTACACATCACAGAATCCACAAAAACTATACATTGCATGCTCTAGAATGGCCTGAATTCCATGTCCTTTCTACTCTCCATGGCTTTTCCCCATGCCCAGAGACCCCTCTGATGTGGAGTTAGCCCCCAAACAACAAAACTACCTTTCTCTGGGGCTGCCTCATAACAGTTACAATTATCTGCAGAACCTTAGATTCATAAAGTCATTCAGTGGCAGCTTTAGAACTGTAAAGATATTAGGCCTAGCCAAAGAGAATCTGGGGTGTAGGATGCCTCCAAACATTAAATTCACAGATTTTTAGAGATGAAAGGCATGTCAGACATTAATAGAAATGGACAATGTACCACATTAATAGAAATGTATAATGCACCAACCTCTGTGATTATGGGGGTATATGTTCCATGTTCCCCAGAATGGTTATTAGGCAAATGCTGGCTGATAAACATTTTAGCAAGCTTCTACTTCTATCCTTTTGAGACACCAGTGCTGTGGCACAAGTTGCTGGGATATTTTGAGTAAACTGTAGAAAGCATCTGGAGGCAGAGACACATTTGGAATCTCAGGATCTGAATGGTTACTTGGGAAAGCTGAGGGGACCAAGAAAGGTAGTGCTAAGGATGAGATTTTTCTAGGAGCTCAGGAATGTGGTGGGGTATTCTTGACCTTTTCAAAATAAAAACTGAGGTGTTCCCAAGAGCATTCAGTATCAAAAATAACTTTCATGAATTCAAGATGCACCACAACAAGGACCCAAGCCAAAGTATTCTGAGACCCTAGGGACATACCAAATTCCTTTCTGTCCCTTCCTGACCTATACTCACCATAATTTAAACCAGTAAACCCAGCCCTTCAATGGACCTAGTCTGTGTCAGAGTACACACCAGCCACACCTCTGCACAGCCTACTGCCGCCCCCCCCTTTCCCAGCTGCACTGTGAGGTCTTGACCGGAAAGTCCCAGCCAGCCCTCCCCCTGAGTCCCCTATGATCACCTACTTTGAAGTTTGTTCCCCAGCAGTAAACCTCTTCCTGGTAAAGTAGTGGTTTTTCCAAGTTTTATTACATACTCTGAAGGGCCCAGCTCTAGGCCTGCTCACACCACATGAATGCCAGGACCTAGCTTCAGCCCATCCCCCACTACCTCTCATGAAGTTCCACCCAGACTTTGCCACTGACTCTGAAGGCCAACAGCCTGCCTTCAACCACAGGGCAATGCTCAGCAGGTGCCCTCCTAGGTAACCTAGGCAACAGCCAGAGGCCCTACCCTGGCTGCCTTCCCAAGGGCCCCTGAACTGCATCAAAGCAAGGAAAATGTAGTCCCAAGGGTGAGTATGGCAGTGACGTTACTCCCAGTTGTTCTACACAGTCCAGGGACCCCCTACCCTTGGTCATCAGTGTGGCCTGGGCAATTTCCGCCCTGGACAGCTATTGAGGCACACTCTAATTTTCAAGTGGGACCCACACATTGTGGTGCCAATGGGTCATAAGAGGCACCAAGAGGTACCCCAAATCCTCTTCTTCAAAGGTAGCCCATGAAATGGCAAACTTTAAAAAGGAGGTTCCTTGGTTCAGAGGAGCTGTAGGAGTGGCTGTTCAAGGGCCCAGGGAATCCACAGGTGGATGCCCTAGAATTCAAGGTTTCTATGTTCAATAAATAATCCGGAGGCCCCCACAGAAGGCAGCAGAAGTACTTGTTGGGGTGGTGAGGTGAGGGAACCCTTTAGCCCCAGGGCAACACTATGAAAAGCCACGTATTCTGAGCTGCGAACTTTCAGCCAGTGACAGCAGAGCTGTCCTGAGGAGCCACAGGAGCAAGCCTTCAGGGAGAAGGCATCCCAAGTCCCTCGCTCCCTCCCTAGACTCCTCATCAGAACTGCCAAGGGGAATTGCCATTGGCTCTCTGAGAAAACAGGATAGCTCCTCTGACTTCAGAGCCTATGGGCAGATTCAATGCGAAGAGAAGGCAAGGTTGCAGTCTTGCGGCCAGAGGCCTAGAGAGCGAAGGCTATGCCCTGCAGCCCTGCCTGTCTTAGGGAAGAAGACCAAGTCAGCCCCACACAAAAGTGGGAGAGGTGGAGGCCGGCATTCTGGCTGAGGCCAGACGAGGCATCCCACAGATAGTGGAGAGGCTCCAGACGAGGCATCCCACAGATAGTGGAGAGGCTCGGCGCCGGGGAGGGAAGGCTCAGGTTGGGGGAGGCGTGGATTGAGTCTCAGGGCCCAGCCTGCCAGCTGCCTTACACTCCTCTGGCAGGAGACCTCGGAGACCGCCTCCCTGCTTGCTTTGGGGTTCAGCTCAGAGGGCACAGAGATCTGCTCGCTCCCTCAGAGTGGTAGAGGCCGGCCTGGCCTGGCTGGGTCATAACCACCGCAAGCAAAGAGACGCGCGCCCACCCCACTCGCACTCCCTCCCTTCCCCTCTCTCTCTCCAACAGACACACACGCCGGCCTTGTGTTTGACTCTTCGCTCAGTCACCAGGATTCTTAAAGTGTTTTTGACAGAAAACACCTCCGCTCCCTGTACAGGAACAGGGGCTGCTGCGGAGATCCGCAGTACGGTATTTCTCTCAAAGCCCTCCCAGCCTCCCAACTCTCTCCTCTCTTCATGACTTCGCACCGCCTCCAAAAAAAATCTGCAAATATTTCCCCCCACTACACATGGTCAGCATACTTAAAAAAAAAAAAAAAAAAACCCAAAAGGTGCGTCCGGATTTGTACCAGGGCTAAAAAGTTCATTCCTTGCCTGTGATCAATGAATATCCCAGGTCCCACCCAAGGGACGTCTTGCGCCTAGTCTCCATAGGTAAGGGTGCCCTGAGCCCCGCAACCCGCGCCTTAGCAGCGCCGTGGGCAAGGGACAAGGGGGAGGAGTCGAAGCAGAAAGCTGAAGGGGCGCCTCCGACCGAGAGGTCAGGAGTCGGCGGCAGTGGGAGCCGAGGACACCCTTGCCCAGTATGCCAGGAGGGGCGCGCGGGGCCACTCACCTGCTTGGAACTCCACTTGGCGATTTTTCTCTCTTTCCTCCTGCAGCAGCATGGAGTAGAGGATCCCAAAAGAGTTCTGGATGCCAAAGATGGAGCCGTTGCACCAGGTGGCAGCGAAGACCACCATCCAGCCGAAGCCACCTTCGGGGGGCTGAAAGCCGCGCGCGGTGCCGCGGGTCTCCACGGTGGGCGTGGACTTGGATTCATGCACTGGCTCGGGCTCAAATTCCAACTCCGGCAAGGGTGCAGGGTCCGGTAGGGGCTGGGGCTCCGGCTGCGGCTCGGGTGGGGGCACTGGCACCGGCTCCGGCTCGGGCTCTGGCTCGGGGCTACCCACCCACTCCTGCTGTTCCTGGTCTGCTTCCCGCCAGGGCCCCTTGGCTTCCTTGCTCGCCAGGCTTTGCAGCGCCATCTCGGCAGGGGGACTGTGGCTGCTCCGGCGGGAGGAGCCGCTGTGTGGCTGGTACTTGTTTCTGCTGCTTCTGCTGCCGCTGCTGCCGCTGCCGCCGCTGCCGCCGCCGCTCCGAGCACTGCTGCCGCCGCTGCCTCCTCCTCCCGGCTCCGCGCCCCAGCTGGCCCGCCTGTCCCGCGACAGACGGTCCCTAGAGTCCTCTCCTCCTCCTCCCACGTCCAACCCCCCTTCTGCTCTCCCCATGTCATCTCTCTCCTCCCCCTCCTCTTTTCCCCCCCACCTCTTCCTCCCTCAACAGGCAGCCGCTACAGCCTTGCTCTTCTCCCTAGCCCTTCCTGCTCCCCATACTCGCCTACCTACCCTAGCCACTGCTCCCTACCTCAACTTCCTTTCCAAACTACTGAATGCTGTCCTCCTTATCCAGATACCCAGTAGAGGGAGAGTTTAAATGGTTTTTCCATAAACTATCCTGCTCCCCCTCCCTTCTTCTCCCCACGGGTTCCAAACAGGCATTGATCACCCCAGAATTTCCAGGGAAGACCCCACTGTCCTTTTCTCCCACTCTCTTCTTCCTCACAAGCAGCCTGGAACTGAGGTGGTCCCGAGGACCCCAGGACAAAAGTTGGACTGTGAGAGACCCCACCCTGCCCTCAGGAATCTCTTTGTCCCCCACTTGGGCTTGCGGAGAGCGACCTGGAGGGGAAAACCCAGACTTCGGACAGAAGGTGGGCACAATCTTCTAGAGCCGGGGGCTCAGCCTCCCACGGTCCTGCGCAACCCCCACCCCCACCCCCAATCTCTCCCCCTTCGCCCCCGCCCTTCCCGGCAAATCCCTGGCGGGGCGCGAAGGGGAGGAGAAAGCCCGGCAGCGAGGCCCGCCCCTCCGGGCAGTCAATCAGGGTTTTGTTTGCGCCAACCTGGAGCCCAGAGGAGCGGTAGAGGGCCGGGTCTGGTCCGGGGGCTGGGCCAGGAAGGGAGGGAGGTGCAGTGACACCGGAGGGGGCCGGGCCCAGGCGGGACCGGAGCCCAAGCTCAGCTTAGGCTCCTCCCGGCTCTCTGTCCTGCAGTGGGGAACTAGGAGTCGACGCCAGGTCAAGCAGCCAGTTGGGCAAGGGCCGATCTTCCCGCCCTCCGGACTCCGCCGAGCCTCTTGCGGATGGTGTCTTTCCACCGCCCCCTTCCGCCCACCTCAGGCTTAGAGACGTGAGAGTCTCGCTGAATGTCCCAGACTAAGGCCCCAGGCCCGCGAGGATAAGGGAGATTTTGCTCCCCAGACAGCGCACGGGTCCCAAGAGGTGGGATGGGTGATCTGCCCTGTGGGCGGCCCGGCTCCCTGCCGGAGTGCGCTGCTGCGACCAGCCTCAGCCCTGGGGACCCGCCCCACGATCCCGGGAAGTTCTGCCTCCCCTGAGGGCCCACGCGTCTAATGCACTAATCATGAGGTCGCGGTGTGGTTACTAAGCTACTCCTCTCTCCACCAGCAGGCGGGAGAGCGCCAGGCTGTTTCTACCCGGCATCTCATTAACCTTCTTCCCGGGTGAAGACTGTATGGCCGGTGAAAATGCAGCTCAGGGCTCTGCCAGATGCCCACGAACACAGAGTTACTAAGCACGTAAGAGCGGGCTGAATAGAGGGTTTTCGAGGAGCTTGCCTGTCTTGAAAGGAATCCGTCTAAATTCACAAATCACGGAGGCTATACCAGTCAGCAGAGCAGGCATTGATTGAGCGAATAAGAGCGCCTTTACTGCCACCTTTTTAGTCAAGGGTCTCACCTACTTTTTCCAAGCACAAAACCTGAGGCTCAACGAAGTCAAGGCATTTTTTAGCCTAAGGTCATGGGACAAGTCAAGTACAAGCTGGAATTCAAGGCAGGTCTCCATACATCAAAGCCTCACACATTTCCTAAGCTTCACCACAGCAGGCTAGGGCTTGGCACTTTGGGAGAGGGACAAAGGAAGGAAGACAGGATTTGGCTGAGAAATCACAGTAGGCTTCTGGGAGAGGTTGTGGCCTAGATGGGCCTTGAATGTTGAGAAGGATTTTAACAGTCTGGGGGTAGGGTGGGGTGTCCCTGCCTAAAAGAGACAAAGCACAGAGGCATAGAAGGCCTCTACTCATGGAAAAGAGGTAAGTGAAAGTTAATCAGGCCAAAGAGTTAATATTTATGTTACCTCTTCCAGGAAACATTTACATTTTAATAAAAATCCACAATGCTTTAGCCATGAGTGACAAATCATGCACATAATGGGCACTAGGGCTTAAGATTTGCCTTTTAGTCAGGGGTCTCACCATACACATGACCAACTATTGCCCCAGGGGACACTAGCCTTGGTTTCCATTTGCAGGGAACCTGAATAAAACCCTGAAAAAAGGATGTTTCCAATCCCACAACTAAGACTAGACCTGGAGTCATGCAGCTCATCTTATACCCTACTGTCTAAATTCTGTTTCCTCGTTGTTTAAATGGGTTTTTAGATCACCGGAGTGGGGGGTGAGGGTGGATAATAACACTCACTGAGAATCTCCTATGAACCTAGCACTATGTTAGCCCTCTACATACACGCTCTTATATAATCATAACAACCCTATAAGGTCGGGATGGATTTGTGCCTATATTATAACTGAGGAAACAGGGACTCTAAGAGGTTAAGTCAGTTGCTTAAGTCTACAAAGCCAGTAAGAGGTAGCACAGGAATTTTTGCTTATTTGTGTGAGCTTCAAAGTATATGTCCCTCCCAGAAGACAGGATCCTGTAACCACCATCCCACTATTCTAGGAACACATGCAATATCTACCATTTCAATCCTTTTTAATGGCTAGAGTACTGGTATGAGAAGATCTGGGTTCTAATCTTGATTCTACCATTGCATACCTGTGTGGTTCTAAGCACATCGTTTTCCCTTTTTGAGCTTCAGTTTCTTTATTGCAGAATGGAGCTAATACCTACTTCACAGTTATTAAATGGCATGCTGAGAAGTATAGGCTTTATTTTGGATATACAAGGGAGCCACTGAAGATTTTTGAGTAGGAGACTAACATCAAATCTACATTTTAGAAAGAAAACTGTGGTGACCGCGTAGAGAGATACTGTGGCTTGGACAGATAAGAGGTAAGGAAACCAAGCAGGTTAAAAAAATGTTGATAATATGAAATAGGGCAGTGACTGTGAGGATAAAGAAAAAAGGATGACTCTGTGAACCACTGTTATAAAAGAGTTGACAGATTTGGGTACTGAGGGAAAAAGAAGAAACAAAGATGATGCTGACATTTGTTGCTTGAGTGAAGGAAAAAGTGGTAATAGTGTTAACAAAGATTGGGAATTAGGAGCCAAATCAGGTCTGACATGCCTGTGACTTCCGTTCTTTTTCTAAATAATCCTATCAATTACAGCTCTAAAATGCAACTTTAATCATGATATTTCTCCGGGCGCCTGGGTGGCTCAGTCGTTAAGTGTCTGCCTTCGGCTCAGGTCATGATCCCAGGGTCCTGGGATGGAGCCCCGCATCAGGCTCCCTGCTCAGCAGGAAGCCTGCTTCTCCCTCTCCCCTTCCCCCTGCTTGTGTTCCCTCTCTCGCTGTGTCTCTCTCTGTCAAATAAATAAATAAAATCTTTTTTAAAAAGAGCATTAATCATATTTCTCTGCTCTAAAAACTTCCAATGATTCTCCATTTGAATCTTAAGTTTAAATTCCTCAGCCAGGCATAAAAGGTCCTTTATGGTTTGGGACCAGCCTTATTCACTCAGCAAATATTTACTAAGAGCCTCTGTCTGCCAGGCTCTATACTAAATATCAAAGACACACACACAAAAAAACCTGGTGCCTGTTTCTGAGGATCTTATATTCAACCTGTCTAGCACCATTCTCCGTCATTTTGTTCCCCTCTTTTCTTCCATTCATGCCAGGCTCCAAACACGCTGGATTACCTACCATTTCATGACTTATGGGCACCTGCTGATTTCTCAGCCCTCTCCACTGATTCTTCCCACTGTTCTCCAGTTGAAATTTTATGCCTTTCCTGAATCTCCAGAGTCAGTTCCACAAAGCAAACAGGAGGGTTAGTGCTGAATTGAGGAGGCATGTCTCTTGCCTTTCTTATGCCATTCAGCCATTCATTTCACAAATAGTTATTTTGAGCAACTATTGTGTGCCAGTCACTATGTCAGGCGCTGGAAACATACAATGGTCCTTGTCCTGGTGGAGTTTACATTCTAGTGGGAACTATTAATAATTATAATTACCATTTATTGAACTTGACTCCACTAGACTGGATGAAGACATTTTGAGATTGAGGAAAAGGGAAAGGAAGGATGTAAAGGATGAGACAAAGTTGAGAATGAGGTGGTAGAGGTAGGGCTGGTGTCTCAAGATGAATGAATTTTTCTACAAATTTCTAAGTCAGACTTAGTCAACAAACATCATCAATAGCAAAAAAAAAAAAAAAAACTCTTTAGAAAGCACCTACTATGTATAGATCTGTTCAGCTTGGCTCATGCTCATGACAAGTAAGTAAGGTGTGGCCCCTGTAAGCCCTTTAAATTATTTTACTTGTCTGACTGTGGACTTTAGGAAACTCTAGTGGAGGTCTCTGGTTTATACTGCAGCTGAATGAATGTGCTTTCTTTCTGGCCCTGACAGAAATAATCCCACAGTGGAATCATTCCAATTGTTTATGCCCTTGATTACTCATACTAGTGGGCGAAGCAAAGCAGTGGTTCGCTGACTTGGTCGCACATCCGAATCACCTAAAGACTTTTTATAACAGTACTGCCTCCTGGGTCCCAATCCACACTTGCTGAACCAGAATACCTGAGGGTGGGAGCCAGGAATTCATAGTTTTAACAAGTCTCCCAGTAATATAGATGCACTGTCAGATTTCAAATCCACTACCCAAAACAATAATAACCCAAAATTTTGATCTCAAAGACTAGAATAATTTCTGTAAAATTTCTCCCAGAACTTTTGGGACCAACATAAGGATATCAATTGTTAATGTTGCCGTGTGAGGACATGTGTCATTACTAGCATATCATTAATGAAATGATATTTTAACATTGAAATAATGAAAATTTAGAAAGGCCATAGTCTTTTACTAAGAAGTCTTTCTCAAGAAAAGTCAGTGGGCAACAATTTTTCTCATGTGTCAACAAACTGATGAAAATGTCAGACTGTCATGGATCTGCAGATTAGTGCTTGGGATTCACTGGACCATACAACCTTTGAAAGCCTTGCGATCCTTGACATTCTCTATTTTAGGCCAAAGGTACTTCCTTGCTTTGAGCCTCTTCTATGCTCAAATAGAACTTTTCTGGCTAGAGTAGAATTCAGTAGTTCATTCTCATTATCCCCCTGCTCTGTGCCTAACTCATCCTAACTACTTGAGAATGGATGATGTACTGAGACCTTTCTCGAGAAGGTGAGTACATATTTTTTTCTCCTTTACTCACTTTCTTTATTCATCTCTATGAGGGTAACTTAACAGTCCTGATGATACAGCACCACCCTTGAATCCAAGAGCCAAGTGAGGTTGATTGTGAAAATGACACAGAGTGTTCTAGTAGTGGCAAAAGTAGTCCAAAAGCAGAGAAGACTTAGGTTTTATTGTTCATAATCAGGAAACAGTACTGATGGGAACCCATATTACTGGGAAACAAATTTGAATATTGACACATTCTTATGGCCAAAGTGGAGGCATGGAAAGGAAAAGATATTGGATGTAGTCTGATTTCAGCTTAAGCCAACAGGCTATTCATAATAATATGTGCATTAAAAACAAATCAATTGGCCATATGCATGGATCCTGCTTCCTGAATGCCAAGGAAGCAATTCTCCTCCATAATTGGTCTATTATTAGAGCAAGCTTAGAAGGGAAAAGATGACAGAAGCAGCAAAGCATTATAAAAAAGAATGAGATAAGAAATACTTAACCCTCTGAGGGTCAAAAGAGAACAGCAAAACTTGAAGTGAGAGAAAGGATGAAATGGACTGGTTTCTTGATTATATCCAAGGGAAAAATGGAACGGGGTTTTAATTTTTTTTAATTTTTTAAAAGATTTTATTTATTTATTTGACAGAGAGAGACACAGCGAGAGAGGGGACGCAAGCAGGGGGAGTGGGAGAGGGAGAAGCAGGCCTCCTGTGGAGCAGGGAGCCCGATGTGGGGCTCGATCCTAGGACCCTGGGATTATGACCTGAGCCGAAGGCAGACGATTAACTATCTGAGCCACCCAGGCGCCCTGGAATGGGGTTTTTAAGCCTTTTATTAATTTATTCATTTTTTATTCATTCAAGAGGTATTTACTGAGAGCCTACTATATGCTAAATATTGTGCTAAACCCTGGTTGAAAATGTCCTATCCTGAGAAGTGGAACGGGCTGGAACAGAAGTGTCTGAGGTGTCTGGTTGCAATGCAGTGTAAAGAATGGGTCTTGCCTGGGGGCACCTGGGTGGCTCAGTGGGTTAAGCATCTACCTTCAGCTCAGGTCATGATCCCGGAGTCCTGGGATTGAGACCCACATGGGAGTCTGCTTTTCCGTCTCCCTCTGCTTCTCTCTCTCCCTGTCAAATAAATTAAAAAAAAAAAAGAATGGGTCTTGCCTGTGTTGCATCTCAGTTTCCTTTCATAGACTGTGACTTCACTGAACATAGGGTCAGCATTATTTATTTTTGTAACCTTAGTTAAATTTAACATGATACCTGATACAAAGAAGGTGCAATCAATCAATCAATCAATTTTGTTACTTCATCTAACAAAACCCATACACATTAAGGATGAGGCTCATCTTTCCGGTTTGTTGTGAGGATTAGAAATAAAATATGGGAAGCACCTAGCATAGTACCTGGTATGTAGTAGGCACTCAATAAATGTTAGCATGTAGTACTACATGGTCAATTAATGTTAACAGGAAGATGTTTTGAAGATTCTCTTCACTGAGAAAAGAAGAAAACAATTTAGTATGTTCTTTGGCATTGGTGTAGTTCCAAAATCTAGAAAAAACATAAAATGTCAGAGCTGGAAGGGACCTTCCACAAAGTCCAAACTCCTCATTTAACAGATGGGAAAACTGAAGCCTAAAGAAAAAAAAGGACTTATTTAAGGTGCCATCTAATTTATCTAAGCTTTCCCTTCTAGTTACCCCAAATCCTGGTGGAAGGCAATATGATATATATATATAGTAGGTGCATCATTTTACAATCGGCACAGAATAAGATTATTAAATCATTTGCCCAAAGACCTATGATTCACACTGTGGCTGTCTGGGTCCAGAGTCTATGATTTTAACCACTACACTTTTCTATCACAGAACTTATAAAATTATATTAAAATTACCCATTTAACATGTCTCCCCACTAGAACCTAAGCTCTCTGAGGGAATAACACTGTCTGACTTCCACTGTGGATAGATATTAGTTCACTTAACAAATATTTACTGAGCAACTATTATACACTAGGACTTTCTAGGCCTAAAAAGCAGGCCATATCTTTAAGCCAGATTATCTAGCTCTGTGGTACTGTTGATGTTCATTTCCCTTTTGCTATATCCTTCCCTTTATTATTGTCTTGTTGAACATTTTAGCTTAGTCACATCTGTTCTATAGAGCAAACAGTTCTGTACCCATGCTTGAGCTAGGTTGTTAAAGGAGAATAATTAGTGAGAAGCTTCAGGGGGAACGTGCAATATTAGAGATGTGATGAGAACTGGGAGTTCCCTACAACTGGATAGGCTTCTTTCAGTAAAGGCTTTTTAGGAATTACATGGGATAGGTGTTTTGTTTTGTTCAATTTAGGAAGTGCTCTGGTCTTATAATATCTTTTGCCTGCCTCCTCCCATTTGGCCTTCTAAGAATTCACAGTGTAGCTGGAGAGATAAGTCATATATATCTAGTAAGATAATTCCCCCAAGCATCAAGTCAGTAGTAGAAACACTAACTGCTGAAGAGACCATAGGACAGCAAGGTGAGGGGGACTTGGTGGGGTGGGGCAGGGTGGGGTTCAGTGTAGCAGAGGGAGGCTAGGAGTAGACATTGTGTGCCTACATTCTCAGATTTTGTCTGGCCCATCTCTTTGGGGGTGATTTCTCAGACTCCAAGATAGCCACTGACGTAGGGCCTTTAGGAACCCCAAGGACCTTGCACAGAAAATTTCTAGAGAGTAAGAGACAGAAAAATGAAACAGTGGTGGGCCTTAAGGTCAGAACCACGTATAAGAAACTGAGTTAGAGAGTGACTGGTATGGTCTGGCCCAGGGGCCAAGTTTCAAGTCCAACTTGCTGACCCTGCAGATAAACAAAGCTAGTTAAAGGGCAGGAAAATATTATTCAAATGGAGCAGGGGTAAGGGTGCAAGGGGCAGGGGGCAAGGGAGTTGGGTGGAGGGTAAGAACAAAGAAGAGACAGTTTATTTTTCTCCTTCAGTACATATTTACAGAGTTCCTTCTATGCCTGACTAAACTGTTTTCTAGGGCCTTTTTTTGGATGAGGGAAGGGACAAGGAGGAGGAGTGTATTTTGTTAAAACTTTCTGAGACCTGGAGATGTTAATCTACTTGCCCAAAGAAATGCTGTGAGTGGACCAGAACCCTTGTCTCTTAGCTCCTAACCACAGGACATCTCTCCATGCCACACTACCTCCTATTATGTCATTCAACTCCTTAAAAACCTGAGAAGGTTCCTTACTGCCTAAAGAATAAAGTCCAGGGGTGCCTGGGTGCTCAGTCATTAAGCGTCTGCCTTTGGTTCAGGTCATGATCCCAGGGTCCTGGGATTGAGCCCCGTGTTGGGCTCCCTGCTCAGTGGGAGCCTGCTTCTCACTCTCTTCCCCACTTGTGCTCTCTCTCTTGCTATCTCTGTCACTATCTGTTTCTCTCTTAAATAAATAAATAAAATCTTAAAAAAAAAAAGAAGAAGAAAGTCCAAACTCCGGGGCTGCCACATTGGGGCCCTCATTATGCAGGTCCTGTTCAACTCTCCATTGGTTCCTGAGCCACTTCCCACAATGGGATTTAAACCCAAACAGCATAAAGCTCTTTCCTGCCTTACTGGCCCCAAATGCCCATGTCTCTTTTTTGGCAACTTCTTCCTCCCCAAATTGAAATTATTTTACCATTAATGCCTACATACCCACCACTGGATTCTACCATTAACATTTTTACTATATTTGCTTTAACACATATTTGTCCATCTAACTCTCCATTGACCTATACCAATCCATCTTATTTTTAATGCATTTTGAAATAAACTGAAGACATCAGCACACATTTCCCCCAATGCAGAAATATTTGTAAATACATGCAGAAGCACGTATATTACTAGCTAGATTTCAATTTTCTTGCATTTTTTTCTTTTTTTTAAATTTTATTTATTTATTTGACAGAGAGACACAGCGAGAGCAGGAACACAAGCAGGGGGAGTGGGAGAGGGAGAAGCAGGCTTCCCGCCGAGCAGGGAGCCCGACGTGGGACTCGATCCCAGGACCCCGGGATCATGACCCGAGCCGAAGGCAGACGCTTAACGACTGAGCCACCCAGGCACCCACATTTTTTTCTTTTGAAGTAAAATTTACATACAGTGGAATACATAAATCTTAAAGGAACATTTGCTGTCTTTTGACAAATGCATATGCCTCTATAACCCACTGCTTTATCAAGATATAGAGCATTACCATCACCCCCAGAAACTTCCCTCAAGTTCCTTCTCAGTCAAACCTCCACCTCATTAGTTGTGTCTTTTCTAGGGATTCATATAAATGGAATAATATAGTATGTAACCTCTCGAGTATGGTGTCTTTCACAGCATACTGCTTTTGAGATTTAGCCATGCTGTGCTGGGAAATATTGCATTGCTTCTGTATTGTATTCACCAGTTGATGGGTAGCTAGGTTGTTTCTAGTTTGGGACTATTATGAATAAAGCTATAATGAACATTTGTACACAAGTCTTTTCATGGATATATTTTCATTTCTTTTGGGTAGATACCTGTAAGTGGAACTGTTAGGTGCTACAAACATTGGGGTGCAGCTGCCCCTTTGGATTGATACATTTGCATCTTTGGGGTAAATACCTAGTAGTGCAATTGCTGGGTCATAGGATAGTTCTATTTTTAACTTTTTGAGGAACCTCCCTACTGTTCTCCAGGGTGGCTGCACCAGTTTGCATTCCCACCAACAGTATAAGAGTGTTCTCGCCAACACCTGTTGTTTCTTGTGTTGTTGATTTTAGCCATTCTGATAGGTATAAGGTGATATCTCATTGTAGTTTTGATTTGCATTTCCCTGATGGTAAGTGATGACGAACATTCTTCCATGTGTCTGTTGGCCATTTGTACGTCTTCTTTGGAAAAATGTCTATTCATGTCTTCTGCCCATTTTTTAATTTGATTATTCATTTTTAGGGTGTTGAGTATTCTAAGTTCTTTATATATTTTGGATACTAATAGAATGTCAGTTTAATGGAGGGATGTATTTCTATCTCCAGTATTTAGAAGAGTGCCTAACACATAGGAGATGTTTAATAATTGGATGTCAAGTGAATAATAAGGAAGTCAACAAAGTGGCCTAAGCCTCCACCTTCTAGTCCATACTGCCCTGATGTTTAAAATGTTGTATTAGTGGCTGCTTCTTTCAAGTTATGTTCTTTAAAAATACCAGTCCCCAAAGAAAAGTGACTCACTCAAACTTTCACATGTACATTTTGATTGGCTCATCGCAAAGCAACTTCATGTCCAATATCCTCTTTGATCTATCCAGCAGTTTTCTAAGGTAGGCAGGTCAGGGATTATCATGTTCATTTTGCAAAGGGGAATTGAGACTCAGAAAAGTGAATTTTTTTTTTATTCCAAGTTACTCAACTAATAAATGAAAAAGCCAAGATTTGAACACAGGTTTTCTTATATCCATACAGAAATTTTCCCACTGTAAATGAATTTATCAGATTGGTGAAGGTGGGGGTACTTGAAGGCCCTGGGAATACGAATGGAGTGAGAAAGAACCAGAGAGAAAACTACAAGGGAGAAGAGTTCTGAAGGGAGAGGCAGGGAAAGATAGTTAAGAACAAGTCCGGTGCTGTCTGCCCCTCTCCCTACTCATTGCCTCAGGAGTCCCAGTTTTAGCAGGAAAGCCAAGCCTGGTACCTACATCAGTGGAGCTCCCTCAGAGTGAACACTTCCCTGCCTGAGAAGAAGCCAATCCAGGGAATACTTGTGAAGGAAACAATAGTTCAGATCTTCTTCCTATTAGAAGATTTAGTTTTAGGGGTTTGGAAATTTGGGGAGGCAGAGATGGTGGTAAAAGTAGCCCTCAGAGTCCTGCAGGCAATTGACAACAAAATCCCTATGTTCATATTTCTGGGGAGGAACCACATGTGTGAAGGAGGTGGGAGTGGGGCCCAGCTTCCCATCCAACTAGGGAAAGCCAAATGGAGCTACCAGAATCAGATAATAAACTGTTAGAACCCCATTTCTAGCATTTCCTTTTTGAAGTGCCTCATGAACAAGTTTGGGCAGGGGAGGAGGTTGGTAAGAGCCATAGATCAGAGCTCAATACTCTTGGGGTTGAGTTTCTAGCCACATTTAGTTTGTTCATTCCCATTTGGAAGGTAAGTTCTGTGTTTGCACATGAGATGAAGGAACAGGGGGAAGGAAGAGACATTGGTGACAAATGTCAATGGTAAAAAAGAAAGAAAGCAAAGGATTCCATGGCCATGGCCTTTGTCGGGCAATAGGTTGCCAACCTTAGTCTTTGAAGAGTATTTAACTCCTATCAATCCCCATGATTGAGAGAAGAGAAAATTGAGGCTCTGTACTAGGGCTGCTGAGTTTGCATAGGACAAGGCTTGTGTCCACTCTCTTCTTTCCCCACTCACATCAAGCCTTCCTCTGCCTTTGCAGCACCCTGTGCTCCCCATCCCAGCTCTCTAATCAGCTGTTTACTGAGCTGTTTCACCCACTAGAATGTGAGCTCCTTTTTATGTACTCAGGCACATGTACCCCACATTTGCCTTGGCCCTCCTGGGCTACAGTTTCTATACCAATCCTGATTCAGTAATCCAATAGTTTTTTTCTTCTCCTTCCCTTCTTTTCTTTCTTTCCTTCCTTCCTATAGGAGATTCTGGATGGTGGAGAGGCTTCCTAATGCCCTTGGAATCTGGTACAGTGAAAGTAACAAGGGACTAGGAATCAATAGACTTGGGTTTAAGTCCCAGCTCTGTCACTGAGTGACCTTGGGTGAGTCCCTTACCCTTTCTGGGTCTTTTACTGTCTTCACCTGACAACAGAATGAACCAAGATGAGTACTTTCCCAACTGTGCTTTTGGTGCCAGATAGTATCATTTCCCAAAGTGTAATACAAGGGAATGAGACAATTTTAGGTGTTACCAGAAACAAATTTTAAATTTCAATAGCTGTGTTATGTGTTTTAATATGAATTAGAAAAAGATATGCCTAGAGAATTAAAATCTATACTACATAGAATGAGACTGAATATATTTAAGAAAAAAGTGAGTCAATTTAAAGAAACAAATATTATCACACTGGCTGGTAGATATGGTAAAAATAATATAGGTGCTCTGGGTAGAACTGAAAGTTGGATAACACTACCCTAGAATTCTAAGGCATCTCTTCAGGCCAGGGTTGAACGCAAGGCCCCTCACTGGCAACCATCACCACTACCATTTAACCAAAAGAGTTGCACCTTTAATTTGAAGAAATAAGAAACAAGAAAATAAAAATAAAACCTAAGCCTTGGCCCAGGTAATCCCCAAGAGTCCCCCAGTGCTGACATCCAAAGACTAAATCCCAACAGCCAGATTTGAGTGTTCTCCTCGCCTGAGGGGTAATTTGATGGCTATGTCTAAATCAGGTGATTTGAAAAGCTGCCCACTTCCCTGCAGTGTACTGCAAGCTCCAGGGGAAGTTATAGGAAAAAATGTGGAAGCTGCCATTCAAAATTAGCCTTGGGGGCAGGAAGGGGTGGGGGGGGTAATAGTCTCTAAAGTCCAGCTGCCCCCTACTGGCTGTAGACATCAATGTGTATGGTCAGAGAGTTCCTTTTGACCTGGATTAATATTCATTCCAAGCAGCCAGTTCCAGAGCACAGTGGTTTTCAACAAATCTCAGAGAGGGGAGTGGGTTGGGATGGGGATGAACCTGAGAATTCTTCATAGCTCTGGCTTCTATACCTGATCAGGCTGTATACCTTCTTCAGCCCAAAAACAGAATGATAGAAAAGGGCTCAATAAATTCTTGGCCTACCCCAAAATTCAGATGAGTTTGCTTGACTCCCAAGTTCCTCTCAAGAAGTGACTATTAGTGGTTGACCAGACTCATCTTTCCATCCTTACATGTAGTCTCAGAATCAGCTTCTCAGTAACAGAACCACTTGCTACTTAAGCAGCATCAAGAGAGGTCTGGGAAGGATTCAACACCTCATTCCGTAATTCTCATCAGTCCTCACACATCCATGATATTGACAACTGGCGTTTTCTCAAATTTATGCAATATGCTTTGCACACACAACTTGAAGAAAACTTCCCTAATCCCTTCCTCCAACTAGTCCCCTCTACCACCATTAAAAAAAAAATACCTATTTGCCATTAAAAAAGTGCCCTTGGGGTGCACATAGCATTCATAACTGTTTATATTGGCAAGCATAATATTTGGAAAATTAGGGTATATGAGTCACTGAAAATGATGGAGCAGAGAACGCCAGGTATACAACCCTCCCAAAAAGCAACTAATGAGCTAGAAAAAAAAAACCTATCTGATTCAGCTTTGGAAAAACTCCGGAATCCAGTCAAAAACGTACAACAAAAGGGAACTTAAAACACCAAAGATTTGGTGAAGAAAGAAAGTGTTGCTTTGTGGTAAGAGATTGCTGTGGTGTTCAATCATTCACTTACCATCCTACATACCTCAAATCAGCAGCAGCTGTGAGGAGAGTAGCTGGCACAACTGGTGCAAGTTGCTGGTGCCAGAGGGAGCAATATGGGCCTTACTCTTAAAGGATTGTGTTATGGGTCTCAACCTGACTAGAGGCTCCCTCAAGAACTGGCATAAAGGTTTCTCTTTGCTATTTCTGAGTCAGAAATCACAGGGCCAGGTGGCTTGCAGGGAGGCCATTGTCACAAGCATTTAAAGACATAGATATTGGCCACAGCAGCCTGAGGCAAGGGACAACATTTGATACAAGCAATAGATAGACGCTTGGAAAGGAAGAGGCTGGACAGGAGATATATGTGGAAATAAGAAATTTAAAAAGCTTTTATGTATACTAGGGAATAAAGAAATCCATGTGCATAACCAGGACAAGACACATGTGCATAACCAGGACAAGACACATGCTTGCAAAGGCTTGAGGAGACCCAAGCTTTCACTTCTGGCTGGTCTTCATCCTTGACAGGAAAAAAAAGCTAAGGCAGAGTTATAAGTGACCTAGCTAAGCATTGAAAAAGCGCCCCAACACAAAACCAATAGGCAGAGATCAGAAGAGTATTTTTTTGCATTTCTTTCTTCTTCCCTCCCTCCCTCCCTCCCTTTCTCCCTCCCTTCCTTACTTCTTTTCTTCTTTTCTTTCTTTCTTTCTTTCTTTCTTTCTTTCTTTCTTTCTTTCTTTCTTTCTTTCTTTCTTTCCTTTCTTTCTTTCTTTCTTTCTTTCTTTCTTTCTTTTTGCATTTCTTGGCTCCAGGCATTTAAAGTAATTCTGTCAAAACACCAGCTGACCACTAAGCTAACAGAACACAGACTTCAATGGCCACACACAACAAAGAATACAGATGTCATAAAAATAGTTTAGAAAAGTCACTAAATAAGGAAACAACAACCCATAATAGGCAGCAGGGAGAAAAAAAGCCCTGGGGAGGAAGGAGAATCTGGTTTCCAGAGTTGTCATGTTAGAATACTCAAAATATCCAGCTTTCAATAAAAAAAATTATGAGGCATGCAAAGAAACAAGAAAATATGGTCCATTCACAGGAAGAAAAATAGAAATTATAAAGAAGCCCAGGCATTTGACTTATTAGATAAAGACTTTAAATCTATGGTGTTAGTATGCTCAAAGAGATATAGAATACCATTAACAAAAAACTAAAGGAAGATGGGAGACTGATATTTAAGCAAATAGAGAATATCAATAGAGAGAGAGAGAAATTGTAAAAAAGAAACCAAATAGAAATTCTAGAACTGAAAAGTACAATTGAGATTAAAAATTTACAAAAGACATTAACAACAAATTTAAGCAGGCAGAAGAATCAGTGAACTTGATGATAGGTCAGTTGAGATTATCTAGTCTGGGGAGTAGAAAGAAAAAAATGAAGAAAAATGAATAAAGGCCAAGAAACCTGTGGTATAACATCAAGAGTACTAATAGGCACATAATGGGATTCCCATAAGGAAAGGAGAGACAGGGGGCAGAAAGAATATTTTAAAAAATAATGACCATAACCTTCCTAAATTTGAGGAAAGACACGAATCTGTACATCCAACAAGCCAACTCAAAGTAGGATAAACTTAAAGAGATCCACTCTGAAACACACTACATTTAAAGTGTCCAAAACTAAAAGGAAAAAATCAGTAAGAGAGAAGTGACTGAACATATACAAGGGATCCTCAATAAGATTAACAACCAATTTCTCACCAGAAACCCATGGAGGCCAGAAGGCAGTGAGATGACATATTTGAAGTGCTGAAAGAAAAAAAAAATCAAGCAAAAATTCTATACCCAGAAAAACTAACCTTCAAAAATGAAAGAAAGAGGTGCATGGGTAGCTCAGTCAGTTCAGTGTTCAACTCTTGATATCGGCTAAAGTCATGATCTCAGGGTCATGTGATGGAGCCCCATGTCAGGCTTTATGTTGGGCATGAAACCTGCCTAACATTCTCTCTCTCCCTCTCCCTCTTTCCCTCCCCCCACTCTCACTTTATCTTGCTCTCTCTCAAAAAAAAAAAAGAAGAAGAAGGAAAGACTTTCGCTTTCTAGTACAGCATGTAAAGAACTTGGGAATGATCACTCATCCTAACAACAAGTAAAAAACTGAACAAATTAAAAATCAACAACTCTTTGTAGATATATCAGAGAATTGAGGATACAGGGCAAACTGACACCCCCAATATTGGAGACATAAACAGGCAGATAAAGAATTACATTTACCAGAACAGAAACTCAAAGCAGAAACTTCCATGGAAACCAGTGTCAGCATAGGAAAACCTAAACTGAAATTGATAAATTGCCAGAGGCTCAGTGTGGACACGTTTGTGAGTTAAAAACTCTAAGGGGCCTCGTAATAGAGGTGCCCCAAAACTCTTGTGATATTTACTTCCAGGAGCCCTACCAGGCTCTCACAATGAAGATTGGAGAAAAATCTCCTTGTGCTTCTAGCAGGGAAATGGAAAAGGGAGCCATTTTGAAATATGCCCAGAGTATTCTGTTCTTCACAATGAGGGCTGTGCTCCAAACTATTTTGCCCCAGTGTACCCTGCTGGTATTTTACCAGAGCCTATCCAACCTGAAAGAAGGGAAATATCCAACTCCACACACTGATCTTCCTGACCCACATAAGGGGAAGAAAAAACTAAGAAGCACTTTTGAAGGTCACAACCCAGAAACACAGGCTTACTAAAAGACTGAGACCTAATTACAGGTCCACAGAATGTTTCCCTTCCCCTTATACCTTACTATTGTATTGATAAAAGCCAATTTACCCCAGTTCCTTTTACCTAGTACATCATGTCTAGTTTTCAAAAAAAATTACAAGGCATCCTGAAAGGCAAAAAACAAACAAAAAAAAACCCTCAATTTTTTAATATGGGAATACCAGAAAGAGAAGAGAGAAAGGAATAGAAGAAATACCTGAAGCAATGATGACTGAGAATTTCATAACATTCACATCAGACACTAAATCAAACATCCAGAAATCTCAGAGAGCAACAAGCAAGATAAATGCCAAAAAAGTACAACTAGGCATATTGCATTCAAACTGCAGAAAATCAAAGGGAAAAAATTTTTGAAAGAAGCCAGAGGGGAAAAAAGGGCCTTACCTATAAAAGGGCAAGGATAAGAACTACATCAGACTTCTATTCAGAAACTATGCAAACAAGAGGAAAGTGTCCTGAGATAAAGTATTGAGAGAAATCCATCAGCTTAGAAATCTGTCTCCAGTGAAATTATCCCTCAAAAATAAAAGAAATAAAGACTTTCTCAGACAAAAAAAAATCGAGGGGATTTATTGCCAGTAGACCATTGTTGGAAGAAATGTTAAAAGAAGTTCTCCAGAAAGAAGGAAAATGATATAAGTCAGAAACTTGGATCTACAAAAACAAAGGAGGAGGGGTGCCTGGCTGGTTCATTTGGTGTAGAATGCAACTCTTGATCTTGGAGTTACAAGTTCGAGTCCCACATTGGGTGTACAGATTACTTAAAAAAATTAAATCTTAAAAAAAGGAAGAGTGTTAGAGAAGGCATAAGTGATGGTATAATAAAAACATTTTTCTTATTAATTTATCTAATATATAAAAATTTATTCAAAATAATAGCAACAATGTGTTCAATGATTATACCTTATACATAAGTGAAATGAAATGACAGTAATGACACAAAAGACAGAAGGAAGGAATTAGGAATACTTTGTTATAAGATACTTGCACTACCCAAAAAGTGGCATAGTATTATTTGAATGTGAACTTGGATTCATTGTAAATGTATATTGTAAACTATGGAAAAGCACCAAAAACTTATTTTTAACATAAATAATTGACATACTAGGAAAAGAGACAAAACAGAGTCATATAAAATGCTCAATTAAAACCAGCAAAAGCAGAAAAAAAGGTGGAAAGAGTGAAAGAAAAAGGAGAAACAAAGAATAAGGACAATGAATAAAAACAGTAACTAATATGGTAGATGTTAACACTATATCAATAATCATTTAAATCATCATGTCAAATGTCTAACTATACTAATTAAAAGAGAGACTGTCAGCATAAATTTAAAAAACAAGACTCAACTATATGTTGTCTTAAAAAATCTATTTTAAATATAAAAGCACCAATAAATTTAAAATTTAATTCATCTAAATTAAAGAGAGAAAAAATAAATGACATGCTAACACTCAGGAAAAAAAAAAGCTAGGGTAGCTACTTAATCTCAGACAAAACAGATCAAGGAACATCATTAAGGATAAAAAGGGGCATTACATAATGATAAATGAGTCAATTCTCCAAGAAGATGCAGGAATTCTTAATGTGTATGCACCTAACAACAGAGCATCAAAATACATGAGACAAAAACTGATAGAATCACAAGAAGAAATAGATGAATTCACTATTATACTTGGAAATGTTAACACCCCTCTATCAGTAATGGAAAGATTCAACAGGTAGAAAATCAGTAAGGCAAACAAATGGGTCTAATTGACATCTATAGACTATTTCATCTAACAGTATCAGAATAATCATTCTTCTCAAGCTCACAGGGAACATTCGCCAAGGTGGACCACATTCTGGACCATAAACCCGCATTAATGAACTTAAAAAAATAGAAATCATATAATATCTGTGCTCAAACCACAATGGAATAAACCTAAAAATCAATTACAGAAAGATGAAAAATACCATATTTAAAAACACTTCTAAATAACATATGAGTCAAAGAAGAATTTTCAGGAGAAATTTTTAAATATTTTGAAGACAATGAAATACAACTTACCAATTTTTTAAGATACAGTAGAAGCAGTGCTTAGAAAGAAATTTTAACACTGAATGCATATCTAGAAAAAAGATCTAAAATCAATAATCTAAACTTTCACCTTACTAGAAAAATAAGAAAAAATTAAGTTCAAAGTAAACAAGAAAAGAAATAATACAAAAAAATAGAGCATAAGTCAATGAAATTGGAAACAAATCAATGGAGAGAATCAACAGAACCAAAAGCTAGATCTTTGAAAAGATCCACAAAATTTATAAGACTCTAGCCAGCTAACTAAGAAAAAAAGAAGACACAAATTACTAATGTCAGAAATGAAATACAGGAAATCACTACAGATTCTATGGACATTAAAAGAATACTAAAAGAATATTATGACCAATTCTATGCCACAAATTTGATA
Organism: Eumetopias jubatus; assembly: GCF_037043125.1. Taxonomy (NCBI): domain Eukaryota; kingdom Metazoa; phylum Chordata; class Mammalia; order Carnivora; family Otariidae; genus Eumetopias; species Eumetopias jubatus. The sequence goes on from NW_028274817.1 coordinate 67,197,856, forward strand.
ACCTAGATGAGATGGACCAGGTCTTTGAAAGAGACTATCTACCAAGACTCAAACAAGAATAAATAGACAATCTGAATATGTATACATTTATTAAAGAATTTGAATCAATAATTAATAACCATCTAAAACAGAAAGCACCAGCCCCAAATGGGTTTCCTGGTGAATTCTACCAAACATCTAAGCAAGAAATTATACCAATTCTTACAATCTCTTCCAAAAAATAAAAGCAGAGTGAACAGTTCCTAACTCATTCTGAGGCCAGCACTAACATAATACCAAAACCAGGCAGAAAAAAATACAAGAAAAGAAAACTCCTAAATATATAAAGCAAACTCTGGCAGAATTGAAGGGAGAAATACAATAGTAGTAGGAGACTTTAATAACCCACTTTCAGCAATGTATTAAAAAAAACCCAAATGGTAATATAGGTGATCCCAGCCTCACCATCCCCCAACAAAGATCTATAATTAGACAGCTATCCACAAACAAAAACAGTCTGGGAGAGCCTAGAATCCACTTAAGAAATTTTAGCAACACAATGGAAACAAACAAACAAATAAAACTACCATAATTGCAATAAGAATGGAAGGAAGACGACTTCATTTTGTGTGCATCATCTCACCTTCAAGGCCAGCATTGCTCAGTGCCAACAGGGAACTTTCCAGCTAAAGTTCTCCTTATCAGGATAAAAGGTATAGTGTGAGCAATCAGCCTGCCCAGCCTTTTAAGGCAACACACAAAGGTCCTGCTTTGATTTCACCTCACCCAGACCAGCAAAGCTCAGATGTATAGAGATGGCTAGGAACAGGGAAGAAAATCAGGGGCTACTAATAGCTACCACACAGCAAGAGCTTGGTGGATCGCAGAGACAAGTTCTGCAGACAAACTCAGCAGATTTCACCACTGGTGAAACCACCAGCCAGTACAGATACCATAGCCTCCCTGCATATTTCACTGGCTTTTGCCCCACAAGTATTCATGATTGCAAATGCCAGTCACCCGAGTCTCTCCCTGCAACTTCCCCCCATCCTGAGCAAAAACATAATGGCACTGGCAGCCAACTCAGGCCTCTGGCTGCATGGATGCAAAATGCCAGCCTAAACACACACACCCCATCCCTACCACTGTGTGCATGTTCAGGGATAGCCACTCTAGCTGTGCATCTACATAGCACACCCCCAACATGATGCATGTCATCAGCCTCCACTACAGTGCACATGCCTGGAGGGAGAGTGAATAGTCACAGGAAAACACAGTGACAGAAGGGTTTCCATAGCTGCTTATGGGACCAGATTAGGTCCTGTCTTCTGTCACTGGCCAGCACCACCACACCTGTAGCTACCACCTCCAGCTGTATACATGGATGCCACCAGCCTAATGCCTGTTGTCAGACTCCACTGCAGTACACCTGCTCAAAAGGCAAGTGTGCCGCCTCAGGAGAGCACACTGACAGCTAGGGCCACCACATCTAACAATGAATATGTAGTTGGCCCCCAACACTACATGAGCATCTGCAACCAGTCTTTGCCACTACACGGATACCCACAACTGGCCCCTGCAGCTGAGAGTGTGCACACCACCAGCTCTGACCCCACTGCTGCCTGTCCTTGTCCCTAGCCACTGGAACTGAAGGTACCACTGAGGACCCCCAACAGCGCTTGGAGCCACTGGGGACCCCCCCCACAGTATTTGCCAAGGACCACTCAGTTGTTGATGGTATGGACCCCAATGGCCTGAGCTGAAGACACATCACACACCCCTGGATCTGGTGCCTCAACAAGCCCCTGAACTTGGTGCCCTGCACCACTAGACATGGAATCCCAGCACACTCCGGAATGCCCCCCACCTGCACATGAAAGACTTACATTACTGAAGTCAGTCCATAAAGTCTGGAAGAGATAACTGCTTCTTCAAATATGTAGACACCTATGCAAGTCTAAGGGGATCAAGGAGAATCAGGAAACATGACTCCAAGGAATACAGTAAACTTTCATTAACTGGCCACAAAAAAATGGAAATCAAGGAATTTCACAATAAATAATTCAAAATAGTTGTTCCAAAGATGCTCAGAGAGCTAGAGAGCAAGAGGATACTGATAAACAACTTAATGGTATCCAGAAAACATACAAGTACAAAATGAGAAGTTCAGTAAAAAGCATGAGAAATTCAACAGAGAGACAGAAAACATAAAAAAGACCTAACCAGAAATTTTAAAACTGAAGAATACAATGAGTGACCTAAAGAATTTAATAGAGAACTTCAATAGTAGTCTTGACCAAACAGAACAAAAAATCAGTGAGTTAGAAGACAAATCAATTGAAATTATCCAATCATAGGAGCAAAAAGAAAAAAATTAATGAAAATAAATGAAAAAAAAACCCTATGGGACTTATAGGACACTATCAAGAGAAATAATGTATGCAACACTGGAGTATCAGAAGTAGAAGAGTAGAAGGAAAAAGGGGTAGAAAAGTCATTTAAAGAAATACTGACTGAGCACTTCTCAAACCTGGGGAGAGATCTGGATATACAAGTTTATGAAGCTAATGGGTCACCCCAAATTGATCTTCACCAAAACACATAAAACTAAAATCAAAGCCAAAATTTTAAAAACAGCAAGAGAAAAAAAATTATCTCCTATGATGGAATCATCATAATGCTATCAGTAGATTTCTCAGTGGAGAACATGCAGACCAGAAGAGAATGGGTTGATGTATTCAAAGGGCTGAAATAAACTGCCAACCAAGAATACTCTACACATCAAAGTTGTCCTTCAGAAATTAAAGTAGAAAGGTTGGAAGGAGTATTTCAGGCCACAGGGGAAGGGAGGGAAAACTGATGGGAAGAAATCAGAGAGGGAGACAATCCATGAAAGACTCTTGACTCTGGGAAACAAACTGAGGGTTGTGGAAGGGAGGGGGGTAGGGTAACTGGGTGATGGGTATTTAGGAGGGTACACATGGTGATGAGCACTGGGTGTTATACACAACTGTGAATCATTGAACACTACATCAAAAATTAATGATGTACTATATGTTGGCTAACTGAACATAATAAAAAAATTTAAAAAATTAAAAAATAAAAGTAATGCCACACTGTTTTCCAAAGTGGCTAAAAACAAAAACAAAAAACAAACAAACAAAAAGAAAGTGAGGGGATGAAGAAACATTTATCATGCAAACGGATGTCAAAACAAAGCCAGAGTGGCAATATTTATATTTGACAAACTGGATGTTAAAACAAATACTGTAATAAGACACAAAGTAGGGAACCAAGTAATAATAAAGGGAACAATTCAACAAGAAGATCTAACAGTTGTAAATATTTATGCCCCTAAAATGGAAGCCCCAAAAGCAATTAATGACAAACATAGAGGAACTAATTGATAATAATACAATAATAGTGGGGGTCTTTAACACCCCACTTATATCGATAGACAGATGATCTAAACAGAAAATCAACAAGGAAACAATGGCTTTGAATGACACACTGAACTAGATGGACTTAACCAACATTCAAAACATTTCATCCTAAAACAGAAGAATACACATTCATTTCAAGGGCACATGGGACATTCTCCAGAATAGATCACATATTAGGTCACAAAACAGGCCTCAACAGATAAAAAAGATTGAGGTCATACCATGCACATTTTCTGGCCAAAATGCTATGAAACTAGAAGATGACCACAAGAAAAAAATCTGGAAAGACCACAAATACATGGAAGTTAAACAACATGCTACTAAACAATGAATGGGTCAACCATGAAATCAAAGCTACTAAACAGTGAATGGGTCAACCATGAAATCAAAGAAGAAATTTAAAAATACATAGAAACAGGGCCACCTGGGTGGCTCAGTTGGTTAAGTGTCTGCCTTCAACTCAGGTCATGGTCCCAGGGTCATGGGATTGAGCCCCACATCAAGCTCCCTCCTCAGCAGGGGAGTCTGCTTCTCCATCTCCCTCTGGCCCTGATCATGTGCTCTCTCTCACTCTCTCTCTCTCAAATAAATAAACAAAATCTTTTAAAAAATACATGGAAACAAATGAAAATGAAAACACAGTGGTAGAAAACCTTTGGGATGCAGTAAAATTGGCTATAAAAGAAGGAAGTATATAGCAATACAGGCCTATTTCAAGAAGCAAGAAAAAAAATTCCAATAAAAAAACCAACCTTACACCTAAAGGAACTAGGAAAAGAACAACAAATCAAGCCTAAAGTCAGCAGAAGGAAGAAAATAATAATGATTAGAGCAGAAATAAATGATATGAAAACTAAAATAACCCTATAGAACAGATCAATGAAGCCAGGAACTGGTACTTCGAAAAAAATCAATAAAATTGATAAACCTCTAGCCAGACTTATTAAAAGGAAAAGAGGACCCAAATAAATAAAATCACATTAGAAAGGAGAAAGAACAAACAACACCACAGAAATCCAAACAATTATAAGAGAATATAATGAAAAACTATATGCCAACAAATTGGACAACCTGGAAGAAATGGATGAATTCCTAGAAATATACAAACTACCAAAAGTGGAAGAGGAAGAAAGAGAAAACTTGAACAGACCAATAACAACCAAAATAATTGAATTAGTAACCAAAAATCTTCCAACAAACAAAAGTCCAGGGCCAGATGGCTTCACAGGGGAATTCTACGAAACATTTAAAGAATAGTTAATACCTTTTCTTCTCAAACTATTCCAAAAAATAGAAAAGGAAGGAAAACCTTCAAATTTATTCTATGAAGCCAGCATTACCCTGATACCAAAACCAGATAGTCTCCACTAAAAAAGAGAAGTGCAGGCCAACATCCCTGATGAACATAGATACAAAGTTCTCAATATAATACAAGCAAATCAAATCCAACAACACTTTAAAAGAATTATTCACCACAATCAACTGGGATTTATTCCTGTGTTGCAAGAGTGGTTCAATATTTGCAAATCAATCAACATGATACACCACATTAAAAAAAAAGGATAGGAACCATATGATCCTCTCAATAGATGCAGAAAAAGCATTTGACAAAGTGCAACATCCATTCATAATAAAAACTCTCAACAAAGTAGGGTTAGAGGGACCATACCTCAACATAATAAAGGCCTTATATGAAAAACCCACAGTTAATATCATCCTCAATGGGAAAGAACTGAGAGCTTTTCCTCTATGGTCAGGAACAAGGTAGGGAAGTTCACTGTCACCACTTTCATTCAACATAGTACTGCAAGTCCTAGCCCCAACAATCAGACAAAAAAAGAAATAAAGGGCATCCAAATCAGCAGTGAAGAGGTAAAACTTACACTGTTTTCAGATGGCATAATCCCACACATAGAAAACCCAAAACACTCCACCAAAACCTGCTAAAACTGATAAATAAGTTCAGTAAAATCACAAGATACAAAATCAATGTACAGAAATCTGCTGCATTTCTATACACCAATACTGAAGCAGCAGAAAGAGCAATTAAGGAATCAACCCCATTTACAATTGCACCAAAAACCATAACATACTTACTAGTAAACCCAAAGAGGTGAAAGACTTGTGCTCTGAAAACTGTAAAATGCTCATGAAAGAAATTGAAGATAGCAAAAACAAATGGAAAGACATTCCATGTTCATCGATTGGAAGAACAAATACTGTTAAAATATCTATACTACCCAAAGCAAAGTACACATTTAATGCAATCCTTATCAAAATACCAATAGCATTTTTCACAAAGCTAGAACAAACCATCATAAAATTTGTATGGAACCACAAAAGACCCTGAATAGCCAAAGCAATCTTGAAAAAGCAAAGCAAAACTGGAGGCATCATAATTCTGAACTTCAAGTTATATTACAAAGCTGAAGTGATCAAGACAGTATGGTCCTGGCACAGAAATAGACACATAGATCAATGGAACAGAATAGAAAACCCAGAAATGAACCCACAACTATATGGTCAATCAATCTTCAACAAAGCAGGAAAGAATATCCAATGGGAAAAAGACAGTCTCATCAATAAATGGTGTTGGAAAAACTGGACAGCAACATGCAAAAGAATAAAACTGTACCACTTTCTTATACCATACACAAAAATAAATTCAAAATCACTTGAAGTCTTAAATGTGAGTCCTGAAACCATAAAAATCCTAGAAGAGAACACAGACGATAACCTCTTAGACATCAGCCATACTAGCTTCTTTATAGATATGTCTCCTGAGGCAAGGAAAACAAAAGCAAAAATAAACTACTGGGACTTCATTAAGATAAAATCTTCTACACTGTGAAAGAAATAATCATCAAAATTAAAAGGCAACCTACAGAATGGAAGAAAATATTTACTAATGACATATCTGAGAAAGGGTTAGTATCCAAAACATATAAAGAACTCAGAAAATTCAGCACCCAAAAAACAAATAATCTGATTTAAAATGTGCAGAAAACATGAACAGATATTTTTCCAAAGAAGATATACAGATGACTAACAGACCCATGAAAAGATGCTCAATATCACTCATCATCAGGGAAATGCAAATCAAAACTACAGTGAGATTATCACTTCACACCTTTCAGAATGACTAAAATCAACAACACAAGAAGCAACAGGTGTTGGTGAGGATGTAGTGTAAATGCACTCTTGGTGTAAATGCAAACTGGTGCAGTTCCTCAGGAAAACAATATGGAGGTTCCTCAAAATGTTAAAAGTAGGGGCGTCTGGGTGGCTCCGTCGTTAAGCGTCTGCCTTCGGCTCAGGTCCTGGGATCAAGCCCCGCATCGAGCTCCCTGCTCCTCGAGAAGCCTGCTTCTCTGTCTCCCACTCCCCCTGCTTGTGTTCCCTCTTTTGCTGTCTCTCTCTCTGTCAAATAAATAAAATCTTTTTAAAAATGTTAAAAGTAGAACTATCTTACAATCCAGAAATTGCACTACAGATTCAAATACAAATACTAATTCAAAGGGTTACATGCACCCCAATGTTTATAGCAGCATTATCTTCAATAACCAAGATATGGAAGCAGCCCATGTGTCCATCAACTGATAAATGAATAAGGAAGATGTGGTACATATGTGTGTGTGTGTGTGTATACGTATGTGTGTATGTATATATGTATATATATATATATATAGGAATATTTGGAATATTAGCCATAAAGAAGAAAGAAATCTTGCCATTTGTAACAACATGGATGGAGCCTGAGAGTATTATGTGAAGCAAAATAATTCACTTAGAGAAAGACAAATACCATATGATTTCACTCATATGTGGAATTTAAGAAACAAAACAAATGAGCAAAGGAAAAAGAGAGAGAAAGAGAGAGAGGCAAACCAAGAAACAAATTCTTAAAACTGTAGAGAACAAACTGATGGTTACAAGAAGGGAGGTGGGTGGGGGGAATGGGTGAAATGTGTCATGGGGATTAAGGAATGAATTTGTTGTGATGGGCACCAGGTGTTGTATGGAAGTGTTGAATCACTATATTGTACACCTGAAACTAATAATAACTATGTTAACTAACTGGAATTTAAATAAAAACAAAACCAAACCAAAAAAATCAACCAAGACTGAATCATGAAGAAATAGAAAATGTGAATGATCAGTAACAAGTGAGGCAATTGAATTAGTAATCAAACACCTGCCAATACAGAAAATCCCAGGATTAGATGGTTTCACTGATGAATTCTGGCAAACATTTAAAGCAGAATTAATGCCAAGTCAAACTCTTCCCAAAAATTGAAGGAGAAAAAGGAGGAGGAGGAGGAGGAGGGGGAAAATTCCCAAACTATTTTAGAAAGCCATCATTACCTTAAAACCTGTGAGGTAATAGAAACATATATTGGTGTCTGCCTCTGGTTCTTGATACGGAGCTCTGAAACCCTTGTAATTTCCTAAGTGATAAGAGCACCAGGAACATATTTTGTTCTAATATTTGGTCTTTGACCCCAATTCCTGATACAGGGCTCCTGAAACCCTTTAATTTCCAGGGTAATAGGAGTGTCTTTTGTTCTAATGAGGCAACTCTGAATGGGCTGCTGGAGGACTCCTGGGTGAGGGCTGATCACTGGAGAGACCAAGCTGATTAGAAGCTCAGAATTTTCACCTCCCCTATTCTTGTGAGATGAGAGAAGGGCTGAAAATGAAGTTAATGATCAATCATGCCTATGTGATGAAGCCTCCACAAAATCCCAAAAGTACAGGGTTCCAACATCTTTCAGGTTGGTGAACACATGGTGGTGCTGGGAGAGTGGCATGCCCTTTCTCCATACCTTGACTTATATATCTCTTCTCTTTGGCTGTTCCTGGGTTATATCCTTTTACAATAAACTGATGATCTATTAAGTAAAATGCTTCTCTGAGTTCTGTGAGCCACTCTAGCAAATTAGTCAAACCCAAGGAAAGGGTCATTGGAAGCCCCAATCTGTAGTACGTTGGTTAGAAGCACAGGTGATAACCTGGGCTCGCAAATGGCTTTTGAAGTTGAGGAGTGGGGAGGGGAGTCTTGTAGGACTGAACCTTTAATCAGTGGAATCTAATGCCATCTCCAAGTAAATAGTGTCAGAATTGAGTTGAATTCTTGGACTCCTTACTGGTGCCTAAGAATTTCTTGGTGGTGTAGGGAAATACCTCTACACATTTGGTGACCAGAAGTGAAGTGTTTTGTGTTAGTAATAAAGGTGACTCACAGGAAAGACTGTAGGGAAGAGCTAGGTTTTTCCTTATACAGAGGTAGAAACAGGTTTTTCCATTCTTACAACATTGAAGCCAGATAAAGATACTACAAGAAAAGAAAATTATGGACCAATATCCCTGACTAATATGGATGAATTTTTTTTTTTCAAAAAAGTACTAGTGGGGTGCCTGGTGGCTCAGTCAGTTAAGCGTCTGTCTTTGGCTCAGGTCATGATCCCAGGGTCCTGGGATTGAGTCCTATGTTGCGTTCCCTGCTCAGTGGAGAGCCTGCTTCTCCCTCTCCCTCTGCCCCTCACCCCACTTGTTCTCTCTCTCTTTATCTCAAATAAATAAATAAAATCTAAAAAAAAAAATACTAGCGATCTGAATTCAACAGTACATTAAAAGGGTCATACACCATGATCAAGTGGGATTTATCCCTGGGATGCAGGATGGTTCAACATATGCAAATCAATAAATGTGATACACCACATTAATAGAATGAAAATTAAAAACATGTGAGCATCTCAATAGACGCAGAAAAAAATTACAAAATTTAACATCCTTTTATGATACAGACCCTCAACAAACTATAGAAGAAACAGGTCTCAACAAAATAAAGGCCATATATGACAAACCCAAAGCCAGCTTCATACTCAATGGTGAAAGGTTGAAAGCTTTTCCTCTAAGATCAGGAACAAGATAAGCATGTCTACTCTCACCACCCTTATTCAACATAGTACTGGAAATCTTAAACAGAATGACTAGGCAAAAAGAAAAACTAAAAGGAGTCCAAATAAGAAAGGGAGAATTAAATTGTCTTTGTTTACAGATAACATGATTTTTTAAAAGGTTTATTTGTTTAAGAGAGAGCATGTGAGCAGAGGGAGGGGCAGAGAGAAAGGAGAGAATCTCCAGCAGACTCCTCACTGAGCACAGAGCCTGATGGTGAGGATCCATGCAGGGCTCGATCCCAGAACCCTGAGATCATGACCTGAACTGAAATCAAGAGTCAGCCACTTAACCAACTGAGCCACCTAGGTGCCCCCAGGTGGTATGATTTTATATATAGAAAATCCTAAAGACCTCACCAAAACACTGATAGAACTAATCAGTTAATTTAGTGAAGCTGTAGGATAAAAATCAGCATACAGAAATCAATTGTTTTTATACACTAACAAAACATCTGGGAAAAAATGATGAAAACAATCCCATTCATAATAGGATCCAAAACAATAAAATATTTAGGAATAAATTTATCAAGAAGGTGAAAGATCTATACACTGAAAACTATAATACTTTAATAAACTGAAGAAAACACAAATAAATGAAAAGATAACCCATATTTATGGGTCAGAAGTTTCAAAGCCATCTATAGATTCAATGAAATCCCTATCAAAATTCCAATGTCTTTTTTTGCAGAAATAAAAAAAAAAATCCTGGGGCGCCTGGGTGGCTCAGTCGTTAAGTGTCTGCCTTCGGCTCAGGTCATGATCCCAGGGTCCTGAGATCAAGCCCCGCACCGGGCTCCCTGCTCCGCGGGAAGCCTGCTTCTCCTTCTCCCACTCCCCCTGCTTGTGTTCCTGCTTTTGCTATCTCTCTCTCTCTCTGTCAAATAAATAAATAAAATCTTTAAAAAAAAAAAGAAAAAAAATCCTAAAATTTGCATGGAGCCACAAAAGATTCCAAATAGCCAAAATAATCCTGAGAAAGCAGGACAAAACTAGAGGCATCACATTTCATGATTTCAAACTATACTATACAAATATAATAATCAAAACAGTATAGTACTGGCATAAAAATAGACACAGACCAATGGAACAAAATTGAGAGCCCCAAAATAAACCCTCACATATACAACCACCTAATATTTGAGAAGAGAGCCTAAAATATTCAATAGGAAAAGGATAGCCTCTTCAATAAATGGTGCTGGGAAAACTAGATAACCATATGTAGAAGAATTAAATTGGACACCCATCTTACACTACTCACAAAATTAACTCAAAATGGCTCAAAGACTTAAACATAAGAGCATCTCCAGGCTAAGACACCAAAAAACATAAAAAACAAAAGCAAAAATAAGTGGGACTGCATCAAACTAAAATCTTCTGCACAATAAAGGAAATAATCAACAAAATGAAAAGTCAACCTATGGAAAAGGAGAAAATATTTGCAAATCATGCATCTGAAAAGAGGTTACTATCCAAAATATATAAAGAGTTCATTCAACTCAATAACAAAATAAAACAACCTGATTACAAAATGGAGAGAGGAACTGAATAGATATTTTTCCAAAGAAAACATACAAATGGCCAACATATACATGAAAATGTGCTCAATATCATTAATCATCAGGGAAATGCAAATCAAACCACATTGAGATATCTTATACCTGTTAGAATGGCTATTATTGAAAACACAAGAGATAAGAAATGCTGACTAGTACGTAGAGAAAATGGAACCCTTGTGCACTGTTGGTGGGAATGTAAATCAGTGCAGCCACTATAGAAAACAGCATGGAGGTTCCTCAAAAAAATAAAAATAGAACTACCAAATGATCAAGAAATCTCACTTCTGGGTATATATCCAAAGGAAATGAAATTAGGATCTCAAAGAGATATCTGCACTCCCATGTTCATTACAGCATTATTCACAACAGCCAAAATATGGAAACAATCTAAGTGTCTGCCTACAGATGAATGGATAAAGAAAATGTGATATATTGAATTCCACACAATAGAATATTATTAGGCCATTTGTGATAACATGGATGGACCCTGAGGGCATTATGCTAAGTGAAATAAGTCAGACAGAGAAAGACAATTACTGTGATCACATTCATATGTGGAATCTAAAAACATTGGACTCATAGAAAAAGATAGTACAGTAGCAATTACCAGGGGCTAAGGGGTGAGAGAAATAGAGAGATATTGGACAAAGAGTTGCTAGCAAGTACAGTTTTAATGCTTTAACCAGACAAAAATAACAAAATGGTAATTATGTGAGATGTAACTAACCTGTAATACTTGAAAGTATTAGAATGTTTTATATCATGGTAAAAAAATAATATAAAATTTACCATCTTAACCATTTTAAAGTGCACAATTCAGTAGTGTTAACCATATTCACATTGTCATGCAAGTTCTCTAGAACATTTTCATCTTGAAAACCTGAAACTCTTTACCCATTGAACAACTCTCCATTTCTTGTTCTCCCAGCTCCCAGCAACCACCATTCTAGTTTTTGTTTACATTAGATTGACCACTTTAGATACCTCACATAAGTGGAATCATACAATATTTGTCTTTTTTAATGTCCTCAAGATTCATCCATATTGCAGCATGTGACAGGATTTCCTTCTTTTTAAGGCTGAGTGATACTCTATTTTATGTATATATCACATTTTGTTTATCTATTCATCCACTGATGGACATTTGGGTTGCTTCCACTTCTTGACTATGAATATGGGTGTAAAATATCCCTCTGTGATCCTGTTTTCAGTTCTTGTGGATATGTACCCAGAACTGGAATTGCTGAATCATCTGGTAATTCTTTTTTTTTTTTAATTTTAGGGGAATTTCCATACTGTTTCCATAGTGGCTGCACGTTCCCTCCAACTGTGCACAAGGATGCACATATGCTTTAGGGCCATTTGTATATTTTCTTTGGAGAAATGTCTATCAAGTCCTTTGCCCATTTTTAAACTAGGTTGTTTGGGTGGTTTTTGTTGTTGAGTTGTAGGTGTTCTTTATATATTCTGGATATTAACCCCTCATCAGATATATGATTCATAAATATTTTCTCCCATTCCATAGATTGCTTTTTCACGCTGTTGATTACTTTCCTTGATGCTCAGAAGTTTTTACATTTGATATACAAATGGCCAGTAAGCACATGAAAAAGTGCTCAACATCAGTAATCATTAATACAAACCAAAACTACAATGAGATACCACCTCACACCCATTAAGATTGTTACTATCAAAAAAAAACAGAAAATAACAAGTGTGGGTGAGGAATTGGAGAAATTGTAACCTTTGTGTATTGTTGGTGGGACTATAAAATGATGTAGCTGCTTTGGAATAAAAGAAAAAGAATTATCATATAATCCAACAATCACATTTCTGGGTATATATGTAAAAAAATTGAAAGCAGTATCTTTTTTAGAAAAAGATTTTATTTATTTATTTGAGAGTGAATGAGAGAGAGAAAGTGAGTAAGCACAAGCAGGGGGAGGGAGAGGGAGAAGCAGACTCCCCATTGAGCAGGGAGCCCAACACAGGGCTCAACCCCAGGACCCTGGGATCATGGTCTGAGCCGAAGGCAGATGCTTAACCAACTGAGCCACCCAGGCACCCTGAAATCAGGATTTGAGTTCATTTTTGCATATGTTGTTAGGCAAGGGCCCAACTTCATTCTTTTGCATGTGGATATCTAGTTTTCCCAGCACCATTTGTTGAAGACACTGTATGATGAGTGGTTTTTTATTAAAAATATTTTCATATTATGTTATGTAACTTGAAAGTTGCTAAGAGAGATCTAAATGTTCTCACCACAACAAAGAAATGGTAATTATGTGAGGTGATGGAAGTATTAACTAACCATACTGTGGTAATCATTTCACAATAAATATAAGTGTATCCAATCATCACATTGTATACCTTAAACTTGCACAATTTTATATGTCAATTATATCTCAATAAAACTGGGGAAAAAAGAAAACTTCATAGATTTTCACAAAAAAATCATGATCTATAAAAGAAGAAACTTGATAAATTGTACTTCATCCAAATTGAAAACTTTCGCTCTATGCAAAATCCTGTTGAGAAGTTGAAAAGACAAGATGCAGATTGGGAAAATATGTTTGCAAACCACAAATCCAACAAAGGACTAGTATCTAGAATATATAAAGAACTCAACAGTAATAAAGCTAATAGCCCAATTAGAAGATACACAAAAGACATGAAGAGATAATTTATCAAAAAAGATATATAGATAGTGAATTAGCACATGAAATATATTCAACATTACTAGCCACCAGAAAAATGCAAATTAAGACTACAATGAAATATCACTATACACATATCAGAATGAGTGAAGCAAGTCTCAACGAAGTTTTTAATGGACACATATTTTGCTTACTATTTCCTCAATAGTAATTTTTATTTATTTTATTTTATTTTATATTTTTGATGTTTCTGCCTGATGTTTATTTGGCTCTTTCAGAAATCTGACAAACTTAGTCTTTCAGTTCTTTTAGAGAATTGGGGAGGAGGGAGAGAATGTTAAGCAGTCTCCATGCCCAGTGCAAACCCGATGCAAGGCTCAATCTCACAACCCTGAGATCATGACCTGACCCCAAATCAAGAGTTGAATGCTAACCAACTGAGCCACCCAGGCTCCCCTGTCTCAATAAATTTTAAGATTCAAGTCATACAAAGTACATTCTCTGACCAAAATGGAATTAAATTAGAAATCAATAACAGGGGGCGCCTGGGTGGCTCAGTCGCTGGGCATCTGCCTTCAGCTCGGGTCATGATCCAGGGGTCCTGGGATTGAGCCCAGCGTAGGGCTCCCTGCTCAGAGGGAAGCCTGCTTCTCCCTCTCCCACTCCCCTTGCTTGTGTTCCCTCTCTTGCTGTCTCTGTCTCTCTGTCAAATAAATAAATAAAATCTTTTTAAAAAAAGAAATCAATAACAGAAGATTTCTAGAAAATCCACAAATATTTGGCAACTAAATAACATACTTCTAAGTAACTCAAAGATCAAAGAAGTCAAAAGGGAAATTAGAATGTATTATATACTAAATGAAAACAAAAACAAAACTTGTGGGATGCCACTAAAGCAGGTTTTCTTGGGGGAAATTTTATAGCACTAAAGGTCTATCTTAGAAAAGAAGAATGACCTCCAATGCAATAACCTCAATTTCCACCTTAAGAAACTAGAAAGAAAGAGAGCAAATTAAATCTAAAGTAAGTGAATGAAAGATATAATAAGGATTAAGTGTAAAAATCAGTGAAACAATAAACAGTAGAACAATAGAGAAATCAGTGAAAGAAAAAGGTGTTTCTTGTTGAGAACATGAATATAATTGATAGAATTTTGGCCAGACTTACTAGGAAAAATAGGAAAAGATACAAATCACTAATATCAGGAATGAGACTGATGATATCACTAAAGATTCTGCAAGTATTGAAAGGATAAAAAGGGAATATTATGAATAACTTTATGACAATGGATTCAACAATTTAGATGAACTAGACAAATTCCAGGGCACTTGGGTGGCTCAGTTGGTTGAGCATTTGGCTCAGGTCATGATCTGAGGGTGGGATCCAGCCCCACACTGAGCGTGTAGCCTGCTTGAGATTCTTTCCTCCCTCCCTCTCCCTCCCCCTCTGCTCCTCCCACCTTTCATGCATGTGCTCTCTCTCTCAAATAAATAAATAAATAAAACACAAACAAATAAAATCCTTTTAAAAAGAGATTCCTTGAAAGACACAAATAATTAAAGCTCTTTGTTTCACTGTGATCTCATCTGGAACTTGAAATCTCTTCAAAGCTCACTAGTTGTTGGCAGAATTCATTTCTTCGCAGTTGTAAAACTGGGATTTTAGTTTCTTGCTGGCTCTTGGTTGGAGGTGACTCTCAGCTCCTAGAGGCTAACCTCACATCTTAGCCATATTGCCTCTCACAACATGGTACCTTATTTCTTCAAAACCAGCAGAATATCTGTCTCCAGCTCTGCTAAGACAGAATATCATCATAAGAGTGACTATCCCATCACCTTTGCAATGTAATATAAACTAATCAAGGTAGTGAATGTCACATCATATTTACAAGTCTCTCCCACACGTAAGGGAAGGGGATTATACAGAATATGTATACCAGGAAGAAGACTCTTGGGGATCATCTTGGAATTCTGCCTACTACAATCAATCGGGAAGAAATATATAAACTGAATAGCCCCATATCCAATTTTAAAAATCAAACTTGTAGTTAATAACCTTCTTGCAAAGAAAAGTCCATTCAGGCTAGATGGTTTCACTGAAGAATTATTCCAATAATTTGAGAAAAAATAATGCGAATCCTACACAAATGTCAAGAAAATTTTAAATGAGGTAATATTGAACCCTAATGTAAACTATGGGCTTTAATTAAGAGTAATGTATCAAAGGGTGCCTGGCTGCTCAGTTGGTAGAGCATGTGACTCTTGATCTCAGGGTCATGAGTTTGAGCTCCACGTTGGGAGTAGAGTTCACTTTTTTAAAAAATATTAATAAATTCAAAGGGATACATGTGCCCCAAATCTTTATAGCAACATTATCTACAATAGCCAAATTATGGAAACAGCCCAAATGTCCACTGACTGATAAATGGATAAAGAAGATGAGGTGTATACTATCTTGGCCATCATGATGACTTATAGTTAAAAACCAACAAAAACGGCTTTTAAAACAACTTGGGATAAATTAGAAGACATTACACATCCACCACAAAATATAAATAGCTTAAATTTGTATCTTTTCTATCAGCAGGTACCAGTTGTAAATAAGAATGAACTAAGGGCCAAAATGCAAAACCAAAAATGAAGCAGCTATGTGTAGTTAATAATTTCTATTTTAAACTATAACTGAACATTGTGGCTTCATATGTATTATTTTACACTGTACTCTTCCCATAAAGTCCCATGGTTTGGACTTTAATAAAAGAAATTTCATAATTTTTAATATCGCAAAATGAGAATGAACAGTATATTATAGAAAGCAGTATACTAACTGAAGAGAATGCTTATATATTAAGGTACAGCTTTAAACCTTTCTCTCTAATGCCTTCACTGTCAAATAATTAAAACTTTTAAAAGCATAGGATTGTAGTAAGCATGCTGGACTGAGAGGTAACATTGAAGCAGAGCAGGTAGTGATGCTGTCCTACGTGTTTAGCAGTGTTTATGCCACAAAAGTGCAATATTAGACCAGCTAGCTAGTAACTCCAAAGAGCAAAGCAGGATTTGATTAACTAAGTGCACATCAGTCTTTAAGTTACTCCTATTGTCCTTGGCTTGGATGCAATGCCATGCAGATTTATGTGGCTGCTATTTTTATTTACTTTTATTAACATCTTGAATGGAGAACCAAACATTCTCTCTTCACCTTACCAACAATAGCCCTTTAACTGCAGTAGGAAAAAAGAAAAACCAAAAAACCATTTTGTGTGAAAATTGGTGACAACTGGCACTAAAGATCAGAAAAATAGTTTGTTTATATTTGATGCCTTAAAGATGCTGTCTGCTCAAAGCTCTGAAAGACTTTAAGATATAAAGTAATACTACAACACTACTGAATTTTTATAGAATTGTTACATTTTATAATAAAACACACCTGTTTAATCTCAAAAAAAACAGATGTGGTGTATATAAATACAATGGAATATTACTCAGCCATAAAGAAGAACGAAATCTTGTCATTTGTGATGACGTGCGTGAAGCTAGAGAATATTATGCTAAGTGAAATAAGTTAAAGACAAATACCATATGCTCTAACTTATGTGGAATTTAAGAAACAAAACAAATAAGCATAGAGAAAGAGATAGAGAAGCAAACCAAGAAACAGACCCTTTTTTCTTTTCTCTTCCGAAATTTATTTATTTATTTATTTATTTATTTATTTATTTATTTTTATTATGTTCAATTAGCCAGCATATAGAACATCATTAGTTTTTGACGTAGTGTTCAGTGGTTCATTAGTTGCATATAACACGCAGTGCTCATCACATCACGTGCCTTCCTTAATGCCCATCACCCAGTTACCGATCACTCCACCAACTTCCCTTTCCGCAACCCTCAGTTTGGTTCCCGGAGTCAAGAGTCTCTCATGGTTTGTCTCCCTCTCTGATTTCTTCCCATTCAGTTTTCCCTCCCTTCCCCTGTGGCCCTCCACCCTATTCCTTATGTTCCACATATGAGTGAAACCATATGATAATTGTCTTTCTCTGCTTGACTTATTTCACTTAGCATAATCCCCTCCAGTTCCATCCATGTCAAAGTAAATGGTAGGCACTCATCCTTTCTGATGGCTGAGTAATATTCCATTGTAGATATGAACCACATCTTCTTTATCCATTCGTCTGTTGAAGGGCATCTTGGCTCCTTCCACAGTTTGGCTATTGTGGACATTGCTGCTATGAGCATTGGGGTGCATGTTCCCCTTCTTTTCACTACATCTGTATCTTTGAGGTAAATACCCAGTACTGCAATTGCTGGGTCATAGGGTAGCTCGATTTTTAACATTGAAGAACCTCCATACTGTTTTCCAGAGTAGCTGTACCAGCTTGCATTCCCACCAACAGTGTAATAGTGTTCCCCTTTCTCTGCATCCTCACCAACACTTGTTTCCTGCCTTGTTAATTTTTGCCGTTCTAACGGGCGTAAGGCGGTATCTCATTGTGGTTTTGATTTGTATATCCCTGATGACAAGTGATGTGAGCATTTTTTTTTTTTCATGTGTCTGTTGGCCATTTGTATGTCTTCTTTGGAGAAGTGTCTGTTCATGTCTTCTGCCCATTTCTTGACTGGATTATTTGTTTTTTGGGTGTTGAGTTTGAGAAGTTCTTTATAGATCTTGGATACCAGCCCTTTATCCATAATGTCATTTGCAAATATCTTCTCCCATTCCGTGGGTTGCCTCTTAGTTTTGTTGACTGTTTCTTTCGCTGTGCAAAAGCTTTTTATCTTGATGAAGTCCCAAAAGTTCATTTTTGCTTTTGTTTCCCTTGCCTTTAGAGAATGTCTTGAAAGAGGTCGCTGTGGCCAGTGTCAAAGAGGTTACTGCGTGTGTTCTCCTCTAGGATTTTGATGGATTCTTGTCTCACATTTAGGTCTTTCATCCATTTTGAATTTATCTTTGTGTATGGTGTAAGAGAATGGCCTAGTTTCATTCTTCTGCATGTGACTATCCAATTTTCCCAGCACCATTTATTGAAGAGACTGTCTTTTTTCCATTGGATATTCTCTTTCCTGCCTTGTCGAAGATTAGTTGACCATAGGGTTGAGGGTCCATTTCTGGGCTCTCTGTTCTGTTCCATTGACCTATGTGTCTGTTTTTGTGCCAGTACCATGCTGTCTTGCTGATCACTTTGATCACTACTAAAGACTGACTGAGATTGTTATACTCTCGTCCTCTCAAGTTTTGTAATATAGCTTGAAGTCAGGCATTGTGATGCCCCCAGCTTTGGTTTTCTTTTTCAACAATTCAGGCAATTGTTGAAAAAGAAATTCAGGTCTTTTCTGGTTCCATACAAATTTTAGGATTGTTTGTTCCAGCTCTGTGAAAAACGTTGATGGTATTTTGGTAGGAATTGCATTGAAAGTGTAGTTTGCGCTGGGCAGCATAGACATTTTCACAATGTTTATTCTTCCAATCCATGAGCATGGAATATTTTTCCATCTCTTTGTGTCTTCCTCAAATTACTTCGTAAGTGTTCTGTAGTTTCTAGAGTATAGATCATTGACCTCTTTGGTTAGGTTTATTCCTAGGTATCTTATGTTTTTTGGTGCAATTGTAAATGGGATCGACTCCTTAATTTCTCTTTCTTCAGCCACATTTGTTAATGTATGGAAATGCAACTGATTTCGGTGCATTGATTTTGTATCCTGCCACATTGCTGAATTGCCGTATGATTTCTAGTACTTTGGGGGTGGAGTCCTTTGGGTTTTCCACATAAAATATCATGTGATCTGTGAAGAGAAAGAGTTTGGCTTCTTCTTTGCCAATTTGAATGTCTTTCATTTCTTTTTGTTGTCTGATTGCTGAGGCTAGGACTTCTAGCCCTATGTTGAACAAAAGTGGTGAGAGTGGGCATCCCTGTTGTGTTCCTGACCATAAGGGAAAATCTTTCAGTTTTTTTCCCATTGAGAATGATATTCGCTGTGGGCTTTTTGTAGATGGTTTTTATGATATTGAGGTATGTTCCCTCTATCCATACACTTTGAAGAGTTTTAATCAGGAAAGAATGCTGTGTTTTGCCAAATGCTTTTTCTGCATCAATTGAGAGGATCATATGGTTCTTGTTTTTTCTTTTTTAATGTGCTCTATCACATTGATTGATTTGCGAATGTTGAAACACCCTTGCATCCCAGGAACAAATCCCACCTGGTTATGGTGGATAATACTTTTAATGTACTGTTGGATCCTCTTGGCTTGGATCTTGTTGACTATTTTGGCATCCATGTTCATCAGGGATATTGGTCTGTAATTCTCCTTTTTGATGAAGTCTTTGGTTTTGGGATCAGGGTAATGTTGGCCTCATAGGAGTTTGGAAGTTTTCCTTCTGTCAAGAAACAGATTCTTAATTATGGAGAACAAACTGATGGTTATCAGAGGGGGGTGGGTGTGGGATGGCTTAAATAGGTGATGGGTTAAATAGAGTGATGAGCACACTGTTTTGTATGGAAATGTTGAATCATTAAATTGTACACCTGAAACTAATATTACACTGTATGTTAACTAACTGGAATTTAAATAAAAACTTTAAAAATGTAATATATCAATATTGGCTAATCTAATTATAACAAACATACTGCATTAATGCAAGATGATAATAGGGGACACTTCAGGGGAGGGTTGGAGAGTGGTTATGGGAACTCTGTACTTTCTGCTCAATTTTTTCCTATAGATTTGAAAGTTCTCCAAAAACTAAAATCTTTAAACAAACAGACAAATATTAAAATTAGGGAATATTCCTCAATTCATTCTATGACAGTAGATTTACTCTGACACCAAAACCAAAAAAAGACATTAAGAAAACTGCAAACCAATATCCCTCATGAATTTGGATGTCAAAAATCAAAAAGGAAATTTTAGCAAATCAAATCCAACAATATATAAAAATAATAACACATTATGACCAGGTGGGGCATATCCCAGAATGCAAGTTTGTTTTAACATTTAGAAATCAATTAAAGAAATTCACCATATTTACAGACTAAAAATGAAAAACCATACGGCCATCTCAATACACACGAAAAATCTTCTGAGAAAGCGAACATCCATTCCAGATGAAAATTTTCAACAAAGAAAAAATTGAAGGGAATTTCCTCAACATGATAAACGGCATCTACAAAAAACCTACAGCAAACATCATATTTAATGATGAAAGACTGAATGTGTTTCCCCTAAAATCAGGAGTAAAGCAAGAATGTCTGCTTTCACCACTTCTATTCAATACTGGACATTCTAGCCAGTGCAATTAGACAAGGAAGAGGAAAAAAGACTCCCAGATTAGAAGGAAAGAAGTAAAATTGCATTTATTTATAGGTTATATGATTATCTAGGTAGAAAATCTGATGAAATCTACAAAAAAGCTACTAGAACTAATAAATGAGTTTAGCAAGCTTGCAGTATAAAATAATCAATTGTTTTTTCTACATAGTAACAAAAATTAGAATTTTAAATTTTAAAAAACAATGTCATTTACAATAGCATCAAAATTTTTGAAAAACCAGAGATAAATCTGACAAAAGATGCAAAAGACCTGTACAATGAAAACTATAAAACATTACTGAGAAATTAAGGAAGATCTAAATAAATTGAGACATATACTCTGTTCATGGTTTGGAGGATTCAATAATGTTAGATGTTAACTCTTTTCAAATTGATCTATAGATTGAATAAAATAGCAATCGAAATCCCAGCAAAATCTTCTTGTAGAAATTGACAAACTGATTCTAAAATTCATATGGAAATAAAAAGGACCTAAAATCCCAAAACAAATTGGAAAAAAAATTAAAATGCAGGATGAAACACTGATTTCAGGATTTATTATCAAACTACATTAATCAAGACAGTGTGATGTTGGTGTAAAGGTTGACAAATAGATCAATGGAACAGAATAGAGGGTCCAGAAATAGATCCACATATATATGGACAACTGGCATGTTTGGACATATGAAAATGTTTCAAAAGTAATTCAGTGAAGAAAGAAGAGTCCTTTCAATAAATGGTGATGGAGCAATTGGATACCCATATACAAAAAATAAATTTCAATCCATAGCTTGTAACACATATATAAAAATCAATACAAAATAGATCATAGACCTAAGTGTTAAATCTAAACCTATAAAATTTCTAGGGAAAAAAATGGGGGAAAAATCTGTGTAACCTGGTGTTAGGCAACGATTTCTTGTACCACATCAAAAGTACAACCCAGGGGCGCCGGGGTGGCTCAGTTGGTTAAGCGTCTGCCTTTGGCTCAGGTCATGATTCCAGAGTCCTGGGACCGAGCCCCACATCGGGCTCCCTGCTCTGCAGGAAGCCTGCTTCTCCCTCTCCTACTCCCCCTGCTTGTGTTCCCTCTCTCGCTGTGTCTCTCTCTGTCAAATAAATAAATAAAATTTTAAAAAAAGTACAACCCATAAAAGAACAAACTGATGAATTGCACTTCATTAAAAGTTAAATCTTCCACTCTTCCCAGTTACATACTGTTTTATTCCATTTATATGACATTTTTGAAAAAACAGAAGTATAGTGAAAGAAAACAATCAATAGTTTCTGGCGATTATTGTGGAAGGTAGGGTATGACTCTAAAGAGATAGCATGAGGGAGATTTTGGGGATGATGGAAATAACTATGCTGATTTTACATGAAGCTATACATGTGTTAAAACTTACAGAACTGCTATAAACATTCATGTACAAGGTTTTGTGTGAACATAAGTCTTTGTTTTTCTGGGATAAATGCCCAGGAGTGCCTTTGCTGAATCATATGGTAGTTGAATGTTTAGTTGTTTTTTGTTTGTTTTTTTAACTGCCAAACAGTTTTCCACCTTATCTTTCATTCCCACCAACAATGTATGAGTAATCCAGCTTCTCTGTATCTTTGCCAGTATTTGATGTTGTCAAATTTTTTTTTTATTTTAGCCATTCTGGTGTATAGTGCTATCTCATCATGGTTTTAATATTCATTTCTCTGATGGCTGATGATTTTTAACTTATTTCCATGTACTTATTTGCCATCTGTATAGCCTCTTCAATAAAATGTTTCTTCAGGTTTCTTGCTCATTTTCTAATTGGACTGTTTGGAATGGGGGGAGTTTGTAAATAATGTTACAATAAACATAGGGGTGCATATATCTTTTCAAATTAGTGTTTTTGTTTTCTTTGGGTAAATACCCCACAGTGGAATATCATATTTCTTAGTTTTTCTGAGAAACTCCATACTGTTTTCCACAGCGGTTGAACCAATTTACATTCCCATCAACAGAGCATGAGGGTTTTTAAATTGTGAATTCAATTTCTTTAATAAGTATATGGCAATCCAAATTATCTATTTCATTGAGTTGTGATAGCTTGGGATTTTCAAGAAACTGATCCATTTTATCTCAATTGTCACGGTTGTGTCTTTAGAGTTGTTCATGGCAATTTTTTATTATCGCCTTGATGTCTGAAGTAAATGTAGTGATAGTCTCTGTTTATTCCTGATATTGGTACCTTGTGTCTTGTCTCTTTTCTTTGTCAGTCTTTCTTAGAGGTTTGTTAATTTTTTTTTAACTGTTCAAAGAACAAACTCTTTGTTTCACCTTGAAACATTTTTAGAATTCTATTCGAGGGTGCCTGGGTGGCTCAGATGGTTAAGCGTCAGACTCTCACTTTGGCTCAGGTCATGATCTCAGGGTCCTGAGATTGAGCCCAGAGTCTGCTCTGCCTTCAGTGCGAGTCTGCTTGAGATTCTCTCCCTCTCCATCCCCCTCTGCCCCTCCCCCCACTCACACTCGCTCTCACTGTACTGTTTTTTAATCCACTCTACCGATCTCTGTCTTTTAATTGGTATATTTAGACAATTTATATTCCCTGAAATTATTATTTTAGCACATAATTATGCCATTTTTTTTATGTTTGTCTCCTTCATTTTTCTTTTTCTGTTTTCTTTCCCTTGCCTTCATGTGAATATCTAGAAACATTTTTAGAATTCTATTCATAGGGAGGCCTGGGTGGCTCAGTCAGTTGAGCGGCTGCCTTTGGCTCAGGTCATGATCCCAGCATCCTGGGATCCAGTCCACATCAGGCTCCTTGCTCAGCAGGGAGCCTGCTTCTCCCTCTGCCTGCCACTTCCCCTTCTTATGTTCTCTCTCTCTGACAAAAAAATAAATAAAATCTTTTTTAAAAGAATTCTATTTATATTTATCTATAGCCTTTTATTTTATTTTTTAAGATTTTATTTATTTATTTGAGAGAGAGAGTGAGTGAGAGAAAGAGCATGAGAGCAGGGGGAGGGGTAGAGGTAGAGGAGCCTGATGCTGGGCTCAATACCAAGACCCTGGGATCATGACCTGTGCTAAAGGCAGATGCTTAACCAACTGAGCCACCCAGGCACCCTTTATAGTCTTTTAAAGTTCATTTTTTTGTATAGTTTTATTTGTGGTTACTCTGGGTATTACATTACATATGCATAGCTTATCACAGTCTACTGATGTCCTCATTTTACCATCTTGAGTGAAGGATAGAAGTCATACCTTCTTTAATGTCCTATTACTCACCTTTTGTTTATTATATATATACATATCTTAAATATATCTTCTACATACATTTAGAATAACATCAGGCAGTATCATATTTTTTGTTTCAACAACCAAACATAATTTTAAAAACTCAGGAGGAGAGAGAAAAGTGTTATATTTACTCATTTTGCTTGCCATGTTCTTTCTACTTTCCTGATGCTCCAAGTTTTCTTATTATTTCCATTCTGGTTATAGAATTTCCTTTAGACACTCTTCAGGGTGGATTGCCATTGACCAACTGTCTTGGTTTTCCTTCATCTGAGCAAGTCTTGATTTCCCTTTTATTCCAAAAGTGAGTATAGGATTCTGTGTTGACAATTCTTTCAGAACCCAAAAAACATTGTGTCACTTCCTTCTCACCTCTATGTTTCTGATGAGAAATCTACTGTCATTCAAATCATTATTCCATCATAGGTAAGATACTGTTTTTATTTGGCAGGTTTCAAGATTTTTTCTTCATCTTTAGTTTTCAGAAGATTAGGGGCACCTGGGTGGCTCAGTCGGTTAACCGTCTGCCTTCGGCTCAGGTCATGATCCCAGGATCCTGGGATCAAACCCCACACCGGGCTCCCCACTCAGTGGGAAGCCTGCTTCTCTCTCTCCCTCTCCCACTTCCCCTGCTTATGTTTCTGCTCTCACTGTCTCTCTGTCAAATAAATAAATAAAATCTTAAAAAAAAAGATTAGCATGTGTCTTTGTGAAGATTTCTTTGGGGTTTTCCTGTTTGGGGTTTGTTCTGATTTTAGAATCTGTAGGTCTATGCCTTTCTCCAAATTTGAGAAGTTTTCAATCATAATTTCTTTGAGTATATATTCAGCCTCACCCTCTCTCACTTCTCCCTCTGGGATTTTGATGACACAAATGTTAGATCTTTTCTCATAGTCTTCCATGTCCCTGGGGCTCTTTTCATTTTTTTTCAGTATATGTTCTCTCTGTTGTTCAGACGAAATAATTTCTATTGTTCTATCTTCCAGGTCACTGATTCTTTCCTCTGGCCCTATCATTTTGTTGTTGAGTCAATCTACTGAGCTCTTTTAGTTACTGTTTGGGGTTTATTTGGGGGGGGGAAGGGGAATAAAATTCCATTTTGCTCTTCTATATGTCTTAAATTTTTTGTTGGGATTTTCTATTTTTCATGTGTTTCACATGTTTGTCATTTCTCATTGAAGTGTTTTTATCATGGCTGATTTAAAATTTTTGTCAGATAATTTTAACAATTCTGTCATCTAAGTATAGGCATCTGTTGATTGTTTTTCTCATTCACTTTGAAATCTTCCTATTTCTTAGTTTGATGACTAATTTTAGTTTGAAATCTGGAAATGTTCATGTTATGGACCCTGGATATTATTAAAAACCTGCTATTGTAGCTAGCTTTCTGACATCACTCTTGCAGGGGAAGTAGGGTAGTGCCTCATTACTTCCAGGTGGATGTAAATAGAAGTCCCACTTCCCCAGTTGGCCTCCATTGGCAGACGGTGGGGGATAGCCTCATTACTGATGGATAGTGATAAGTGTTCTAGCTCCTCATATCTTCTCTATGGACACCATGGTGGGGATGTTCTTGTTACTTCTGGATTATGATGAAAATCCTGCCTCTTTTCTAGTTCTCTCTGACACCACTCCAAAGGAGAGAAGGAAGGGAACCTCATTATTACCAAGGGCAAAAGTCCAAAGCATTCTACATGATCTCCAGTGCTACCATCAGTTAGGTGGCTCATTACTGGATGGTGGAGATAAAAAAAAAAACTGAGCTTCCCAATTGGCCTTTCCAAAACTGATTAAAGTGGCTCACTGTGCCTAGATTATTTGTACAAATGATATCATAAGGATTATATTGACTATACTTTCCTTCTGGGAGTCTCCAATTTTAGTATGTGTGAGCCAAAAGGTACCTACATGATCAGCTCCCAATGAAACTCTTGGGTATTGTGTCTTCAATGGGCTTCCCTAGGCAGAAACACTGCACAAGTTGTTCCATTTTGTTGCTAAAAGAAGAGTACTCTTTCTTTTCCCTTAAGGTCAAGAACACAACAGGAATGCCCACTCTCACCACTATTGTTCAAAATTCTCACCACTTTTGTTCAACATAGTGCTAGAAGTCCCAACCTCAGCAATCAGACAACAAAAAGAAATGAAAGGCATTCAAACTGGCAAAGAAGAAGCCAAACTCTTTCTCTTCACAGATCACATGATATTTTATGTGGAAAACCCAAAAGACTCCACTCCCAAAGTACTAGAAATCATACGGCAATTCAGCAACGTGGCAGGATACAAAATCAGTGCACTGAAATCAGTTGCATTTCCATACATTAACAAATGTGGCTGAAGAAAGAGAAATTAAGGAGTCGATCCCATTTACAATTGCACCAAAAAACATAAGATACCTAGGAATAAACCTAACCAAAGAGGTGAAGGATCTATACTCTAGAAACTACAGAACACTTATGAAGGAATTTGAGGAAGACACAAAGAGATGGAAAAATATTCCATGCTCATGGATTGGAAGAATAAACATTGTGAAAATGTCTATGCTGCCCAGCACAAACTACACTTTCAATGCAATTCCTACCAAAATACCATCAACGTTTTTCACAGAGCTGGAACAAACAATCCTAAAATTTGTATGGAACCAGAAAAGACCTGAATTGCCAAGGGATTGTTGAAAAAGAAAACCAAAGCTGGGGGCATCACAATGCCTGACTTCAAGCTATATTACAAAGCTGTGATCAACAAGACAGCATGGTACTGGCACAAAAACAGACACATAGGTCAATGGAACAGAACAGATAGCCCAGAAATGGACCCTCAACCCTATGGTCAACTAATCTTCGACAAAGCAGGAAAGAGAATATCTAATGGAAAAAAGACAGTCTCTTCGGGGGGACGGAGCAAGATGGTGGAGGAGTAGGAGACCTGGATTTCATCTGGTCTCAGGAATTCAGCTGGATAGGGATCAAACCATTCTGAGCACCTATGAACTCAACAGGAGATTGAAGAAAAGAATAGCAACAACTCTCTGAACAGAAAAGCGACCACTTTCTGGAAGGTAGGACGTGTGGAGAAGTGAATCTGAGGTGATATTCAGGAGGATAGATGGCGGGCGAGGGGGCCTCCGTTGGCCGCTTTTGGCAAGTGAGAGAGCCACGGAGCACAAAATCAGAACTTTTAGAAGTCAGCTCCACTGAGGGATGTCGCTCCAGTGGCTAAGCAGGGGGTGGAACGCTCATGGGACAGTGTGGTCTCAGGACCCTTGGGGTCACAGAAAGACCGGGTGTGCCTGAGGGCGGCAGAGCTCCCGGGTATCAGAGTGGAGAAGCCGGCTGCAGAGACGGAGCCGAGGCATGGGCTCTCAGCTCAGGGTTGCCTTAAACTGTGATTGGCGACACAGTCGGGCCACTGCTCCTCCAGCAGGGACCCAACAAGCGGCAGATCCGGGGAGACTCCCCTTCCTCCCCTGAGAGGAGTGGCACGAGAGCGCACCACAGGGATCTGCTGGGTTTGGAGACTCCACACCGAGTTGGGTGCCAGAGATAGAAACGCTCAGTCACAGGCCGGGTGAGCACGGAGTACGGCCAGAGACCGGGGAGATGGGAGTGATTGACTGCTTTTCTCTGGGGGCGCACTGAAGAGTGGGGCTCCGAGTTCTTGGCTCCTCCGGGGCGGAGATTGGGAGGCCGCCATTTTCACTCTCATCCTCCAAAGCTGTACCAAAAGCTTGCAGGGAACAAAAGCTCTGGAGAGCAAACCCAAGCAGATTACTTAGCCCGGACCGGCAAGGGTGGAGCAATTCCGCCTCTGGCAAAGACATTTGGGAACCACAACAGGCCCCTCCCCCAGAAGATCAGCAAGAATAGCCAGCCAAGACCAAGTTTACCAATCAATGAGAACGGCAGAACTCCAGCGCTAGGGGAATACTGCACACAGAATTCATGGCTTTTTTACCATGATTCTTTAGTCTTTCAAAGTTAATTTCTTTTTTAACTTTCTTTTTTAATTTTTCCCTTTTTCAACCAACATCTTATCAATCCCTTTTTTAAAAAAACATTCTTATTTTTCATTTTTAGAGTCATATTCTATCCCTTCATAGTAGTTACCCTTATTTTTGGCATATATATATAAGTTGTTCTCTCTTTAAAATTTTGAGATACAGTTTCCTCTAACAGATCAAAATATACCCTAAGTCTCTAGTGTATGGATTTGTTCTAGTCGCCTGCCCGATCACAGTCTCTCCCCGTTTTTTTCTTTCTTTGTTTTTTTAAATCTTCTTTCTTTTTTCAAACAACTTCTTATCTTATCAATTCCTTTTATAAAATTTTTTATAATTTTCCCCTTTACATTCATATTCTATCCCTTCATCGTATCAACCCTTAATTTGTACATATATAAGTCTTTCTTTCTTTAAAATTTTGGGAGGCACTTTCTTCTAACAGAACAAAATACACCCAAAATCTAGTGTGTGGCACTGATCTATGCACCAGCCTGATCATATTTGATCATATTCTGTTTTTTTTGTTTTGTTCTATTTTTGTTTGTTTCTATCTTTTTCTTTTTTTTCCTCTTTCTTTTTTCTTTCTTTCCCTTTCTTTTCCCCTGCTTTCAGGTCTTTTCTGATTTGTTTAGAGTATATTTTCTGGGGATGTTGTTACCCTGTTAGTATTTTGTTCTCTCATTCATCTATTCTCCTCTGGACAAAATGACAAGACGGAAAAAATCACCTCAACAAAAAGAACAAGAGGTAGTACCATCTTCCAGGGACCTACTCAATATGGACATTAGTACGATGTTGGACCTAGAGTTCAGAATCATGATTTTAAAGATACTAGCTGGGCTTGAAAAAAGCATGGAAGTTATTAGAGAAACTCTTTCTGAAGAAATAAAAGAACTAAAATCTAACCAAGTCGAAATCAAAAAGGCTATTAATGAGGTGCAATAAAAATGGGGGCACTAACTGCTAGGATAAATGAGGCAGAAGAGAGAATCAGTGATATAGAAGACCAAATGATGGAAAATAAAGAAGCTGAGAAAAAGACAGATAAACACCTACTGGACCACGAGGGCAGAATTCGAGAGATAAGCGATACCATAAAACGAAACAACATTAGAATAATTGGGATCCCAGAAGAAGAAGAAAGAGAGAGAGGGGCAGAAGGTATATTGGAGCAAATTATAGCAGAGAACTTCCCTAATTTGGGGAAGGAAACAGGCATCAAAATCCAGGAGGCACAGAGAACCCCTCTCAAAATCAATAAAAATAGGTCAACACCCCGACATCTAATAGTAAAACTTACGAGTCTCAGAGACAAAGAGAAAATCCTGAAAGCAGCTCGGGAGAAGAGATCTGTAACCTATAATGGTAGAAACAGTAGACTGGCAACAGACCTATCCACAGAGACCTGGCAGGCCAGAAAGGACTGGCATGATATAGTCAGAGCACTAAATGAGAAAAATATGCAGCCAAGAATACTTTATCTAGCTAGGCTGTCATTGAAAATAGAAGGAGAGATAAAAAGGTTCCAGGACAAACAAAAACTAAAGGAACTTGCAACACGAAACCAGCCCTACAAGAAATATTGAAAAGGGTCCTCTAAGCAAAGAGAGAGCCAAGAGCAGCATAGACCAGAAAGGAACACAGACAATATATAGCAACAGTCACCTTACAGGCAATACAATGGCACTAAATTCATATCTTACAATAGTTACCCTGAATGTAAATGAGCTAAATGCCCCAATCAAAAGACACAGGGTATCAGATTGGATAAGAAAACAAGACCCATCAATATGCTGTCTGCAAGAGACTCATTTTAGACCCAAATACACCCCCAGATTGAAAGTGAGGGGGTGGAAAACCATTTACCATGCTAATGGACACCAAAAGAAAGCTGGGATGGCAATCCTTATATCGGACAAATTAGATTTTAAACCAAAGATTATAATAAGAGATGAGGAAGGACACTATAGCCTACTTAAAGGGTCTATCCAACAAGAAGATCTACCAATTGTAAATATCTATGCCCCTAACACGGGAGCAGCCAATTATATAAGGCAATTAATAATAAAAACAAAGAAACACATTGATGACAATACAATAATAGTAGGGGACTTTAACACCCCCCTGATTGAAATGGACAGATCACCTAAGCAAAAGATCAACAAGGAAATAAAGACTTTAAATGACACACGGGATCAAATGGACTTCACAGATATATCCAGAACATTCCATCCCAAAGCAACAGAATACTCGTTCTTCTCTAGTGCCCATGGAACATTCTCCAGAATAGATCACATCCTAGGTCAGAAATCAGGTCTCAACCGGTACCAAAAGATTGGGATCATTCCCTGCATATTTTCAGACCACAATACTTTGAAACTAGAACTCAATCACAAGAGGAAAGTCAGAAAGAACTCAAATACATGAAGGCTAAAAAGCATCCTACTAAGGAATGAATGGGTCAACCAGGAAATTAAAGGAGAATTAAAAAAATTCATGGAAACCAATGAAAATGAAAACACAACTGTTCAAAATCTTTGGGATGCAGCAAAGGCAGTCCTGAGAGGAAAGTATATAGCAATACAAGCCTTTCTCAAGAAACAAGAAAGGTCTCAAATACACAACCTAAACCTACACCTAAAGGAGCTAGAGAAAAAAACAGCAAATAAAGCCTAAACACAGAAGGAGAAGAGAATTAATAAAGATCAGAGCAGAAAGCAATGAAATAGAAACCAAAAGAACAGTAGAATAGATCAACGAAACTAGGAGCTGGTTCTTTGAAAGAATTAACAAGATTGCTAAACCCCTAGCCAGACTGATCAAAAAGAAAAGAGAAATGACCCAAATCAACAAAATCATGAATGAAAGAGGAGAGATCACAACCAACACCAAAGAAATACAAACAATTATAAGAACATATTATGAGCAACTATATGCCAGCAAATTAGATAATCTGGAAGAAATGGATGCATTCCTAGAAACATATAAACTACCAAAACTGAACCAGGAAGAAATAGAAAACCTGAACAGACCTATAACCACTAAGGAAATTGAAGCAGTCATCAAAAATCTCCCAACAAACAAAAGCCCAGGGCCAGATGGCTTCCCAGGGGAATTCTACTAAACATTTAAAGAATTAATACCTACTCTTCTGAAACTGTTCCAAAAAATAGACATGGAAGGAAAACTTCCAAACTCGTTTTATGAGGCCAGCATTACCTTGATCCCCAAACCAAACAAAGACTCCATCAAAAAGAATTACAGACCAATATCCTTAATGAATAATGGATGCAAAAATTCTCACCAAAATACTAGCCAATAGGATCTAACAGTACATTAAAAGGATTACTCACCACGACCAAGTGGGATTTATCCCTGGGCTGCAAGTTGGTTCAACATCCGTGAATCAATCAACGTGATACAATATATTAATAAAAGAAAGAAAAAGGCTTTCGATATCCTCTCAATAGATGCAGAAAAGGCATGTGACAATGTACAGCATTCTTTCTTGATCAAAACTCTTCAGAGTATAGGGATAGAGGGTACATACCTCAATATCATAAAAGCCATCTATGAAAAATCCACAGCAAATATCATTCTCAATGGGGAAAAACTGAGAGCTTTCCCCCCTAAGGTCAGGAATGTGGCAGGGATGTCCACTATCACCACTGCTATTCAACATAGTATTAGAATCCTAGCTACAGCAATCAGACAACAAAAAGAAATCAAATGCATCCAAATCGGCAAAGAAGTCAAACTCTCACTCTTTGCAGATGATATGATACTTTATGTGGAAAACCCAAAAGACTCCACGCCAAAACTGCTAGAACTCATATAGGAATCCAGTAAAGTGGCAGGATATAAAATCAATGCACAGAAATCAGTGGCATTCCTATACACCAACAACAAGACAGAAGAAAGAGAAATTAAGAGAAGAAAGAGAAATTGTAAATCCCATTTACAATTGCACCCAAAACCATAAGATAACTAGGAATAAATCTAACCAAAGAGACAAAGAATTTGTACTCAGAAAACTATAAAGTACTCATGAAAGAAATTGAGGAAGACACAAAGAAATGGAAAAACGTTCCATGCTCATGGATTGGAAGAAAAATATTGTGAAGGTGTCAATGCTACCTAGAGCAATCTACACGTTCAATGCAATCCCCATCAAAATATCATCCACTTTTTTCAAAGAAATAGAACAAATAATCCTAATTTGTATGGAACCAGAAAAGACCCCAAATAGCCAGAAGAATATTGAAAAAGAAAAGCAAAGCTGGCAGCATCACAATTCCAGACTTCCAGCTCTATTACGAAGCTGTCATCATCAAGACAGTATGGTACTGGCACAAAAACAGACACATAGATCAATGGAACAGAATAGAGAGCCCAGAAATGGACCCCCAACTCTATGATCAACTAATCCTTGACAAAGCAGGAAAGAATGTCCAATGGAAAAAGAACAGTCTCTTCAACAAATGGTGTTGGGACAATTGGACAGCCACATGCAGAAGAATGAAACTGGACCATTTCCTTACACCACACACAAAAATAGACTCCAAATGGTTGAAAGACCTAAATGTGAGAAAGGAGTCCATCAAAATCCTAAAGGAGAACACAGGCAGCAACCTCTTCGACCTCAGCCACAGCAACTTCTTCCTAGAAACATCACCAAAGGCAAGGGAAGCAAGGGCAAAAAGGAACTATTGGGACTTCATCAAGATAAAAAGCTTTTGCACAGCAAAAGAAACACTCAACAAAACCAAAAGACAACCGACAGAATGGGAGAAGATATTTGCAAATGACATATCAGATAAAGGGCTAGTATTCAAAATCTATAAAGAACTTATCAAACTCAACACCCAAAGAACAAATGATCCAATCAAGAAATGGGCAGAAGACATGAACAGACATTTTTCCAAAGAAGACATCCAAATGGCCACATGAAAAAGTGCTCAACATTGCTCGGCATCAGGGAAATCCAAATCAAAACCTCAATGAGATACCACCTCACACCAATCAGAATGGCTAAAATTAACAAGTCAGGAAACAACAGATGTTGGCGGGGATGCGGAGACAGGGGAACCCTCCTACACTGTTGGTGGGAATGCAAGCTGGTGCAGCCACTCTGGAAAACAGTATGGAGGTTCCTCAAACAGTTTAA
Organism: Eumetopias jubatus; assembly: GCF_037043125.1. Taxonomy (NCBI): domain Eukaryota; kingdom Metazoa; phylum Chordata; class Mammalia; order Carnivora; family Otariidae; genus Eumetopias; species Eumetopias jubatus. The sequence goes on from NW_028274817.1 coordinate 67,231,209, forward strand.
AATAGAGCTACCCTACGATCCAGCAATTGCACTACTGGGTATTTACCTCAAAGATACAAATGTAGGGATCCAAAGGGGTATGTCGCCCCCGATGTTTATAGCAGCAATGTCCACAACAGCCAAACTGTGGAAAGAGCCAAGATGTCCACCGACAGATGAATGGATAAAGAAGATGTGGTATATATATACAAAGGAATATTATGCGGCCATCAAAAGGAATGAGATCTTGCCATTTGCAATGACGTGGATGGAGCTGGAGGGTGTTATGCTGAGTGAAATAAGTCAATCAGAGAAAGAGATGTATCATATGAACTCACTGATATGAGGAATTCTTAATCTCAGGAAACAAACTGAGGGTTGCTGGAGTCGGGGGGGTGGGAAGGATGGGGTGGCTCGGTGATAGACATTGGGGAGGGTATGTGCTATGGTGAGCACTGTAAATTGTGCAAGACTGTTGAATCACAGATCTGTACCTCTGAAACAAATAATGCAATATATGTTAAGAAACAAAAAGAAGAATATAGCAGGAGGGAAAGAATGAAGGGGGTATATCGGAGGGGATACAAACCATGAGAAATGATGGACTCTGAAAAAAACTGAGGGTTCTAGAGGGGAGGGGGAGTGGGGGATGGGTTAGCCTGGTGATGGGTACTAAAGAGGGCACATTCTGCGTGGAGCACTGGGTGTTATGCACAAACAATGAATCATGGAATACTACATCACAAACTAATGATGTAATGTATGGTGATTAACATAACAATAAAAAAATTTAAAGAAAAAAAGTCTTTTCAATAAATGGTGCTGGGAAAATTGGATAGTCACATGCAGAAGAATGAAACTGGGCCATTCTCTTACACCATACACAAAGATAAATTCAAAATGGATGAAAGACCTAAATGTGAGACAAGAATCCATCAAAATCCTAGAGGAGAACACACGCAGTAACCTCTTTGACACTGGCCACAGCGACCTCTTTCAAGACATTCTCTAAAGGCAAGGGAAACAAAAGCAAAAATGAACTTTTGGGACTTCATCAAGATAAAAAGCTTTTGCACAGCGAAAGAAACAGTCAACAAAACTAAGAGGCAACCCACGGAATGGGAGAAGATATTTGCAAATGACATTATGGATAAAGGGCTGGTATCCAAGATCTATAAAGAACTTCTCAAACTCAACACCCAAAAAACAAATAATCCAGTCAAGAAATGGGCAGAAGACATGAACAGACACTTCTCCAAAGAAGACATACAAATGGCCAACAGACACATGAAAAAAAAAATGCTCACATCACTTGTCATCAGGGATATACAAATCAAAACCACAATGAGATACCGCCTTACGCCTGTTAGAATGGCAAAAATTTACAAGGCAGGAAACAAGTGTTGGTGAGGATGCAGAGAAAGGGGAACACTATTACACTGTTGGTGGGAATGCAAGCTGGTACAGCTACTCTGGAAAACAGTATGGAGGTTCTTCAATGTTAAAAATCGAGCTACCCTATGACCCAGCAATTGCAGTACTGGGTATTTACCTCAAAGATACAGATGTAGTGAAAAGAAGGGGAACATGCACCCCAATGCTCATAGCAGCAATGTCCACAATAGCCAAACTGTGGAAGGAGCCAAGATGCCCTTCAACAGACGAATGGATAAAGAAGATGTGGTTCATATCTACAATGGAATATTACTCAGCCATCAGAAAGGATGAGTGCCTACCATTTACTTTGACATGGATGGAACTGGAGGGGATTATGCTAAGTGAAATAAGTCAAGCAGAGAAAGACAATTATCATATGGTTTCACTCATATGTGGAACATAAGGAATAGGGTGGAGGGCCACAGGGGAAGGGAGGGAAAACTGAATGGGAAGAAATCAGAGAGGGAGACAAACCATGAGAGACTCTTGACTCCGGGAACCAAACTGAGGGTTGCGGAAAGGGAAGTTGGTGGAGTGATCGGTAACTGGGTGATGGGCATTAAGGAAGGCACGTGATGTGATGAGCACTGCGTGTTATATGCAACTAATGAACCACTGAACACTACGTCAAAAACTAATGATGTACTCTATGTTGGCTAATTGAATTTAAAGAAATTAAAAAAAAAATGCTCCCTGTGCTACTGCTAATAGGAAGAAAAGAGCATAAAGATTCCTACACAGAGATTCCTGCAGACTTCACCTGGTTCTTTTCCCATAATGATTATGCTATATATCCTTAGTACATCACTATAATAAATCTTAGTTATGATTAAAACTCTATGCTGTGTCCTCTGCATCCTTCTAGTAAATCTCCAAATGTGAGGTGGCCTTGGAGACCCACCCTGGAAAACAGTTTGGTAGTTACTTGTAAGTACAACATACACCAACATATATTAAATCATTCCACTCCTAGATATTTACTAAAGAAAACTGAAAGCATATATTCATACAAACATTTCTACATAAATGTTCATAGCAAAATTCTTAATAGCTCAAACTCTAAACAACCCACATATCTATCACCAAATGAATGATAGCAAAGCTATAGAATACCACAGCAATAAAAATGATTACAAAGCAGCATGAAAAAACTCTTGCAGGTGACGGGTATGTTTATTATCTTGATTGTGGTGATGAATTCATGGTATATCATGTCAAAATATCAGATTGTATACTTTAAATATGTGCTGTTTATTGTATGTCAGCTGAACCTCAAAAGGACATATGCTTTGTTTGTTGTATATATTTTATGAATATTCTCTATCTACTCAATATGTAATAAATAAATTCAAAAGTACATATTTTTGCCCCATTAATTATTCTTCCTGGAAATAAATGAACATATATAAACATACAAGAATGTTCATTTATGAGTATATTTAAAGACATTTGCCACAGGGTTAAGTAATGTGCAGAACAGCAATAGATATGTATACTCTTAATATACAGTAAGTTCTTAAAAATCAGTAAGAAAAAGAACCCAGTAAAAATGGGGTAAAATACTTGACAGTCAACTCAGAAAACAGTCTAAATGGTCAGCTAGTATATATAAAACATTCAACTTCACTTGTAAGTACATAAATGCAAATTAAAGCACAATGAAACATAATTTTCCAATTTGAAAGAAAAAATTTGATAGTTCTCATTATTGATGAGGAAACAGATAACCAGACACTCTTATACAAAGCTGGTTCCATAAAGGACTACATTAAAATGTCAATCATCTGTTTATTCAAAAGAAGTGCTTAAGACTGTGAAAAAGGAACTCACTGATTCAGAGAAGATATTCACAATGAATATATTTGCCATAGGGTTCTTATTCATAATATATAAAGAACTGTTACAAATCTATATAAAGAAGACAGACAACCGGGAGACGAACCATGAGAGACAATGGACTCTGAAAAACAAACTGAGGGTTCTAGAGGGGAGGGGTGTTGGGGGGATGGGTTATCCTGGTGATGGGTATTAAAGAGGGCACATTCTGCATAGAGCACTGGGTGTTATGCACAAACAATGAATCATGGAACACTACATCAAAAACTAATGATGTAATGTATGGTGATTAACATAACAATAAAAAATTTAAAGAAAAAAATGTTGTCTTCTGATCCATGAAAAAAAAAAAGACAGACAACCTAATAAAAAATGGGCAAAAGAATTGAAAATGCACTTCATAAAAGATGATATCCGATGGTCAATGAACATACAGAAAAGTGCTTGGGGCACCTGGGTGGCTCAGTTGGTTGAGCATCTAACTCTTGATTTCGGTTCTGGCCATGATCTCAGGGTTGTTAGATCAAGCCCCACATCGGGCTCCACACTAGGTGTGGAGGCTGCTTGAGATTCTCTCCCTCTCCTTCGGCCCCTCCCCCTCTTTCTCTCTCTCTCTCTCAGAAGAAGTGCTTGACTTCATAAAAGAATTAAAATCAAAGAGAGATACCAGTACACCCCCATAAGAGCGGATTTTTTAAAACTCAAAATACTGAGTATTGTCAAGGACCTGAGGTAACTGGAAAACACACTCACCTCTCATAGTACCATAAACTGGTATAGCCAGTTTGGAAGACTAGCAATAGCTACTAAAACTGAAAATAAAAACTTATCATAAAACCCAGCTATTCCATTCTTAGGTATATATCAAACAAAAATGTGTAATTAGGTACAAGAATATTCATGCAACTTTGTAATACCCAAAAACTAGAAAAAACCCAGATTTCCATCACAACAGAATGGAAGAATACCCTGTGATATATTCAAACAATGGAATTTTATATGGCAATGAGAAAAAAAGAACTATTACTGTATAGTAGTAGGGACTTCAAAAAATGTAACTTTAAGCAAAAGAATATAGACCAACAAATATACATACTTACGATTAAGTTTATAAAAACAAACTAACCTGTGCTTTTAGGAGTCAGAATAGTGGTTACCCTCAGGGTGGGAGTAGGTGTATGACTAGAAGGAGCCACAGGGGACTTCTGGGATGCAAGTAATGTAATGTATAATCTGGATACTGGTTATAAGGGTGGCTTAAATTATAAAATATCATTGAGCTGTACATTTAGGATCTGTGCATTTCTCTGTATGTATGATACACCTCAATAAAAATGTTCTTTATGGGGCACCTGGCTGGTTCAGTCAGTAGAGCATGCAACTCTTGACCTCACAGTTGTAAGTGAGCCCCAAGTTGGGTGTAGAGATCACTTAAAAATAAAATCTTAAAAAAATAAAAATAAGTAAACAATAAAAATTTTCCTTATAAAATTGCAAAAGCAAGATGTAGAACAGTGTGTCTATCTGGAAAAATGCACACAAATGTTAGAGGTTATTGCTGGAACCTGAGATTTGGGGAAATCTTCACTCAATTCTTATTGTTTGATATATTGTTTTCAGTTCCTACAATGAGCCTGCATCTTTTTTTTAAAGATTTCATTTATTTATTTGATAGAGATAGAGAAAGAAAGCATGACCAGGGGGAGGGGCAGAGGGAGAAGCAGACTCCCTGCTGAGCAGGGAGACCGATGCTGGGTGCTGGGGTCCTGGGCACCCAGGCGCCCAAGTCTGCATCTTTTTAATGTAAATTCATAATTGTGATCACATATATTCCTTTTTTATTTTTTTAAGGTTTTATTTATTTATTTGACACAGCAAGAGAGGGAACACAAGCAGGGGGAGTGGGAGAGGGAGAAGCAGGCTTCCCGCAGAGCAGGGAGCCCAATGAGGGGCTTGATCCCAGGACCCTGGGACCATGACCTGAGCCAAAGGCAGACGCTTAATGACTGAGCCACCCAAGCACCCCACATATATTCCTTTTTTAATGTGGCTTTTTTTCCTTTCCATTTTTTTCCTATCTTCCTCCCTTCCATGGCAACATGACCTCCACCCTACCATAGGTAACCTATATTTAAAATTTGCATACTCTTCCACATTTTTCTCTATATTCCCAAAATCCTATCTGGATATACACAGACATATTTGGGGTGTTTTTTGGTTATTGTTTTACCAAAAAGTAGAGGGGGGAAGATAGTATCCACATTTTTTCACATATTTCTATTTTTATTAAATAATACTTTATGAAATATATCATTTTTATGATCAAAACAAATAATAAAGTTGTTTTCATTAGGAGAGGAAATAAAGTTCCCATTAGCTGAAACCTGGCTAGTTCTAGGATTGGTCCATTGAGAAGTGTTAGGAGAACCTGAAACACTGTCAGCAATGCTCACCTCCTAAGCCAAGAATCCCCTCAGAAAGAATCTAGGCCTTCCTTGGTCAAACCCAAAGAGCTCTGGCCTAGCTCAGAATAAGGGAAGTCTAGGAAGAAAGGTGGTGCTAGTATCTATGCTAGTCCTTTAAAAACACCCAGCCCTCCTGAAGGAAGGGTGCAAGCATCACATCATGCCCATTTTTTTGTAACTGTCCAGGACTCTTCCCTCTTACTTTCCTGGTTCATTTCCTTGGTCTTATGTTAGAGTCTCTGCTCTCTGTTTCCATCCTCTCAGGTGATCTGTCTGGACTCCCCTATTTGGATTACTGATTTCCACACTCTCAAATAGCATGTTTGCCAGCTCTAGAGGTGCCTAACAGATTCAGTGAGAATGTCCCTTCCCTTTAGAGAGGGGGGATTCTTATACTTCAGCCCTCTAATAGACCTATTTCCTTGACACCTTCCCACCTAAGTGTCCCAGTGTGAACCCCCAGGCCTCAATGACAGGCCTGGATTCCATTTCAACACAGCGACCTGGAGCATACAGGCCTAGGCACTAAAATTTGGTCCTCTCTGAGGATGCACCCCCTCTGGGATGAAGGTCGCAGTATTTTCCCCTCACTGCCCTGTGACTGGCCTCCGTCTGGCCAGATCCACCCAGAAGAACTATGTACTCTTCAGTGTTGGTTTCCTACTGAGCCAGAGCCCGGCAGGATAAAATTAGCCCATTGCTGGGGCACCTGTATGGCACCTCCAACTCTTGGTTTCAGCTCAGGTCATGATCTCATGGTCATGGAATTGAGCCCTTACTGGGGCTCTGCGCTCAGCAGGCAGTCTGCTTGAGATTCTCCCTCTCCCTCTGCCCCTCCCACTCATGGACTCTCTCCCTCTCTCTCTCTCTCTCTGTCTCTCTCTCTCTCTCACTCACTCTGAAATAAATAAAAAATCTTTTTTAAAAAATTAGCCCATTCCTCACATCTAACAAGTGTCAGAGCTGAGCCCAGGAGCACTCTTGCCTGGCCAGTAGGATGCCTGGATTGACAGCACCTGTCAAGCGCCCCCCAGCCCAGAGCCTCCTTGCGCCCAGGGCCTATCTGCTCCAGGGATGGGAGGCTAGAGACAGGTGAACATTACCCCTTTTCCGCTGCACACCCACCCTACACTGCCCTTGAAATGACTGGGCTCTGGGATCTGGGGATGGGGTGCTAACCAGTACCACTTCCCACCGGGTCTCCCCACCCACCCGACACTCACACTTGGGGAGTGCCTGGAGATGGAGATGGGGGTGCAGCATCCCTTGGTTCTGCCCCTGGCCTCTGGTCACTTTGGATGGGAAAGGGCACGGCTCCTGCCCCTCCGTGGCCCTCCATCCACTTCCGCGTCTGGGAAAGGTAAGAACCTGGGAGACCCGCCATGGACATACAACTGACCCTGCTATTCAGATGGGAATCAGGACCGGCCAGGGGAAGGGGGTGGGAAGGAAGGCGGGAGAACCTAACCCCAGGCCTTGCCAACTGTCCGGGGAGCCAGATTAATAGACTGCCCCTGCCATGTGTCCAGGGCTCAGGTCCTCCTCGATTCCCCACCCCCACTGCCCTGTCCGTGCCACCACCACCAGGGACTGCAGCATCGCCACCCCCACGGAGCGCTTAATCCAGAGCCCTGGAGGTGATCCAGGCTGGATGGGCGACAACCCCTTCCTACCAGCGGCCCTCTTCTCTCTTCCCCCTACCTGATCTGGCCCCAAGGCCCCAAAAGACGGAGTCGGCCTGCAGCTGACGAAGGATCTAAGTGATTTTAGGCAAGGAGCTCTCGGAGATGAGGGGGCTGGGGCTGGGAATCGCCTCCAGGAAACCCTTGGTCCAAAGCAGACATCCTCCTCCGCCCTCCTTTCCAACCTCCAACCCTGGGCCGGGCCTGCGGGGCTGCCTCCTCCATGCATTCAGCACAATGGGGCTGCTTCTTCCAAAGAATTGGCCCACCCGTCAATCCCACCACTTTCCCGTAATAGTTGTCCCAGAACCCCTGGGGAGGGGTGGCCAACCACGCTGGAGGGAGCTCCCAGCTCAGGTAGGTTCCCTCACCACGCAGTCCTTGGGTACTATGCAGGGTGAAGATGAGCCCCCACCAGCTGCCCTAGGTTCGCACAGGTGAACTAGCTAGCGGGATTTCCTAGGCTTGAGAAACCTCCCCCAAATCTAAACAGAGACACAGGAATGGACCAGGTCCACTCTCAGACCCCCTCCTCAATTTGCTCCCCATCCGACACTCCTCCACCTACTTGCTTCCTCCATCCACTTGCCTAAGTAGGAGTGAAGGAGAGGGCCAGAGTAACCAACTCCACTCCCCCCCCCACACACACACCCACATACACCCTCCTGTAGGGTGGAGTGTTCTGGGAAGCCCAGCCCTGCAGTTCCATCTGCCTCAAAGCCTTGCAAGGGCCAGAGTTTCCTCCTGTCAGGGGGAGATCTTTCAGTTCCTTGCCTCCTCATTCGTCCTGCCCCTCCCCCACCGAATACAGACACAGCTCCTTCATCCTTTAGCTCCATGAACACAGGAGTCTTCCCTGCAGCATATGTGGACACAGAGGCTCCCTTCAACGATAACAAGGTGCCCTCACTTTTGGGTGGGCAACTTACAGTTCACAGATGCTCCCATATCCCTCATCACATTTGACACCTCCCCCCAACCCTGAGAGGCAGCTGCTCTCATACCTGTTTTGCAGATGGGGAAAGTGAGGCCCAGAGGGGAACTAAATGCCAGTTTTCAAACCCCTTCTCCAAGGCTCTTTCCACACTTCCTTACAGAAAGTAGGGAAGTAAGTGAATCTTTCTTTTCCCCTGACTTCTTAGAAACTCTGCTTGCTGCTCCTGGAGACAGTACCTGCTGCCTCCAGGCCCACTCTGCCTCCCAAGGAAAACTCTGGACAGTGAGTGGCACCATAGCCCCAGGATGGAGGCATGAAGGCTGAAGAAGCTGAGCCAGAGTCCTTGTGCACCTCCCCACCCCACCCCCACACCAGCCTCTCCTATGGAGGGAGAGTGATGAGGAGGGGAGTATGGAAAAGTAATTAGGAGTCTCTAATCTGCCTTTCCCTGGGAATACACAACACTGCCTTCGGGGTTCCTCTGTGTCTCATAATGGAGGTAAAACTCCAAAATGAACTCTCCTATGCCTTACTCCCTCGGTCCTCTTATTATTCAATAGAATTATCACCACTGAAGACTAATTTCCAGGGCCTTGCTTGATGTCCCAGAGGCCTTCAAGGGGCCTTTGTCTGGGTTGTTTATTGGAGGGGGTCAAAATTACTTTATTCATTTTAAAGTAGTTGTTTTCACATACCCTCTTTCTTTTTTTTAATTTTTATTATTATGTTATGTTAATCACCATACATTACATCATTAGTTTTTGATGTAGTGTTCCATGATTCATTTTTGCGTATAACACCCAATGCTCCATTCAGTACATGCCCTCTTTAATACCCATCACCAGGCTAACCCATCCCCCCACCCTCCTCCCCTCTAGAACCCTCAGTTTGTTTCTCAAGAGTCCATAGTCTCGCATGGTTTGTTTCCCCCTCCGATTTCCCCCCCTTCATTTATCCATTCCTGCTATCTTTTTTTTTAACATATAATGTATTATTTGTGTCAGAGGTACAGGTCTGTGATTCAACAGTCTTACACAATCCACAGCGCTCACCATAGCACATACCCTCCCCAGTGTCTATCACCGAGCCACCCCATCCCTCCTACCCCCCACCACACCAGCAACACTCAGTTTGTTTCCTGAGATTAAGAATTCCTCATATCAACGAGATCATATGATACATCTTTCTCTGACTGACTTATTTTGCTCAGCATAATACCCTCCAGTTCCATCCACATCATTGCAAATGGCAAGATTTCATTCCTTTTGATGGCTGCATAATATTCCATTGTCTATATATATGCCACATCTTCTTTATCCATTCATCTGTTGATGGACATCTTAGCTCTTTCCATAGTTTGGCTATTTAGTGGACATTGCTATTATAAACATTGGGGAGCACATACCCCTTCAGATCCCTACATTTGTATCTTTGGGGTAAATACCCAGTAGTG